>NC_045436.1:145605172-145630914 GCF_002776525.5 Piliocolobus tephrosceles | reverse complement strand
CCCCGGGGGGCGAAGCTTGCAGGTGCGGGGGCTCCGCCCCCTGCACCCCAGCCGGGGCAAAAAAAAAAAAATTCAAAAAAAAAAAAAAAAAAAAAAAAAAAAAAGCATACCAAAACTCTGGGGATATTTTAATGACATTAGTAGCCTCAAAAGAAAAATTCTTAGAATCTGAGAAGGAAACAGTGAAGTGGCTGAATTCATGACAAAAGGAAAAATAAACTATGAAATTAGGACTTTTCTAGCAGGCTGCTGTTAAAACACTTAACATTCCTAAGAACAGAGTTCAGTTCAACTTCTCACTGACCCTCTCCCCTAATACCTTCTTGGACCCTGAATCATCAGAAGAGAGATGAGTTTAACTCATTGGTGATAAAAAACTAAAGAAAGGAGTATCGTTCATGGTGCGTAAGACAGTAGTAACAGGCCAGGTATAGTAACTCATGCTTGTAATCCCAGCATTTTGGGAGGCCAACGCAGGAGGATTGCTTGACCAGCCTGGGCAACATAGTGAGATCCCATTTTTAAAAAAAAGAAAGAAAAAAGAACAGTAGTGACTGTGGAAAACACTCTAGAATGGGGTTTCTCAGCCTTAGCCCTATGGACACTTTGGGCTGGGTAATTCTTTGTTGTGAGTGGCTCCCCTGGGCACTGTAGGATATCCAGCAGTACCCCTGGCCTTTACCTACTAGACGCCAGAAGCTCCCAAGCCCCACCCCCACTACTGCCTCCCACATTGTGACAACCAAAAACATCTCCAGACATTACCAAATGTTCCTTGGAAGACAAAATCTAGAACCACCAGTCTGGAACCATCCTATCTACTAGCAATATTCACTATCTCAGAAGGGATCTGAGAGTTAAGAATCAAATCTGTAAGAACTTTGTAAGATTTGGAACAAGCCATCTAACCTAGAATTATTTCCTTCCTGCAACTTAAAGCCAAGTGACCATTCCCCATCCACTTCACCCCGATCCCTTCAGACATCCAATGAACCAGCAGCCTTTTACTGATTTGAACCATGAAAGTAAAAAGAATTAGAGAAAATGCAGCTGTGTAAAACATAAATCAAAGCTTAGTCCAAAATCTCCCCCCACCCCCTTCTATCTAATTGTAAAAGAAAGGAAGTGAAAGGCAATGAGGACAAGGGCTATGGCCAGGGTCAATTGTCCAAGGTGATATAAGCCAAGAACAGACCTTGTAGAAGACTGGGTCCTGGTCCAAAGACCTGGTTATTCCAAACCTGACCTCCTTTGGGAAGCTTTACAAGAGTCTTGGCCAGGTGCAGTGGCTCACACCTGTAATTCCAACACTCTGAGAGGCCAAGGGGGTAGGATCGCTTGAGCCCAGAAGTTTGAGACAAACCTGGGCAAAAGAATGAGACCCCCATCTCTACCAAAAAAAAAAAAAAATTAGCTGAGTATAGTGGCGCACACTTGTAGTCCCAGCTACTTAGGAGGCAAAGACGGAAACACCACTTGAGCCTAGAAGGTCAAGGCTGCAGTGAGCCTTGATCACACCACTGCACTCCAGCCTGGGCAACATGGTGAAAAGGACCCTGTCACACACACACACACGAGTCTCAATTCTGACCACCATTCACCTTGGGCAACTCACTAGATGGTGCCTCATTTCTACACCTGTCAAATGAGGATAATTGTAAAACCTACTTCTCACGGGTGGTTTTGTTGGTTAAATAAAATCATGGCCAGGTACAGTGACTCACACTTGTAATCCCAGCACTTTAGGAAGCTGAGGCAAGAGGATCACTTGAACACAGGAGGTTGAGGCTGCAGTGAGCTATGATCATACCACTGCACTCCAGTCTGGGCAACAGAGCAAAACCCTGTCTCAAAAAAAATAAAAATAAGAAACCATGCATGGCATACAGTGGGTGCTCAATAAATGTTAGTCATGGCTGGGTGGGCATGGTGGCTCACTTGAGCTCAAGAGTTCAAGACCAGCCTGGGCAACATGGTGAAACCTTGTCTCTACAAAATATACAAAATAAATTAGGCAGGCATGGTGGCGTGCACCTGTGGTCCCAGCTACTTAGGAGGCCAAGGTGGGAGAATCTCTTGAACCCAGGAGGTCAAGGCTGCAATGAGCTGAGATCACTCTACTGCACTCCAGCCTGGATGACAGAGTGAGACCCTAACTCAAAAAAAAAAAAAATCATTATCCACACAAAGCCTCTTTCGCTACATGACTGTTTCAGGTGCACCTTATACAGCTCCTCATCAAAGTTGCTTTCTTATTAAAAACAGAATTTAGCCAGATATGGTGGCTCACACCTATAATTCCAGCACTTTGGGAGGCCAAAGCAGGTGGATCACCTGAGGTCAGGAGTTCAAGACCAGCCTGGCTAACATGGTGAAACCCTGTCTCTACTAAAAATACAAAAATTAGCTGGGCATAATAGTGCAAGCCTGTAATCCCAGCTACTTGGGAGGCTGAGGCATGAAAATCACTTGAACCCAGGAGACAGAGATTGCAGTGAGCTGAGACCACACCACTGCACTCCAGCCTGGGCAAAAAAAGAGTGAGAGTCTGTCTCAAAATTAATTAACTAATTAATTGTGAAAACTTCAGGCGCTTCATATCCTTTTGGAAACTGAACCATCTTAGGCAAAACAAATAACCACACCATCTGTGGCTCAATTAAGCAATAATAAAAACAATTACACCTCATGGGTTCCACTGGTGTTGACATGACATTGGAGAATAAAATGCTACAGCCACTGACACTTTCTATAGCCATGGTTGCAAAACATTATCCATCATAGCCTCTTCTAACTCCATCCAATTCTAATGCTTTATGACTTTTTAAAACATCACTTCTTTGGTCATTGCTTGAGACCATTTTATTCCTATGAGTTTGCAAGTATATGCGCAATCATTTTTTTAGAATAATCTCTGCTTGGGAGGTTGCAGTGTGGTGCTAAAAACAAACAGATAAAGCTTCCACCACTATAAGCTCCAAAAGCCCTGTGTGGTGCTCACCCTCATATCCCGGCTCGCTTTAGGTACTAGAAACTCAAAAACTCAGTTTGCTAGAGATACAAATCAGCCTTTCATTATGTGGTTTAAAACGTGCCTGTATCAGCTTTCTAATTTCCACCTACATAATATGCAGAAGAAACACAGCAGACCCTTTTTACAAAGCTTACAAAAGTTACATAAGAAACAGACAAGAAATACATTTATGTGTTCTAATGGATCCATTTTTATAGTGTAAATATTTACAGTATGAATTTGTATGTCTCTCAGTGATTATAACTCACAAGGAAATCCACTGTTTCATCTTATGTTTTCTTTTTTTTTTTTTGAGACAGAGTCTCGCTCCATTGCCCAGGCTGGAGTGCAGTGGCGTGATCTCAGCTCACTGCCACCTCTGCCTCCCAGGTTCAAGCGATTCTCCTGCCTCAGCCTCCCAGGTAGCTGTGATTACAGGCACCCACCACCGTGGCGGGCTAATTTTTGTATTTTTTGTAGAGACAGGGTTTCACTATGTTGGCCAGGCTGGTCTCAAACTCCTGACCTCAAGTGATCCACCCGCCTCGGCCTCCCAAAGTGCTGGGATTACAGGTGTGAGCCACCATGCCCGGCCTCATCTCACATTTTCCTTTATCTTTCTCTTACTTGTTATGTGGGATGAATCTCTATTCACACAAATTTTTGTTTTCACTATTAAATATATATGGCATTTAAGGCCAGCCACAGTGGCTCACGCTTGTAATCCCAACACTTTAGGAGGCCGAGGCAGGCTGATCACAAGGTCAGGAGATCGAGACCATCCTGTCCCACATGGTGAAACCCCCTCTCTACTAAAAATACAAAAAAATTAGCTGGGGATGGTGGTGCATGCCTGTAGTCCCAGGTACTCAGGAGGCTGAGGCAGGAGAATCACTTGAATCCTGAGGGCAGAGGTTGCAGTGAGTCAAGATCACGCCACTGCACTCCAGTGTGGTGACAGAGTGAGACTCTGCCTCAAAATAAATAAATAAATAAATATGGCATTTAATATTATAAATTAAGTACATATACATGCTAAATATATTAAATATATTTCATGTTAATTATATATAAATATATACATGTACTTTAAATATATTTATATTAATGTGATTGCATATTAAATATATAATATAAATGTTAAAATTTTAGTAAATATATATGATTAATTTGAATTATAAGTTTGATGACTGAAACTATACTTAGGTCTTTTTTTCAATGTTTGTCCCCAACCCCATTTCCCCATTACAGTTTCCTATATACCCTAGATACTCAATTAGCATTATTTTGTCATTTGTGGTATGTAAGTAAAGATCACACACTTTATATTTGCCAATGTGGACATAAAGAGAAACACTGACATACAAAATGGTTGTCTAAAAGAATGTGAAGGGCCAGGCATGCTGGTTAACACCCGTAATCCCAGCACTTTGGGAGGCTGAGGCAAGCTGATTGCATGAGCCCAGGAGTTCGAGACCACCCTGGGCTACATTGTGAAACCCTGTCTCTACAAAAAATACAAAAAATTAGCCAAGCATGGTGATGCGCACCTGTAATCCCAGTTACTTGTGAGGCTGAGGTGGGAGGATCACCTGAGCCCAGGGAGGTCGAGGCTGCAGAGTGCCACGATTGTGCCACCACACTCCAGCCTAGGCAACAGAGCAAGAACCTCAAAAAAAAAGAAAAGAAAAAATGCTAGGCAGCCAGGCAAGGTGATGTGCCTGTAGTCCCAGTTACCCAGGAGGCTGAGGCAGGAAGATTGATTGCTTGAGCCCGAGTTGTTACAGTGAGCTATGATCATGCCACTGCACTCCAGTCTGGTGACAGAGTGGCACCTTGTCTCTAAAAATAAAATAAAATAATGCTTTTTCTAAAAATGAATGATAGGCACTAGAGGTGTCTCCTGTTTTTGCTAGAGGCACTGGATATAAGAGGGGAAACTTCCAGCCGAGCGTAGTGGCTCACGCCTGTAATCCCAGCACTTTGGGAGGCTGAGGTGGGCAGAGCACGAGGTCAGGAGTTTGAGACTAGCCTGACCAACATGGTGAAACCCCGTCTCTATGAAAATACAAAAATTAGCCAGGCATGGTGGCATGTGTCTGTAATCCCAGCTACTCGGGAGGCTGAGGCAGGAAAATTGCTTGAACCTGGGAGGTAGAGACTGCAGTGAGCCGAGATCGAGCCACTGCACTCCAGCCTAGGCAATAGAGTGAGACTCCGTCTCAAAAAAAAAAAAAAAAGGGAAACTTCCAGCATCTCCTTGGGATGTTTGAATCTCAGTAAACACACCCAAAATTGAGCTCCTGATCTCCTCTACCTGCCTCAAACTTGTTCTTCCCTAGTCTCTGCCATCACAGCCAGCAACACAGATCAGAACCCCTCATCCTCAGTCTTCCCTCCAGGCCATCACCACATCTTGCGATTTCTGCTGGCCACTGCCAGCCTCAGACTCAGGCCTGATTTCACAGAAGAAATCCCATGTAGGCCACTGGCTCTCCCCACCATCAACGCCACTCCCAAAAATCAACTCCTGGTCAGGCACAATGGCTCACACCTGTAATATCAACATTCTGGGAGGCCAAGATGGATGCATTGCCTGAGCCCAGAAATTCAAGACCAGCCTGGGTAAAATAGTGAGACCCTGTCTCTACAAAAAAATCAAAGAATTAGCTTAGTGTGATCACGTGCCTGTAGTCCCAGCTACTTGGGAGGCTGAGGCAGAAGGATCACTGGAGCCCAAGAGTTTAAGACTGCAGTGAGTCATGATCACACCATTGCGCTCCAGCCTGGGTCAGGGTTATCTTTTAAGAAGCCGTCTTTAACTGCTTTCTCTTAGGCCTGGATTAACAAAATGCAAATTCTTTTCCATGATGTTTAGTGACCCACATGCTCTGAGTCTCAGTAATCCCCATAACCCTACCTTGTGCCCATCTCCTCCTTGCTGGGCACCTTGCACTGTTGCAAGGTCGGCCTTCTTTAAGTCCCTCAACATGCCAAGCGTTCCCAGCCTTAGGACCTTCATGAACGCTACTCCATCTAGCAAAGATGGACATCTCCCTGCTCATCAAATAACTTCAGCCCCACCTCCCTGGAGGAGCCTTCTCTGATGACCTCACTTATGGGATTTCCACCCACTATTGTGTAGTACCTGCGGGTTCCTGGTTCCTTCAGGGCACTAAATCTCACCTCCCACCCACAAAGAAAGTCCCAGAGGATGGAGAATCTTTATTCACCACTGAGTACTTAGTATCCAGTGTCCAGCACATAGCAGCTGCTCAAGCAGCAGTTAAGTCTGTATCTAGGCCAAGCACGGTGGCTCACGCCTGTAATCCCAACATTTTGGGAGGCTGAGGCGGCGGATCACTTGAGGTCAGGAGTTTGAGTCCTGCCTGGCCAACACAGTGAAACCCAGTCTCTACCAAAAATACTAAAATTTGCCAGGCCTGGTGGTGCATGCCTGTAATCCAGCTACTCAGGAGGCTGAGGCAGGAGAATTGCTTGAACCTGAGAGGCAGAGGTTGCAGTGAGCTGAGATCACACCATTGCACCCCAGCCTGGGTGACAGAGTGAGATTCAGTGTCAAAAAAAAAAAGAAAAGAAAAGAAAAACTCTGGGCCGGGTACAGTGGCTCACACCTGTAATCTCAGCACTTTGGGAGGCTGAGGCGGGCGGATCACCAGGTCAGGAGTTTGAGACCAGACTGGCCAACACAGTGAAACCCCGTCTCTACTAAAAATACAAAAATTAGCCAGGTGTGGTGGCACGAGTAGTTGCAGCTACTCGGGAGGCTGAGGCAGGAGAATCACTTGAACCTGGGAGGCAGACGTTGCAGTGATCTGAGATCGTGCCATTACACTCCAACCTGGGTGACGGTGAGACTCCATCTCAAAAAAAAAAATTCTGGGCTGAGCACAGCGGCTCACGCCTGTAATCCTAGCACTTTAGGAGATCAAGGCAGGTGGATCACAAGGTTGGGAGTTCAAGACCAGCCTGGCCAACATGGTGAAACCCATCTCTACTGAAAATACAAAAATTAGCTAGGTGTGGTGGCGGGCGCCTGTAATCCCAGCTAGTCGGGAGGCTGAGGCAGGAGAATGGCTTGAACCTGGGAGGCGGAGGTTGCAGTGAGCCGAGATTGTGCCACTGCACTCCAGCCTGGGCAATATGAGCAAGACTCCGTCTCAAAAGAAAAAGTCCTATATTTAGGAAAGAAAATAAGTCCTTTCAATATGTCTAGTTTAAATCATTTAATTCATACTTACTGGTTCTATATTTTGGTAAATAATTACCACCAGCTGCCTCTGCATAGTATATTAACAAAGACAAGTCTAATTTAACATTTATATGCTATTCATTTTTTCTTTTCTTTTAAAAACATTTTTTTAATAGAGAAGGGGTTTCGCCAAATTGCCCAGGCTGGTTTTTAACTCCTGGGCTCAAGCAATCCACCCACCTCGGTCTCCCAAAGTGCTGGGATTACAGGCATGAGCCACTGTGCCTGGCCCCCCATTCATTTCTAATGTCCCATTCAGTACATGTGATAAGAAATAAGATGATTTGCAGAAAGAATTTTGAACATTAGCTCTTTATTAGCCATATAATTTGTGTGTGTACTTTTTGCACTCCTCAACAAATTGTGATGATGTCTTCCAAATCAATTTAGAAGGAAAAAAAAATCCAAATAATTCTAAATCAGCCACAAACCATGATTGACAACAGTCATAAATAACTACATCCAGGCTCTTCATCTACTCTCAGCAGACTTTATGTACTATTGCCTTTTTTTACTTTAAAGAACCTTCCTGGAGTCTGTACTACCTTCATGATGGTTTCTAGGGTCCCCAAGCCTAGTAGCCACAGGATTCTACCAGCAACTGAGGAAGCCCTTTTCAGTGAATTATGGATCTAAACAAGGCAAATGAACACAGAGAGGGAACTGTGCCTCCCAAGGCCAAGAAAAGCAACTTTGCCAAACCTAGATAATTGTCCAAAGGAGAAAACGAAGCCAGGGCTAGCAAACAAACATGACAGATCAGAGAATTGTTTTGCCATTTGGTAAAAGGCAAGATCAAGTATTTGTATAAAGGTTCTGGGGAAAAATTAAAGACTCAAACAATGACTCTAGCACTTCCATTTCATGCCAGGTCAAGACAAAAATACCTAATTGAGCTCTACAACCAAGAACAATCTAAATGGAATTCTGTAGCAGCAACTGACACTTGTGAAAACCTCAAAGGTGAAAAGAGGTATTTAAGACAATTTGTCTTGACAGTTACTCTCAGAACAATCATTAATTATAATCAAATGACAATAGAAAAGGTGATAAACAATATAGTAACATAAGTCAGTCAAGTATCTGTAGGGCATGCAATTCAGGAAACAGGTTCAAAACAGAGGGCTATACATTTAGATGTAAATCATAAAAAGATTGCCAAAGAGGAGGCTTTGATTTGGAAACAGGGAAGCTCTGAAACGGGGAAGTGCTGAAATGATTGCAACATCCCCACATTTGGCCCTGCCTTGCACGTTACTTAGTCATCAGCCTCTATCAAGGACTTGTGGTGGCAGAGAAAATAAACCACAGAAAACATGGCAGCCTCCTAGGAGAGGTCTGGGAGAAAACCCATGCTCATTCAGAAAGGTATGTTCGTGGTTGTATTTCGAGTAAAACGCTTTCAGTCACGCTTGAAATGTATAAAAGCCTGTGTGTCTTATTCATTTATTCAACAAATATTTATGGAGCACCTACTCTGTGGCAGACGCTCCTCTAATGTGCTTTGGATACATCAATGAATGAAGTAGACATTCTAGTCAGGGAGAGACAGACAATAGGTCATACAATTACATAGCATGCTACAAAGTGATAAATACCAGAGAAAGAGCAGGGTAGCGACACGGAGGATGAGGTAGGAAGGAGGAATGGCTGTTTTAACCAGGAAGAGGCAGAGCAAAGACTTGAAGGAGGCGAAGGAGTGAAGCATGGATATGTCTGTGGATGATGGTTCAGGCATCAGGGGCAACCAGTACAAAGGCCCTGTGGTATGAATGTGCTGGGCACACCCCATCAAGAAAATGAGTGTGGTTAAAGCAGAGGGAGTAAGGATGTGTGTGGTAGCAGGTGAGGTTAAAGAGGTGATGGGGCTTAGAAATAAAGTCACTCACTGGCTTTTGAGTGAGATAGAAAGGCTCTAGAAAGTTTTCAGCAGGGGACTGATACGATATGACTTCTGTTTTAAAAGAGTCACTCTGGCCAGGTGCGGTGGCTCACGCCTGCAAACCCAGCACTTTGGAAGGCCAAGGTAGGCAGATCGCTTGAGGCCAGGAGTTCGAGACCAGCCTAGCCAACATGGTGAAACTCCATGTCTACTAAAAATACAAAAATTAGCCAGGCATGGTGGTGCACATCTGTAATCCTAGCTACTCAGGAGGCTGAGGCAGGGGAATCACTGGAGCCCAGAAGGCAGAGGTTGCAGTAAGCTGAGATCGTGCCACTGCACTCTAGCCTGGGTGAGAGTGAGACTCCGTCTCAAAAAAAAAAAAAAAGTCACTCTGGATACTAGGTCAAGAAAGGAGTTTGTGGGGAGAGCAGTGAGGACAAAGGTGGAAGCAGGGGAGCAGATAAGCAGATTCTGCAGATGCATCCACGCTTCTGACACTAGCTCTAGCCAATGGAGAAAGGGCAAGACCTTTTATACATGACTAGGGTGTATGAGAACATGGGTGTTACCATTTAATTTCAGGGTCTGTGTGCCTCCTGCAGTTCCCACCAGAGAAGTGACTCCTAGGTTTCACACTGGGCTTGTCCGTATCATATGAGCTGGCAGTTTCTGTTTACTCATTGGCAAATACCTTGAGGTAGATCCTGGAGCCCACAATGTGGAGCAAAAAGCAAAGGAGGTCCCTGAGCCAAACTACTGTTTGCACCAAATGGGAAGGGCTAACTTGTTATTGGATTTCTCTTTGCTCTGCAAATAGGATTTCACTAGAGGCAATTCTTTCAATACTTCTTCAGCCACCTGTTCTTCCTCATCTTTTCCTTAACTAAGAGTACACCGTCTGCCCACCAGAAAAGCCACACTGCTGTGACTCATTGATATTCACCTGATACTGCCCTTTCACTCTTGGATCTCTTGGCTGACTCTCCGTAATTTTTAGAGGTGAGGTCTCACTATGTTACCCAGGCTGGAGTGCAGTGGCTAGTCACGGGGCAATCATAACATACTAAAAGCCTTGAGCTCCTGTCAACCATCGATGTTCCTGCCTCAGCCTCCCAAGTAGCTGGGACCACAGGCATGAACCACCACGCTCAGCTCTTCACTCTCCTAATTTTGAGAAAATGTACTTTTTTCCTTCTAATAATGACCTAATAAGTTTTTTTCTAATTATGAAAAAATGCACTTTTTTCCTCCTCATCATCGCTTATTGGCAACTCTCAGACTTTTTTTTTTTTTTCTCCTCACTGCCTGTATGATCAGGTCTTTATTCAAAAGAAGCTGTCCAAAATAATTTGACCTTTATGGAATAATCAAATTTAAGAGTTTATGCAGCAGGTTTATTTTCCTCTGGAGTAGGTTTCTTTTCTGCAGGCTTCTTTTCAGGGGCTGGTTTCTTGGTAGATGCTGCCTTTTTTCCCACCAGAGGCTTCTTCTGCTTCTTTTTTTTTTTTTTTTTTTTTTTTCTGAGACGGAGTCTCGCTCTGTCACCCAGGCTGGGGTGCAGTGGCCGAATCTCAGCTCACTGCAAGCTCCGCCTCCCAGGTTCGCGCCATTCTCCTGCCTCAGCCTCCCGAGTAGCTGGGACTACAGGCGCCCGCCACCTCGCCCCGGCTAATTTTTTGTATTTTTAGTAGAGACGGGGTTTCACCGTGTTAGCCAGGATGGTCTCGATCTCCTGACCTCGTGATTCGCCCGTCTCAGCCTCCCAAAGTGCTGGGATTACAGGCTTGAGCCACCGCGCCCGGCTTCTTCTGCTTCTTAACACCAACAGCAGCCTTCTTTCCTTTCTTACCTTCCACAGGCTTCTTGCCTGCAACTGCCACCTTCTCATCTGATTTGGCTTCTAGTGCTGCTGCTGCAGCAGCTGCCTTATCCACCCAGAGCTTGTGATTCCTGACCTGGCCAAGAATGGTGTTCCAGCGCATGGTCTTTGCATATGGGTTTAGCTTCAACATGATTCTCAGGTTTTTCAGTGGGTTCTTCTTTAGGACTCTGCAATGAATCTTCTTGCGTGGTGCTCCCAGGGCTCTTTGGATCTCTGGGCTTTTCAAGATTCTGCTAAGATCTGTATTAATCATCTTGTGCATGGGAAGATTGTAGTTAATCTTGAGGGAAGCGGCTTTACGCCAAGTGCCATACAATTCATCTAACTTCCGGAAAGTACTTTCAGTCCAAATGCAGAAACGTCCCACATGCCCACCAGGAGGAAGCTTCAAAATGTTCAGTTTGCTTACATTAAGCAGAGTAATTCCAGGGATGTTTCTGAAGGCCTTGATGATACCATTATCCTCATTATAGATGATGCACGGCCCCCTGCGCTGGATACGGCAACAGTTTCTCGTTTTGCCTTTGCCAGCTCTCATTCCCTGAGAGGCATAGACCTTTTTGATATCATTCCAGGCTTCAAGTTTCTTACGAAGCAAAACAGCTTCCTTGGTCTTCTTGTAGCCTTCAACTTTATCTTCAACTACCAAAGGAAGTTCAGGAACTTCCTCAACACGATGACCTTTAGACATGACCAGTGCTGGCAGGGCTGAGGCAGCCAGAGCAGAACGGACAGCATATCGTTTTTGGGTTGTGTTCCCTCTACGATGCCAGCAGTGCCAGGTTTTGGTTGCTGCAAACATTTGGCCTCCACGACACATGTTTCCAAAAGCACCCTGGCCAGAGCGGTGAGTCCCACTACCTTGAACTGTGGGAATTTGAGCCACAGCTCTGCCAGTACCCCAAGACTCAGCACTGGTCTGATGACCTGCTAATTCACTGACAGTGTAGGGCTGTTGTTTTTGCGCAAGTTGGTGTGAACAAAGTTCACAATATCTGGTTGAATAGGACCCTTGAATACAGCAGGCAAAGTGACATTTTTGCCAGATGACTCCCCCTTTTCGGAGTACACCGGTATCAGTGGGCGAGCACACGCCATGGCCGAGAGAGGAGACAGCCACGCTCCTCTCAGCCCAGCTGCTGCCATAGGAAAAGCCTCTCAGCCTTTTAACGGATATTAAATAGCAGAAAAAGAGGTATAAAGTTGTTTGCTTGTTTGTTTGTTTGTTTTTAGATGGAGTCTTGCTCTGTCGCCCAGGCTGGAGTGCAGTGATGCAATCTTGGCTCACTGTTACCTCCACCTCCTGGTCTCAAGGGATCCTCCCACCTCAACCTCCTGGGTAGCTAGGATTACAGGCGTGCACCACCACGCCTGGCTAATTTTTGTATTTTTTGTAGAGATAGGGTTTTGCCATGTTGCCCAGGTTGTTCTCAAACTCCTAGGCTCAAGTGATCCACAGGCCTTGGTCTCCAAAAGTGCTGGGATTACGGATGTGAGTGACCAAGCCTGGCCCAGATTAATTTATTTAATCCTTGTAATAACCCTGTAAGGTAGGCATTTTACAGTTGTGGAAACTGAGTCACAAGGTTTTCTTTTTTAGTTAGCCTGCCTAAAGTCACATGTAAGTGGCAGAACTAAGATTGGAACCAAGGCAGTCTATGCTCCTAGTCACTCTGCTATGGAGTGTGAATTTAGTATGAATAGCCATCCTTTCCCCAAAATCTGCATCTTTAGCTGAATCCCTTTTTTTTCTCTTTTTTTCTCTCCATGTGACCAAAACCTTTGCTGATTACCCTGATAACAAACTAGCCCACAGAGCTGAGCTCTCCTCCACGCCAGCATGCTGCAGTCTTTTACAATCTAACTAAATTCTAAGGTTAAGCCACAACCACCTCACTCTTCCCTGGACAAGTCTAAAATAGTAAAATCATCCTCATGGAGAAATAGATCATAGATACTAACTGGTAGAACATAAAACAAAAACAGAAAACCACAAAAACATTAGGCCATTGCATTTTCTGTTAATAAAAAGTTGCAGTGCCCCATTGAGTTTTCTGTGTCACCAAACCCTCCCAGTTGTAGTTACACAAAGGCAACTTTGTCTTGAGAAGGCTACTGGGAAGATGGGCCTAATCTTGGCAAGGGCTTGGTGTACCGAGAACCATGTTATTATTTTTAAAACTAAATGACAACACACAAAAAGAAATATTATTTAAGCCACCTTTTCTTTTTTCTTTTCTTTTTTTTTTAGATGGAGTCTTGCTCTTGTTGCCCAGGCTGGAGTGCAGTGGCGCAATCTCGGCTCACTGCAACCTCCGCCTCCCAGGTTCAAGCAATTCTCCTGCCTCAGCCTCCCAAGTAGCTGGGACTACAGGCACCTGCCACTATGCCCGGCTAATTTTTGTATTTTCAATAGAGACAGGGTTTCACCCTATTGGACAGGCTGGTGTTGAACTCCTGACCTTGTGATCCACCCACCTTGCCCTCTCAAAGTGCTGGGATTACAGATACGAGCCACCGTGCCCAGCCTAAGCCATCTTTTCAAAAGTCACAGTGCTATTATCTTCACCAACGTAGAACCCTAGTTTTTGAAACATGAATGGTTTACCTGTGCTTACAAGGTTCAAATACATATTTTCAGAATAGGAATTAAATTGATCTAAGAGAAATAACACCTGAAAAAACCCTGTCCATTCTGTACTTCTATACTTTTTCTTTTTCTTGGGGCATGTGAAATGCTTTACAAACATGATAGAGCCAGGTCTCAGTACTCTGAAAGGTAGATACTTTTTATTATAATTTTAATACGCTGGCATTTCCTTGGTCAGGTACAGGCATCCTGTTCCTGTTTCAGCTGCACAATGCCCTGCATTCATTGTACACTCACCCACTGCCCATTGGTACATATACTTAACTCTTGCTCACCCACATGTGGATTATCCATAGCGTCTGGAAACAGGTTGCCTTCCACCCCACTTGGTGGGTACTCAAGGCAAAACTGACAATTCATCGATGCAAGGCACAGTCAGGAGGCCAAAGCTGTCAGCAACTCCCCTTTCATTCAACGTACACCCACCAGGAACCCACTATGGTCTCTGTGCAGGGCCACCATGTTCATGAGAACCACAAACATATAGTATCCCCAAAGACAAATATCGTGATTTGAGGAGACTGGATGTTGTTTCCTTGATTAATGTGGTTGACTGTAATCTATAAATAAAGCATACATTTTTCAGAACCAGAAATCTCCTGAGACCAAAACATTGATATTTTCCTAAAACACCAAGGGTTTTCAGGGTTACACTAGCACTCTGTTTTCTCTTGATGTCATCTCCCTGAAACCGCCTTCAGAAAAGCAGAGATTGTGCTTTTGACTTCTAAAATGACTCCACTCTAAAAGCTTTGATAGGGTGTACCAAAAGAGCTACTATAGTCACAATCACTTCTATGTGATCAGCTTATTTATGTATTTTATTTTACAAACACATAAACCATATGCATCTAGACACACCCACAAATCGTTTTTGACAAAAACTAAGTTCCTATGATAACAAAAATGGAAGATTCACAACGACAAAAAGACTTCTCCTATTAAATATGTAAGTTACTTAAACCGAGCTGTAATTCTTTTTTTTTTTTCAGATGTCCTTAAACCACACAGAAAGTAGAGGAAAGGCAGAGAGTGGGAGTATGGTTGAAGGGTTTGTGCCTTTTGTAATCAGTTTACTTTTGGTTGTACCAAGAGATGATATCTTGAATTCATTCCAACTAGTGTCTATTGCAGCACACTAGGAACATTTGAATTACAAAAGGGAGGAGGAGCTTCCACTTCCCACAGTTGCTAGTTTACCTGCAATCCTTTGAGGGCATTGGTAATCTCCATGTGAGCTTTCTGGTAAATTCCACACTAGGACCACATTCAGAACTTACCTGTTTCTTGGCCATTTATTCCTCTAGACACTCTCTCCCTTTCCACTTTCACTGGAAAATGAAAGTTTTTCTCCCCCACACCTTTTTCAGAGCAAAAGATACCAGATCCTTAAAAGAAGGTGGTCACTGACTTCAAGGGGAGGAGATCGCCCTCCCCAATGTATCCCCTGATACAGACGCTGATAGAATAGACGGGGAAGCAACTATGAGAGAAACAGAAACAATCAAAACTCCAGCTCAGACGATCTTAGGAGTTTTACTGACAGGATGATTCAGGACCACACACAAAAATGGCAGGGTGCCATTTCCATTTCCCTGAATCTCTCCTGCATAAGATGGAAACAACAACTTGAGGTGGCAACTGAGCGATTAGTTACTGATCACTTCTATGACAATTCTCTGGAGGCTCCAAAGGCCTCCTATCTTAAAACCCAAGTCATCTCTGCATTGCTATTATTGAAAATCTTTATCCAGTTGCTCTTTGAAGCCATTACTTGGAGCAGTAATGTTGGGACTAACACATACCTTTTATGATATTAAAATCAGCATCATCATTAAGACACAGAGACTGTTCCCAAGAGGGAAAGAAAATATATCTCCTAATCAGGCCAGTAGCTGAAACACTGCAATACAACCTTTAGCTTGGAATCACTGTGACAAGCACTTAAAGCTGCATTTAATGTCTTCATTGTAACTTCATAAAAGTTTGGCACACAAATTCTACCTTCATTCTAAACATACCCTTTTTCCTAAGTCTCATGAATCCCAAACTTAAACCCTCTTCAGAGTAAGTTATTTCTCCCCGGAATAATGTATCTTCTGGGATAACCTAATCACAGTTTCCCTTGAGCCTGGGTCCAATTTTAAGAAAATCTTCCACCTTCATCCTTGTATCCACTCCCCTGACCTTTTCTGATAAATCAGGAGACTTAAGATGTGGAGGTGGAAACTTACTGAAATAGCCAAATGCTTTTCTATAGCAATGAAAGCTCAGTCATTTGGGACATGATTTAATCTTGAGCTTCAGAGCAGAATTTGAAAAGCAAATTAAATCCTTTTGTAAGAAAATAATTTCACTTACTTTAACCCAATCTTTTAAAAAAAATCATTAGGTAGAACAGTAAACCAAATAGTCTAATATGAATGTTCTTACCATGTGAGGAAAAAAAATATGAGTAGTCTTTAACACTGGTTAGAGCAAGTGTACAGAACATGTGTCCAGAAGCATGTAGTTCCCTTGCTTTCTGTCTTTATTTCATCCTCCGTATCACCACTGCTTTGGGCAGAATTCTTTCAAAATTTAGTTTAAAGCAGCACAGTGGGGGAATCAAAAATAAACATGTTGACTATTAAAAATACAGAGATTGGTACAAAAAAAAATGATGATGATGAATTCTCAATCCTACAAACTTCTGTAAACGCAAAAACCAAGAGGAAGATAATAAATCTTTAATAATTGATAGATATTCAGAATATCTTGATCTAATTAATTTAAGCATGGCCTACCTAGCCAGGTAAAGGACGGCAGAGCTAGGCTTATTTCTTCATTTGACACATACTGAAAGTTAATCATGAAGCTAGGTGCTTGGGAAATTTCTGAGATCCCATTCTTTCAGTGTGCAGTAATTGAGTCAAAGAGGCCAACAGTGTGTATATCAGAACAAGATGAAGGGTAAAGCAGACCAGAAAAAAATACTAAAACCCAAACCATCTCTTCCTTTCTTTTTTGCCTTCTGTTTTCCTTTCAGACTGGGTTGATTTTAGTTCCCTCCAAGACTTCAAGTCAGCAATCTGACAAAGATCATTGTTTAAATGAATAGCAACACAAACTCCCACAAAGTGATCTCTTCTTATCCTCTAGGTTGAGTACTTTGGTTTATCTAGAGGTTGTGTGTTATACCGCTGACCACCTTTCACCTTTTAGAATCGGCACCTGCAATTCTCCAATGCTCTGGATCTAATTGCCAACCTTTCGAGCTCAAAACTTCGGCAACCCCTTCATGTTGGGTTGTCAACCCTTTGCTTTCCCTCCCCTGAGAAATTTATATGACCTTGCCTTAAAACTTTGAAAGAACACATTTTTTAATCTATATTCCTGCTAAAGAAAACAGTGAGTCATTAAAATACCACCAGAAAAAAAAAAAGGTTTGATTTTTAGTTCAGATCGGTAATGGCCTGTAAGTACCTTGGTGGTATCTTCCTATCACTTACGTCTTGGGACAGTACCCAGGAGTGGCTGAACTTTTACCTAATTAAAAAATGAGTCATTTATTTGAAAAGTTCCACTTCCATTTATTTTATCTGATTTCTTAAATATCCGGTCAACTGCTAATTTGTCAGATGTCATAATTCGTCAGCCCTACCCTTTTCTACAGGTTGAATTTTTAATTTGAAACAACTACACCTCCACCGAGTGTTACTTTCAGAGGTAAATTACTGCAGGAAGACCCCCCTCTGCCTTGGTTAGCACTTAAATGAGATGCCTCCTGTCCAGGATGCTTCCTCAATCTCACTGTAATAATCTGAGTCTAAAGTCACCTGTGCTTCTGGGCGGTCCAATCATGTATTTTCAAGGGTGAAAAAAAAATCAGTTTCTTTTATGGAAAAAGATTCATCACTACAGGAAACACGATGGGGCTGACTGTATGATTATCTGCCTTCCCAGAAGCTGACCCTTTTCAAACCTTTTTATAAACACTTTATTTCCCACTAAATATACCAAGAGACAGAAGGTGAGTGATAGCATGAGGGATAAGGGCTAAAAAGAGAGGAAAAAGAAAAAAATATATACTTCAAAAATTGGGACCCCAATGTAAGATTAAGGGGCAATAGTTAGAAGGAATACCAAAAAACACCTTACCTTTCCTTGTTAAGTTTTTGGAGCCGCCCACTTCAGAAATTAACACCATTCACAGCCCAGGAGCAACTTAACACAGCTAGGAAGTCACCTACAACATCTTCTCGTCCGCCTTCTTTTTAATGTAAAACCAAAATAAGGAGTGTCCAGCGACTCCCTACCGCGCCGCTTAAAGCAACAGAGCGTTTTAGGCTTAACTCCCAGGCTCTGGGAATTCCAGTGGGTCAGAATTGCTTAACCTTGGAGACCTGCAGAGAGAAAGTCTCCAGGAGGACCGCTCCCCAACCCTGGTTTCTCTCTATCCCAAGCTGCACATTCCACAGTGGAAAGCGGCAGCGGCGACCCGAAGGCAGCGAAGTTCTCTCGAGCTCAGCTCCGGAGGCCGGGAGCGCGCGGCGGTTCCACCCGCAGAGCGGCTCCGGGTCCCGGCTGCGTGGGGCGCTGCGCACCGGAGCGCTCAGCGTCTGGTCTGCGGGCCCTTCCCGGTTCCCTCCCTCTCTCCTCCCGCCGCCCGCCCCCTGCCGAGGCCATCCGCCTCACAGTAGCAAGGTTGTGTCTCGTCTACTCCCTTCCCTTAAACTCACCAAACCAGATTTTTACTCCCAACACCGGCAACTTCCCGTAAATCTGCCCTGAAATTTTATCCTGCTCGCTGAGCCTCCCTGGCTAAAGGCCAGTGCCACATTCCTCTTGTTTTTAGGAGCGCAGATACCTTTGCTGAAGGTTCAAAGAAAATCGGCCTTGATGGCAGAGACTGGGGGACTTGACCAGACGGACTTCTCTCCCCGCCCCAAAAGTCACATGCCTTTCAGACACCCAGAAGTGGCACCTGCTCCACCTGGGGGCATCTGTCCCAGTCAGACGCTCGGCCCCCTTTGGGCTATTGGAGAAACCCAGCCAGAACCACGCTGGAGGAATTAGGAACCTGCTGTTGAATTTCAAACCGATCGGAACCGCCCCGTTCCCCTTCTTCCCCCCATAAAGAAGTCGCTGGACGAGGTGGGATCTCCGCGACCCCCGCGTGCCCTAGGAGAGCTCCCGGGGCGTCCTTACCTGGGGCCGAACATGGCTTGGCCGCACGCAGGCAGGAGCGTCACGCGGACGGGGCCCTGACCTTTGCCGGGGCCTTCGCAGCAGGGCCTGGGGCCTGGGCGCTGCTCGTTTAGAAGTGGCTCATTTTAATGCGCTCTGACCTAGAGTTACGAAGGGTTTCTAGAAAGGGAACAAAAAAACATTGCATTTAGAAACAGCAGCCAAGCTCCCGCTTCACCTTGCCTGCTCTCTGGGGAGTTGGCTCGAACCCCCACCCCATCCCAATCACCAAGAAACCCAGATGTCCGCAATCCGCGCCCCACCCCCTTCGCCTTACCTGTTTATACAAGAGTTAAGGAGCCTCCCGCATTTCAGTGGAGCACTAAGCCTGTTTGTAGGCGCGGAATGGGCCAACAGGAATCTAATTCTGTGACTAAACAAACGAGAAGAGGAAGCAGGCACCACCAGGAACCTAAAACAGAGTTGTGATTTCGGGTTGCAGTGTCATTCAGCTGAGGGGAAAAAAAAATACCGGGCTACTTTAGTGAAAGAATGTTCTAAAAATGATTCTTTGCTGGTTGAGTTAACACATGCAAAGAGCTTAGAACGGTGCCTGGCACATAGTGTTAGCTGCCGTTATTGTTGTTATTCTTATTATTATTTACATTATGGCTTTTTTCTGAAGAAGGGGCGTGTGGTCAGAGTTAGACATGGGCTGTAGCCCCAGCACTGCCACTCACTATCTGTGAGGCCATGAGCAAAATATTTAATCTCTCCCAGCCTCAGTTTCTGGAAGATTCTAACGATGGGATTTTTACAAACAGTTTACATTCATTGTTGACAGTCTTGAATACAATGGGAAATAAAGTCCCTGTAAAGGGTAGCCAACTGAATTTCATCTCACTTAAAAGTTACAAGATTGACAAGAGAAATGGAGATTAATTTGCCTGCATTCCATGAAGCTCACTAATAGGAAGGAAACTCAGGACCCAGCAATCATCCATCTGCTGTGCTAAATTCTCATTTGTATTTTAGCACTTGACCTGGTGTCTAACCCTGGGAGAGTTACTTATCCCAGACTGGGCCGGACAAATAATGACCCTTGCCGTTTGAAAAGCAGTATGAAAGAGAGGGAAATGATTTTGAAACTCCTCATAAATATTAAAAAGTGATTATTGAAGGCTAAAATGTTATCAATGCCTCCACCCTTTATCCTCCATTTAACTTCACATTTAAAGAAAGAAATGGCAGGGCACGGTGGCTCAAGCCTGTAATCCCAGCACTTTGGGAGGCCGAGACAGGTGGATCATGAGGTCAGGAGATCGAGACCATCCTGACTAACACGGTGAAACCCCGTCTCTACTAAAAAATACAAAAAACTAGCCGGGCGAGGTGGTGGGCGCCTATAGTCCCAGCTACTGGGAGGCTGAGCCAGGAGAATGGTGAACCCGGGAGGCGGAGCTTGCAGTGAGCTGAGATCTGGCCACTGCACTCCAGCCTGGGCGACAGAGCAAGACTCCCTCTCAAAAAAAAAAAAAAAGAAAAAGAAATCATAATCCCTTTCCATTAATGAGGCCCTTTCTACTTTATGGAGCACTTTCACCCTTCTTACCTTATCTGATCCTTATAAAATGATCCTATGAGCTATTTTGTCCTCATTTTACAGATGAAGACACTGAAATCACACGGGTTAAGTATAAGTCCAAGGACTGGGCGGTGAGGCCGGGACTGGTTTTCAGTTCTACTTTTTTTTTTTTAAGTTGAAAAATCAAACTGGATTTCATTAATATATATATAAATAACCCTCATTTTTCTTTATTTCATCAGTAATGGAAAGTTAAGTGAAAATTAATTAAAAAGTAGTAGCCCTAAGAGAGCGAAACAAAGGCTGAAAGGGAATCAAGAAAACCATAAATTTAAAAGCAGCATTTGCCACCTTTGGGAAAAAGAATTCCTTAAAACCAGCAAAGAATTCTGGAACATTTTAAATCCTTCTGATCGTTTATCTTCTCTTGAGGCAAAATTTAACCCAGACAAATTCAACATTTCCTGCATTTTAGGTTCATTCCTTGTCAATACCAGCCAGCATGTACTGTGAACAGCAGGCAGTGGGAACTCTCTTAGCAAAGTTCCCTCACCAGACCTAAAGGTTGACACTGCCAGGCACAAACTATGGCTCCACCCCCTTAAGACAACTGAAAAACCCAGCTCCATATTAGCCTGAAGTTTTCTTTTCTTTTCCAGAAGTATCTGGATTATGGCCTTAAAAAAGGCTTACCATCACAGACTGTCCAAGCTGAAGGATTCCAGAGAGGACATTCTCGCTGGGCACGGTGGCTCATGTCTGTAATCCCAGCACTTTGGGAGGCCAAGGCAGGCAGATTACCTGAGGTCAGGAGTTCCAGATGAGCCTGACCAACGTGGTGAAACCCCATCTCTACTAAAAATACAAAAATTGGCCGGGCGTGGTGGTGGGCACCTGTAGTCCCAGCCACTCGGGAGGCTGAGGCAGGAGAATGGCTTCAACCCGGGAGGTGTAGGTTGCAGGGAGCCGAGATTGCACCACTGCACTCCAGCCTGGGTAACAGAGTGAGACTTTGACTCAAATAAATAAATAAATAAAATAATAAAAATAAAAGGAATTTGAAAGTGTGGAGATCAGTGACTCCAGGTGAACCGGAAGTGGAGTCAGGGAAAACTCCTGCTTGAGGAGGCTCAGGTTCCACTTTCAGGAAGTGAGTCCTCATCTCAGAGAGGGTCAGTTACCCTTTCTCAGATGTTGCCTGCTCCTTCTTCAGTTTTGCTCACTGACACCTGTGAAGTGGGTATATCCTTTCTTCTTTTTTTTTTTGAACCCCATATCTACTGGAGAAATGGGTATAATTCTTTTTCCTATTTCTCACTGCCCTCCCCAGGATCATGACAAAAATAAAATAGATTTTTCTAAGTGGCAGGCTATAGCAAAACAAACGTGAACTTCCATTATTTCTTTTTTCTGGCTAACCTTGGCGCCTGTTTTATTATTATTATAATTATTTTAATTCTTAAGCCCACTCCATTTTCCTGGGGCATTTTAGTTTTCCAGACCCTTGTCTTTTACTTTCTGTTTTCTTCTTTTCCTTCTGCCTATGAGGCAATGTTCCGGTGTGAGTGCAAACAGCATGAAAATTAGTTTCCAATAGATTTGAGTTTGAATCTCAATTTTTCCTCTGAGCTATGTGATGTTGGACAAATTGCTTAATCACTTTGAGTTTTAGTGTCTTCATTTATAAATTAATAACACCTATCTTTCTGGATTTCTTTCTTTTTTTGAGACAGAGTCTCACTCTGTTGCCCAGGCTGGAGTGCAATGGTGCGATCTTGGCTCACTGCAACCTCTGCCTCCCAGGTTCAAATGATTCTCCTGCCTCAGCCTCCCGAGTAGTTGGGATTACAGGCACGCACCACCACAGCCAGCTAAGTTTTTTTTTTAGTTTTTCTTTGTTTATTAGTAGAGACGGGGTTTCACCATGTTGGTCAGGCTAGTCTCAAACTCCTGACCTCGTGATCCACCTGCCTCGGCCTCCCAAAGTGCTGGGATTACAGACGTGAGCCACTGCACCCGGTCTTCTTCTTTTTTTTTTTTTTTGAGATGGAATCTCACTCTTGTTGCCCAGGCTGGAGTGCAATGGCACGATTTTGGCTCACTGAAACCTCAGCCTTCCAGGTTTAAGCAATTCTAGCAAGTAGTGGGGATTACAGGCATGCACCACCATGCCCAGCTAGTTTTGTATTTTCAGTAGAGATGGAGTCTCACCATGTTGGCCAGACTGGTTTTGAACCCCTGACTTCAGGTGATCCACCTGCCTCAGCCTCCCAAAGTGCTGGGATTACAGGCATGAGCCACTGCACCTGGCCATCTCTCTGGATTTCTACAAGAGTTAAATGAGAGCTAAAATCTCAGCATGGTCCCTGGCACATAGAAGTTACTGAAGAAATGGTGTTTCCTTTTGAATCTGGAAAGAAACCTCCTCCACAGCTCACAAAGAATTGTCTTTCCCATGCTTAAGTCTTAGATCAAATAATGCTATCTAAGACACCCTCATCAAGAGAGGTAAGCCACAATAAAAAAATAACCAGTCATGTTCATACCATTTCCACTCATGAGCATAGCATGTACATAGCATTCCCAATGGTAGATTTATTATCACCTTTAATTGTCACAACTGTGAGAGTTAAATATAGATAAGGCAGGGCCAGGTGCAGTGGCTCATGCCTTGTAATCCCAGCACTTTGGGAGGCCAAGGCAGGTGGATCACCTGAGGTCAGAAGTTCAACACCAGGCTGGTCAACATGGTGAAACCCTGTCTCTACTAAATATACAAAAATTAGCCGGGTGTAGTGGTGGGCACCTGTAATCCCAGCTACTCGGGAGGCTGAGACAGGAGAATCGCTTGAACCCTGGAGGTGGAGGTTGCAGTGAGCCAAGATTGCATCATTGCACTTCAGCCTGGGCAACAAGAGCGATCAGATTAGGAAAGTAAGGTTCTCAGTAATTGCTAGTAAGTTGCAGAGCCAAGTTTTATTTTGTTTGTTTGTTTGTTTTTACTGCTTTTCACTATTCCACACTACTGAAATTATAGAGATGGGATCTCATCATGTTGTCCAGGCTGGTTACAAACTCCTGGGCTCAAGTGGTCTGGCTGCCTTGGCTTCCCAAAGTGCTAGAATTCCAGGCGTGAGCTACCGCACCCGGCCTGAACCTAAGCTTTCTATCGTGGCTGGTGATTATTTCTCTCAACAGGTATTATTCAGAAAAGAAATCTCTTTTTTTTTTTAGCGGTAGTCTTGCTCTGTCGCCCAGGCTGGAGTGCAGTGGTGTAATCTCGGCTCACTGCAACCTCTGCCTCCCAGATTCAAGAGATTCTCCTGCCTCAGCCTCCCAAGTAACTGGGATTACAGACATGAGCCACCATGCTCAGCTAATTTTTGTATTTTTTAGTAGAGATGGGGTTTCACCATGTTGGCCAGGCTGGTCTTGAACTCCAGACCTCGTGACCCACCCGCCTCGGCCTCCCAAAGTGCTGGGATTGCAGGCATGAGCCACCGTGCCTGGCCAAGAAATCCTGTTTTAATCCAGAACGTGCAGCTTGACCAGAGAGACCTCTCATCCCCACAGTTTCTAAAGCCTCCACTTTCCCATCGGGTGGCCACACCCATAGAAACTTTTTCTAAAACATATTTTTGTTTTCAGCTTTAATATTAAACTCCCACTAAGTCTAATATGTGCAAATTTAAGACGTTTTATTCCAGGGCACTCTTGAACCCAAAGGATTTAGCCCAGGGGCTACCCCTAGAATGCAGTAGACAGCCCATAGGATGAGGGAGAGCCATTCAGAACTCGTTTTGAAGGGAGTTTGGGCCGTCAGTTTCCATGCCACACCGTAGGAGGGCCCCTGACTGAATTTTAAAAATGTACTGAGTTCACAGAAAAGGGAATTAAGTGTAGCAGGGGTTCACTTCGAACATTAATCTCAGAAGCCAAATCCTTCATTTTGAGAAAGGCCTTCAATGCAAGGAGTCCCTTGACCTTCGTTCTTGCACAAATAGCTCTGCCAAAGCCTGTCCCGCTGAGATGGAGGGAGCACTAACGTAAATTATAGGCTCTTAAAGGCCTGCTCAAGACCACGGAATGATTTTGTTATGGCAACAAAGGCTGTTAATTCCTCTGTATCCCTTTAAGACTTACTCCCTACCAGAGACGATCTGCAGATTTCTTTCTATTTTATAACGGAAAACAGCCCCACCTAAGAAGCTCAATCATTCAGCAATAACTTATCAGAAAAGATTGCCAACATAAAATTGCTAACATTTATTAAGTGCTTACTGAGTATTTGCCAGATACTACGCCATACACTTTACATGTATTAACTATGTAATCCTCACAACAAACCCATGAGCTAGAGACTGTTGTTACGCTCATTTTATACAGAAAGAGACCAAGTAAATGACATTACTGAGTTCCCAGGACTAGAAGGTGGCAGAGTTGGGGTTTAACCCAGGCATTCTGGCTCATGAACCTGCAATCCTAACCATGGCCTCCATGGCCTCACAAACAATTCCATATATGTCTATGATTGTGTTACAAATGTTGTGTGTATTCTAGTAGTGGTATCACTAGTATCACTAGTGTCAAGAATGGTGTCTGGAACATAATGGGTACTTAATAAGTGTCCCTTGAATGAATGAGTGAAAGTGGATGTACATTTAAATGTTATGATCTCAATATTGAGAGGTGTGTGTCAAGAAAGGGTCTAGCTCTTCTAGGATGTGAGGGTTAGGAACACATTTGAGAATGATTGAAAGTGTGTTTTCAAAACTATGGTTAATCCAGGCACCGTGTCATGCAGCTATAGTCTCAGCTACTCAGGAGGCTAAGGTGGGAGGATCGCTTGAACCGAGCAGTTCAAGTCTAGCCTGGGCAACATAATGAGAAACCATCTCTAAAAATGTATGTGTGTTGGGACGGGGAGGGTTAAGGTTTTAATTTGAAATATACTGCAGGGGATGATGATTTTATAGGACAGAATTAATTGCAGATGTGGCCAAATTTACTGACTACAAAATCTACATCAAAATAACGTGAACATTCTTGCCTCTGCTTCTATTATTTTTCTGCTTGGAATACCTTTGTGTCCACCATGTATCCATCACCTGTATACACTTAGTCCTCCAGAATACAATCTGGGCTGGGTGCGGTGGCTCACTCCTGTAATCCCACCACTCTGAGAGGCCGAGGCAGGCAGATCACTTGAGGTCAGGAGTTTGAGACCAGCCTGGCCAACATGGTGAAATCCTGTCTCTATTAAAAAATACAAAAATTAGCTGGGC
>NC_045436.1:145599749-145605162 GCF_002776525.5 Piliocolobus tephrosceles | reverse complement strand
CATGGTGAAATCCTGTCTCTATTAAAAAATACAAAAATTAGCTGGGCATGGTGGCATGCACTCCCAGCTACTTGGGAGGCTGAGGCAGGATAATTGCTTGAACCCACGAGGCAGAGGTTGCAGTGAGCCAAGATCATGCCATTGCACTCCAGCCTGGGGGACACAGTGAGACTCTGTCTCAAACAAAGAAAAAAAAAAAAAAAAGACACAGTCTGGGCTGGGCACAGTGGCTCACGCCTGTGATCCCAGCACTTTGTGAGGCTGAGGCAGGCAGATCACTTGAGCTCAGGAGTTTGAGACCAGCCTGAGCAACAGGTCAAAACCCTGTCTCTACAAAACATACGAAAATTAGCCAGGCAGGGCTGGGAGCAGTGGCTCTTGCCTGTAATCCCAGCATTTTGGGAGGCCAAGGTGGGCGATCACCTGAGGTCAGGAGTTCGAGACCAGCCTGGCCAACATGGTGAAACCCCATCTCTACTAAAAGTACAAAAATTAGCCAGCGGTGTGGTGGCGGGCACCTGTAATACCAGCTACTTAGGAAGCTGAGACAGGAGAATAGTTTGAACCCGGGAGGCGGAGGTTGCAGTGAGCCAAGATGGCGCCATTACACTCCAGCCTAGGCGACAGAGCGAGACTCAGTCTCAAAAAAACAACAACAAAAAAATTAGCCCGGTGGGGTGGCACCCACCTGTGGTGCCAACTACTCAGGAGGCTAAGGTGGGAGGATCGCTGGAGCCTGGAAAATCAAAGCTACGCTGAGCTGTGATTCTGCTACTGCACTTCAGCCTGGGTGACAGAGCTAGACTCTGTGCCCCAAAAATAAATTAAATTTAAAATAAATAAAAATTTAAAAAGAATACCATCTGTCCCCACACAAAGTAATATAGTAAATGTTTGACATGTTGGATTTGATTTGGTAATTACACTGATTTGATCATCACACATTGTGTACAGGTATTGAAATATCACACTGTATCCCATAAATATGTACAGTTATTATGTGTCAATCAAAAACAGTAAAGAAAAAAATACACACACACACACAGTCTGGAGCCAGATGCTTGAGTCTGAATCCCATCTCTGCCACTTACTGGGTGAATATGGGCAATTAACTTAGCCATTCATGGCCTTTAGATTCTTTAGCAGTACCCACTTCCTTGAGAGTATTAAGAGGATTCCACGTGTAACTGTAGGTGCAGTCTTTAGAACAGCACCAGACCATTATAAGTCTCATCTAAGTATTTTCTGTTATGATTATTCATCTAAACATCCAGCTATTGTTTCATCCAACAAACATTTTTCAAGCATCTATTATGTGTCAGGTTCTGTGCATCATGCTGAAGATAGAAAAGTAAATGAGCTGACCAGACACTGTGGGTCATGTCTGTTATCCCACCACTTTGGGAGGCTGAGATGGGTGGATTACCTGAGGTCAGGAGATCGAGATCAGCCTGGCCAACATGGTGAAACTCCATCTCTACTAAAAATATTAAAAAATTAGCCAGGCATGGTGGCAGGTGCCTGTAATCCCAGCTACTCAGGAGGCTGAGGCAGGAGAATCACATGAACCCAGGAGGCAAAGGTTGAAGTAAGCCATTGCATTCCGGCCTGGCAACAAGAGTTTTAAAGAGGAAAAAAGATAGAGAGAGACAGAGAGAGAGAGAAAAAAAAGAAAGAGAGAGAAAGAGAGAAAAGAAAGAGAGAGAGAAAGAGAGAGAGGAAGGAAGGAAGGAGAGAAAGAAAGAAAGAAAGAAAAGAAAGAAAGAAAGAAAGAAGGAAAGAAAGAAAGAAGGAAAGAGAAAGAAAGAAAGAAAGAAAGAAAGAAAGAAAGAAAGAAAGAAAGAAAGAAAGAAAGAAAGAAAGAAAGAAAGAAAGAAAGAAAGAAAAGAAAATGAGCTATGGTGCCTATCCTCAAGGAACTCGTATCTTATGAAGGCAGGTAAGCAACCAGCCAATGGTTGTATGGCGTGTAAGCCCAGGATGCTGTGTGAGTAGTTATATATTCTTTGTTTGTTTGTTCTGCTTTTGTTTTTTTGTTTTGGGGAGTACTTATATATTCTGGCTTAAAGGGCCAAACTGGGGGAGAGCTGAGAGGCTTGAAGTTTGCCTGCAAGCTAGCGAGGCAAAGAAGAGAAGTGCATTTCAGGTGAGCAAAAGTCACCAAGGAACCAAATAAATTGTAGATTCAGGTGTATAAAGGCAAGGAGTTTTCTATGCTGGAGGGTTGCATGGCAGTGATGTGAGATGAAATTGAGAGACAGACAGGGGTCAGTTCATGAGGAAAAATGTGTGCCATGCCAGGGAGTTCGGAAAGGTTTCAAACAGGGAATGCTAAGATCAGATAGGCATATCCATCCGAGTCCAGGGTAGTGGCAAAGTAGATGGAGAAGAGAGGATTCATGATATATTTAAAATATAAGAGTCATGGTATTATGGTAAGAGTCAGATAATTGGGGGTAAGATAGAAGACAGCAGAAAAATTTGGAGTAGAGATAATCATTCATTCTGTAAATATTCATTGAACTCCTACTATATCCCAATCATTTTTCTAGACCTGGAGAAAATAGCAGTGAACAAAATAGGCATAAATTCTGTCCTCATGGAGCTTGCTTCTGTTGGGAGCAGACAAACAAAACACAAGTAAGTAAAATATAAAGCATGCTTGATGATGGTAAGTACTATGAAGAAAAACAGAGCAGAAAAGGGAATAGAAAAAATAAAGCAGAGACAAAATAAAGCTGAAAGCTGGTTGCAATATTTCAAAGGTGGTAAGGAAAGACTTCTCTGAGAAGGTGACATTGAGAGAAACTAAAGACAATGAGGGACAGATTAATGCAGATACTCAGAGGAAGTATACTCCAGGCAGAGCAAGAGTGTGCTTGGTGCCTTTAAGAATAGCTAGAGGCCGGGCGCGGTGGCTCAAGCCTGTAATCCCAGCACTTTGGGAGGCGGAGATGCGCGGATCACGAGGTCAGGAGATCAAGACCGTCCTGACTAACATGGTGAAACCCCGTCTCTACTAAAAAAAATACAAAAAACTAGCCGGGTGAGGTGGCGGGCCCCTGTAGTCCCAGCTAGTCGGGAGGCTGAGGCAGGAGAATGGCGTGAACCCGGGAGGCGGAGCTTGCAGTGAGCTGAGATCCAGCCACTGCACTCCAGCCTGGGCGACAGAGCGAGACTCCGTCTCAAAAAAAAAAAAAAAAAGAATAGCTAGAATGCGAGGCCGGGTGCGGTGGCTCACCCTGTAATCCCAGCACTTTGGGAGGCCGAGGCGGGCGGATCATGAGGTCAGGAGATGGAGACCATCCTGGCTCTATTAGTAGAGATTATGAAACTCTATCTCTACTAAAAATACAAAAAATTAGCCAGGTGTGGTGGCGGGCGCCTGTAGTCCCAGCTACTCGGGAGACTGAGGCAGGAGAATGATGTGAACCCCAGTGGCGGACCTTGCAGTGAGCCGAGATTGCACCACTGCACTCCAGCCTGGGTGACCGAGTGAGACTCCATCTCAAAAAAGAAAAAAAAAAAAGAATGGCCAGAATGCATGTTCACCATGGAATACTATGCAGCCATAAAAAAGAGTGATTGGTCAGGCATGGTGGTTCGTGCCTGTAATCCCAGCACTTTGAGAGGCTGAGGTGGGATAATCACTTGAGCCCAGGAGTTTGAGACCAGCCTGGACAATGAAGGGAGACCCTGTCTCTACAAATTAGTTGGGGAATGGTGGTGCACACCTGTAGTCCCAGGCACTCAGGAGGCTAAGGTGGAAGGATTGCTTGAGCCTATGACGTCGGGCCTGCATGTGAGCTGTGATTGTGCCCCACTGCACTTCAACCTGGTGACAGAGTAAGACCCAAAAAAAAAAAAAAAAAAAAAAAAAAGAACAAGAACAAAATCAAGTCCTTTGCAGGAACACGGATGGAGCTGGAGGCCAGCATTCTTAGCAAACTTAACTCTATGCCACTGAGCCTGGTATTCTCAACAAATTATCCAGAAAATCACTAGCCATTTATCAGGCTTAGCACCAAAAGAGAAACTTATCCGCCATCTCTTTTCTGGTTCCATCATTTTATTTTAGAGGTAAGGAAACAGACCTGGAAAGGTAAAGTGACTCCTCCCAAGATTAACCAGCCTCTAAAAGGCAGTGCCAGGACTCAGACATCTGACACTAAATCAGTGTTTCATTTCATCATCACATCCTGCAGGAACAGAACACCAAATACTACGTGTTCTCACTTATAAATGGGATCTAAATAACAAGAACCAATGGGCATAAAGAGGGGAAGAGCAGACACTGGGGCCTGCTGGAGGGACATGGGAGGGGATCAGGAAAAATAACTATCGGGTACTATGCTTAGTACCTGGGTGACAAAATGGTCTATACACCAAACCACAAATGACACGAGTTTGCCTGCATTAACAAACCTGCACATGTATTCCTGAACCTAAAATAAAAGTTAAAAAAGAAAAGGAAAGGTCGGGCACGGTGGCTCATGCCTGTAATCCCAGCACTTTGGGAGGCCAAGGCAGGCAGATCACCTGAGGTCAGGAGTTCGAGACCAGCCTGGCCAACATGGCAAAAGTCTGTCTCCACTAAAAATATAAAAATTAGCTGGGCATAGTGGTGGGCACCTGTAGTCCCAGCTACTCCAGGAGGCTAAGGCAGGAAAATCACTTGAACCCAGGAGGCAGAGGTTGCAGTGAGCTGAGATGGCACCATTGGACTCCATCCTGGGTGATAGAGTGGGGCAATGTACCAAGACCCTGCCACAATTTTTTTTTTTTTTTTTTTGAGACGGAGTCTCGCTCTGTCGCCCGGGCTGGAGTGCAGTGGCTGGATCTCAGCTCACTGCAAGCTCCGCCTCCTGGGTTCACGCCATTCTCCTGTCTCAGCCTCCCCAGTAGCTGGGACTACAGGCGCCCGCCACCTCGCCCGGCTAGTTTTTTGTATTTTTTTAGTAGAGACGGGGTTTCGCCGTGTTAGCCAGGATGGTCTCGATCTCCTGACCTCGTGATCCACCCGTCTCGGCCTCCCAAAGTGCTGGGATTACAGGCTTGAGCCACCACGCCCGGCCCAACCCTGCCACAATTTTTAAAAATTGGCAGCCAGCACAGTGGCTGTGCTTGGGAGGCTAAGAGAGGGGAAGGGCTGAAGTCCAGGAATTCAAGGCTTCAGTGAGCCATTACTGTACCACTGCACTCCAGCCTGGGTGACAGAACAAGACACTGTCTCTTAAAAATAATTAAAAAGTTTAAAAATTAAAAAAATTTTGCAGCCGGGCGCGGTGGCTCAAGCCTGTAATCCCAGCACTTTGGGAGGCCGAGACGGGCGGATCACAAGGTCAGAAGATTGAGACCATCCTGGCTAACATGGTGAAACCCCGTCTCTACTAAAACATACAAAAAACTAGCC
>NC_045436.1:145596824-145599349 GCF_002776525.5 Piliocolobus tephrosceles | reverse complement strand
ACACACACACACACACACACACACACACACACACACACACACACACAGAGAGAGAGAGAGAGAAAGAGAGAGAGAAAAGAAATAAGAAATGAGGTAGGAAGATAATGGGGCCAAACTATGTACAACCTGCTAAGGCTTCTGGTCCATTGTAAGGATTTCGGCTTTTGCTCTGATGGCACGCAGAGCCATTGAGTAAAATAGTGACCAGTCAGATGCTAGTGGGGGTTTTTTGGTTTTGGTTTTTTTGTTTGTTTGTTTGTTTGTTTTTAGACGGAGTCTCGCTATGTTGCCCAGCCTGGAGTGCAGTGGCACAGTCTCAGCTCACTGCAACCTCTGCCTCCCAGGTTCAAGCGATTCTTCTGCCTCAGCCTTTCGAGTAGCTGAGACTACAGGTGCCTGTCACCACGCCCAGCTAATTTTTGTATTTTTAGTGGAGATGGAGTTTCACCTTATTGGCCAGACTGGTTTCAAACTCCTGACTTCGTGATCCGCCCGCCTCAGCCTCCCGAAGTGCTGGGATTACAGGCGTGAGCCACCATACCCGGCCGTTTTGGTTTTGTTTTTTTATTTTTTTTGAGAAAGAGTCCCTTGCTCTGTTGCCCAGACTGGAGTGCAGTGGTGCAATCTCAACTCACTGCAACCTCTGCCTCCCAGGTTCAAGTGATTCTTATGCCTCAGCCTCCCTGGTGACTGGGATTACAGATGTGCACCACCACGCTCAGCTAATTTTTGTATTTTTGTTAGAAACAGGGTTGCACCACGTTGGCCAGGCTGGTCTCAAACTCCTGACCTCAAGCTGTCCTCCTGCGTCGGCCTCCCAAAGTCTTGGGATTACAGGCATGAGCCACCATGCCCAGACAGATGCTAGTTTTAACAAGGTTACTAGTTCTGGGTGCAGTGTTAGTGCACATAGCAAGGGATCAGAGCAGCAGCAGAGGCACCAGTTTGGAGGTCATTGCAGTAGTGCCTGAATTCATCTTCAAACTTCCGAACTTCAAAACTCCCACACATACAGGCCTAATGAGCCTCATCAGGTGCACCTAGCAGGCAGAAGAATGTCCCATAGATAGGCACAAGTTTGATGTCTTGGCAGCGAATTGATAGGGCTTGAAGCCAAGAGATCACCCAGAGTGTTGGGTGAACAAGAAGAGGATAGGACTAGGGACAGAAACTGTGTCCTGGCAATGGGACAAGAGCACATGAAGAAATTAAGAATAAAGCGTTAGTTCAGGAAATTATTAGATTCAAGAAGGAAGGCGCATTTACAAAGTCAGCTGAGGCAAAGGGTTAATAAGACAAGGATTGAAAACTATCATTTTGTTTTGCTGGGAGATACTGGGTGCCCTTGACAAGGGTGGTTTCTGTGGAGTGGTAAGGCTGAGCAGTGACTGGGAGGAAGGTGGGAAGACAGCAAGCAAGACAATCTGCTCGACTAACGGGGCCATGAAATGAAGAACAGTGGTAGGGTAATCACCAGTGGATCAAAGGAGAGCTGGCCTTTTGAGATGAGCATGTCGATAAACTGAAGAGAAAAGCCAGTCAGGTAGGATTGGGTGTCTTAGACACCCAGGACAATCATATAATCATTCATTCATTCATTCACCTGTTCAACAAGTATTCATAATCTATCAAGAGTCAAACACTGGGCATACACAGATAAATAGAAACATGAGGCCGGGCGTGGTGGCTCAAGCCTGTAATCCCAGCACTTTGGGAGGCCGAGACGGGCGGATCACGAGGTCAGGAGATCGAGACCATCCTGGCTAACATGGTGAAACCCCGTCTCTACTAAAAAATACAAAAAACTAGCTGGGCGAGGTGGCGGGTGCCTGTAGTCCCAGCTACTTGGGAGGCTGAGGCAGGAGAATGGCATAAACCCGGGAGGCGGAGCTTGCAGTGAGCTGAGATCCGGCCACTGCACTCCAGCCTGGGTGACAGAGCGAGAATCCGTCTCAAAAAAAAAAAAGAAACACGATCCATTCCACCACCTTGGAACTACACGTATAGCTATACAAAGTGAGGGGAGCAGTAGAAATGGTTGTAAATGCCAGAAGAATCTGTTAAATGTGCCTGTGGGGAAAAAGGGAAAAAGTAAGAGAAAATTCCTAGAGGTGGTAATACTTGGACAGGGGATTTTTTTTTTTTTTTTTTTTTTTTAGACAGAGGATGGCTTTTTTTTTTCTTGCTGGGGGGCAACGGCGCAATCTTGGCTCACCACAACCTGTGCCTCCTGGGTTCAAGCAATTCTCCTGTGTCGGCCTCCCGAGTAACTGGGATTACAGGCGCCTGCCACCACACCTGGCTAATTTTTGTATTTTTTTAGTAGAAACTGAGTTTCACTACGTTGACCAGGCTGGTCCTGAACTCCTGACCTCAGATAATCCACCCGCCTAGGCCTCCCTTTTGGGATTACAGGAGTGAGCCACCGTGCCTGGCCTTGGATGAGAATTATTATTATGTTTTTATTGAAATAAAAAGTTTTAGGTCAGGTGTGGTGACTCATGTCTGTAATCTCAGCACTTTGG
>NC_045436.1:145585685-145596724 GCF_002776525.5 Piliocolobus tephrosceles | reverse complement strand
GAGTTTCACTACGTTGACCAGGCTGGTCCTGAACTCCTGACCTCAGATAATCCACCCGCCTAGGCCTCCCTTTTGGGATTACAGGAGTGAGCCACCGTGCCTGGCCTTGGATGAGAATTATTATTATGTTTTTATTGAAATAAAAAGTTTTAGGTCAGGTGTGGTGACTCATGTCTGTAATCTCAGCACTTTGGGAGGCCAAGGCGGGCGGATCACTTGAGGTCAGGAGTTTGAGACCAGCCTGGCCAACATGGAGAAACCCAGTCTCTACTAAAAATATATTAAAAAATTAGGGTAGGTGTGTTGGTGCATGTCTGTAGTCCCAGCTACTTGGGAGGTTGAGGCAGGAGAATTGCTTGAACTCAGGAGGCGAAGGTAGCAGTGAGCCAAGATGGCACCACTGCACTCCAGCCTGGGTGACAGAGTGACACTGTCTCAACAACAACAACAAAAAATACAAAACATTGCTGGGCGTGTTGGTGCCCACCTGTAGTCCCAGCTACTCGGGTAGCTGAAGCACGAGAATCACTTGAATCTGGAAGTGGAGGTTGCAGTGAGCAGAGATCACGCTACTGCACTCCAGCCTGGATGACAGAGCGAGACTCCATCTCAAAAAGAAAAAAAAAAAAAATGTAGAGATGGTCTCACTATGTCACCCAGGCTGGAGTGCAGTAGTGTGACATAACTCACTGCAGCCTCAAACTCCCGGACTGGACTCAAGCAATCTGCGTGTCTCAGCCTCCCAAGTAGCTGAGACTACAAGCATGTACCACCATGCCCAGCTAACTTTTCTTTAAATGTTTTGTAGACATGGGATCTTGCTATGTTGCCCAGGCTGGTCTCAAACCCCTGGGCTCAAGCCATCTGCCTGCCTTGGCCTCCCAAAGCACTGGGATTACAGACATGAGCCACCATTCCCAACCTGCACAAAGAATTAAAAATGGGAAAATGAAGGCTGGCAGGGCATTCTAGCCAGAGGAACAACATGAACAACAATGACAAGATTGGGGTTTGCGGGTAGGGGTTGGGATTAGAAAGCATTTAGTATCTGGTATGACTGAAGCCTAGGAGTGTGGTAAAGTGGCAGGATTTGCAGCTAGTAAGATGGGTTGGAGCCAGGTCATTAAGACCTTTGAAAGGAGAATGGGTTTTTTTGTTTGTTGGTTTGAGACAGTCTCACTCTGTCGCCCAGGCTGGAGTGCAGTGGTTCAATCTCAGCTCACTGCAGCCTCTACCTCCTGAGTTCAAGCAATTCGCCTGCCTCAGCCTCCCTAGTAGCTGGAATTACAGGCGTGCACCACCACGCCTGGCTAATTTTCGTATATTTTGTAGAGATGGGGTTTTACCATCCAGACTGGTCTCAAATTCCTGGAGCTCAAGCCTACCTTGACTTCCCAAAGTGCTGGGATTACAGGTGTGAGCTACCGCACCCAGCTGGTTCTTATTTTTATGGGTGACAAGACTTTGAGTAGAAAAGTGACATAATCAAGGATGTATCTTAGAGAAAAAACCTCAAGCACACCACAGAGAATAGATTGAAAAAGGAACTTGGGAGCAGAGAGATTGGTTATGAGGAGATTGCAATCGTCCAGGTAAGAGATGACAAGGTCCACAGGGCAGTGGCTGTTTGAGATGTTGAATGTGGTAGCTATTATAGATGATCTCATTCTACTCCTTTTCCAGTGTGCCTTCCTGTACTAAAAGGCTGGAAAGCTGAAAGCTACCTTTCCCAGACTTCCTTGCAGTCAAAGTTCCAAATGTAATGTATGTTCTGACAAACAGATCCATCTGGGCCAGGTTTAGAAGGTAAAAACAAGGGAGAGGCCAGGTGTCTGGCTGTTTCTGCTGTTTCTCCAGCAAGTACAGGCGCACACACATAGGGTGTTCCTGCAGGTCCATCCTAGTGTGCTGCTCTAGTTTTGTGGGTGTTGAGAGAACACAGGGCACCCATCTTTTGCTGGTATGGACCTGGCAGATATAGCATGACTCTGTCCCAGATGCGGCAGTGGCGGCTTTTCTGATCCCTAAAAAATGAAAGTGGCCTGTCCATGAACACAATAGTTACACGGGTGGTTTTCTGATTCCTCACCTTCCTGGATGGGGCTGATGGAGCCGCTCCTGTGGCAGGGCAGTTCTGTAGTGTTACTATGGACGTCATGCCCAAAGTTCCAGCCAGGTACCTGCTCTTCCAACAACTGTTTAGGGCCGGGCATGGTGGCTCACGCCTGTAATCCTACCACTTTGGGAGGCCAAGGCCGGCAGATCATCTTGAGTTCAGGAGTTCGAGATCAGCCTAGCCAACATGGTGAAACCCCGTCTCTACTAAAAATACAAAAGTGAGCTGGGCATGGTGGCGTGCGCCTGTAATCCCAGCTACTTGGGAGGTTGAGGCAGGAGAATTGCTTGAACCCAGGAGGCGGAGGTTGCAGTAAGCTGAGATTGCGCGACTGCATTCCAGCCTGGGCAACAGAGCGAGACTCCATCTCAAAAAAACAAAACAAAACAAACAAACAAAAAAAATCGTGTAAGCACCTACTTGCATAAATAAATCCCTTTCTGCTTAAAATAGCTACAGAGGCCGGGCGCGGTGGCTCAAGCCTGTAATCCCAGCACTTTGGGAGGCCGAGATGGGCGGATCACGAGGTCAGGAGAACGAGGCCATCCTGGCTAACACGGTGAAACCTCGTCTCTACTAAAAATACAAAAACTAGCCAGGCGAGGTGGCAGGCGCCTGTAGTCCCAGCTACTTGGGAGGCTGAGGCAGGAGAATGGCATAAATCCGGGAGGCGGAGCTTGCAGTGAGCCGAGATCCGGCCACTGCACTCCAGCCTGGGCGACAGAGCGAGACTCCATCTCAAAAAAAAAAAATAGCTACAGAGTTGCTGGGCGTGGTGGCTCACGCCTGTAATCCCAGCACTTTGGGAGGCTGAGGCGGGCAGATAATGAGGCCAGGAGTTCAAGACCAGCCTGGCCAACATAGTGAAACCCCATCTCTACTAAAAATACAAAAATCAGCCGGGTGTGGTGACACATGCCTGTAATCCCAGCTACTCAGGAGACTGAAGCAGGAGAATTGCTTGAACCCGGGAGGTGGAGGTTGCAGTGAGCCAAGACCGCACCATTGCACTCCAGCCTGAGCAACAAGAGCAAAACTCTTGTTTCATATATATATATATATATAGAGAGAGAGAGAGAGAGAGTATCATTGTGGTTTTCATTTATTTGTTTTTTTTGTTTGTTTGTTTGAGACAGAGTCTCGCTTTGTTGAGCAGGCTGGAGTGCAGTGGCGCGATCTTGACTCACTGCAACTTCCACCTACTGGGTTTAAGTGATTCTCCTGCCTCAGTCTCCCAAGTAGCTTGGATTGCTTGAATTATAGGCACCCGCCACCACAAGCTAATTTTTGTATTTCTAGTAGAGATGGGGTTTCACCATGTTGGCCAGGCTGGTCTTGAACTTCTGACCTCAAGTCATCTGCCCACCTTGGCCTCCCAAAGTGCTGGGATTCAGGCGTGAGCCACCGCGCCCAGCCTCACTGTGGTTTTCTACAATAAATCTGGACAAGTAGAGGATTTTCCTTTTCTTCTTTTGTTTTGGAGAATCAGCCCAGGCAACATAGTGAGACCACATTTCCAAGGTTGCAGCAGTAGGAAGGTCCTTTGAACTCTTTCGACAAATAACAGCCTGGTACTACAAACTTGAGATGGGGGCATGTGTTTTCTGTTTTTACAGCAGAATTTAGGGATTTACACAATTGTCATAAAGTGTGTGCCTAAGTGAATTCATTTCTCTCTTTTTTTAATTTATTTGTATCTTTTAAGACAGGATCTCACTCTGTCTCCCAGGCGGAAGTGCAGTGGCATGATCACGGCTCATTGCAGCCTCAACCTCCTAGGCTCAGGTGATTGTCCCACCTCAGCCTCCCAAGTAGCTGGAACTACAGGTATGTGTCATCATGCCTACCTAATTTTTTAAAAGATTTTATAGAAATGAGGTCTCACTATGTTGCCTGGGCTGGTTTCAAACTCCTGAAGTCAAGCAATCCTCCCACCTTGGGCCTCCCAAAGTGCTAAGATTGCAGGCAAGAACCACCTCGCTTAGTCTGGTGCCCATTTGTTAAAACCAAAAAGGCCCTTGGTAAGACTTAAGATGCATTTGAACATGCTTTCATTATGGCATTGGTGACACTGGTTATAGTTAATTCAATGCAAATATTCCTGTTCATCTGGATTATAAGCTGCCTTCTGGGGGTGTAGAAACTGCCTTGCTGAGTTGCATTTCCCCAGCGCCAAGTAAAAGTCCATGGGGCAGGGACTCAAGGAATGCTTGATGAATGATTTAAGGAAGTTTCTGAACTGTGGCTCAAAGAACACATTTTAGTACTGGCTCTGCTTCAGTTTCCTCAGCTATGAAATGAGTTTCCAGGAAATAAGTTCTATTATTCCTTCTTACCTGTAAACATTTTTTGATCCCTAATGGGAAAAGACAAAAGAAATCTCTTTTCCAAAGAGCTTCTTATCTAAATATTTTCTGATGTCTAATGAGAAAAGACAAAAAAAAAAAAACTTTCCTAAAAAATGTTTAAGTATAGCTGTTTAATGAATTCAGTTGGGTTGTATCTCCAGCAGGAGGATGGACTGACTAGACCTCCAGAGAATCTTTATGGACTCTATGATGAGATCCTATTATCTTTCCCCTATCTTGAGGTCTGTGTCAGAATCATTGGGTGTGAGGCTCCATTTTGGTGACTGAGTTGTTTCTGTTTTCCTCTTGTTTACCATCAAAATATTTCCCCTTTCCATGGGGATTTTCTGAAAAGGTCACACGGCCACTTCAGAAAGCCGTTGTCTTGTTCAATGACAATGATAGCTTCTTTCTCTGGTTGGCAACCAGAGGCAACTGCTGTCTGAACTAGTCAGAAAGAGGAGCTTAGGCCACTCAGTTGGCCGAGGCCAGAGGGAAAGTCCAGTCTTCTCCGGCAAAATGTCTTCCATGAAAGTGATGATTCGGCAAAGTTCCACCAAGGCCTTGCTGGAGCAGCAGGGGAGGAAGGAAGTGTCTCCTGGGACCAGCTTGGATTTATAGAGAAGGAATTCCAAAATATTTCAGAGCATCCGGTCAACCACTCCTTTCCAATCCTCTTCCAAAGTGTATACACAAGATAATCTCGTGCCCTTTTGGATCCAAAATAATCCTGCGCTAAGCACAGTAAACAGCTCTGGGTAGAGCTGTGAGTATAAACCAAACTAGCCATCCATCATTCAAATACCTTCTGAGTCCTTGCCCTATGCTAGACCCTGGCTGGCTGTTAGACTCAAGATGGTGAGTGAGATCACAATCCACAACTGATGGTCTGGTTGGGTACACATAGGCATACAAAGTTAATGCTATAATAGCACAAGGGCCCTGCTTTGCCTGGGAGTACAGAAGAAGGAATGATTCATTCACATCCCCGTAAGTGCAAGCAATTCATCCATGTGGTAAGCTGGCCAAGGCTGGTGTCTCTGTGTCACTCTGCCTTCCCAGATCACACCCTACTTCTTGCCACTTCAACAGATAGCCCATCATTTGTGGTGCTGTTTCCTTCTTTTTTTCTTTTTTTATTGTTTTTAAAATCTACTTTATTTATTTATTTTTTTGAGACAGAGTCTTGCTGTGTCGCCCAGACTACAGTGCAGTGACGCCATCTTGGCTTGCTGCAACCTCTGCCTCCCAGGTTAAAGTGATTCTCTTACCTCAGCCTCCCGAGTAGCTGGGATTATAGGCACCCGCCACCATGCCCGGCTAATTTTCGTATTTTTAGTAGAGACAGGGTTTCACCATGTTGGCCAGGTTGGTCTTGAACTCCTGACCTCAGGTGATGCACCCGCTTCAGCCTCCCAAAGTGCTGGGATTACGGGCGTGAGCCACTGCGCCCAGCCTGTGGTGCTGTTTTCATGTCTCAGTGCCTTTGGTCCATGTAGCAGATGCTATGGGGCCTCGCTGATAACTGGCTGCATTGACCTGTACACACTGAATACTGCTGCAAATATCTACAACTCTCCTGCGGCTTTTCTTTGGTTCTAAGAACATTTAGGCAGGGCAAGCTGGAAGTAGCCCTGGAAGCAACTCCCCTGACCCACCTTCTTTGCTCTTCTACTGGGATGACTCCAAGACTTGCTCTACATCAACTTCCAGAGCTGCCTGGTAGGACTGAGCTCCAATCGCCCACAGTGATAACCATCTTGTTGACATGCCATGCCCTCCTTACATTCCCTGCTGCACTCCCCACACCCCTCTACGGTTTCTTGGAATCATCTCCCAAATTCATTACTGCCCTCAAGTTCTTGTTTCTGGGCCTGCTTCAGGAAGGACTCAAACAGAACAGTCACTTATTTCTCCCACACTTCAGTCCTCATGCTCTTTGTCCCCGGTATCTGAGCTGTTCCTTCTGAAAGGCTCTGCGGACAGTCACCTCCTTTGTGATGCCATCTTTGCTCCACCAGGTTCCACCATCTGCAGTGTGATGGCCTCCCTCTTCCGAGATCCTTGACCTTATCACAGACCTCTCTTCTTCTTTTGAGACAGAATCTTACTCTGTTGCGCAGGCTGGAGTGCAGTGGCACAATCTTGGCTCACTGCAACCTCCGCCTCCCGGGTTCAAGCGATTCTCCTGCCTCAGCCTCCCGAGTAGCTGGGATTACAGGTGCACACCACCACGCACAGCTAATTTTTGTATTTTTAGTAGAGGCGAGGTTTCACCATGTTGGCCAGGTTGGTCTCAAACTCCTGACCTCAGGTGATCTGCCTGCCTCGGCCTCCCAAAGTGCCGGGATTATGGGCATGAGCTACCACACCCGGCCAACACAGAGCACTCTTAAGAAGTGAATCACATAGCACTGTGAGCATCTGTAGGCTTATTTGACTTTGCCTGGTAGGAACTATGACTTATGCATCTTTGTAAACCGAGGCCCTAGTACAGTGCCTCATACAGAGTAGATGTTTAATAAATATTTGATGAATGAATAAATGACCCCTTTGCTGTGATTTCCTGGCTTTAATTCTTGGGTACACAGTAAGAAGTTGGAAGCGGTGTTCCTGACCCCAGCTCTGGGCCAAGGGGAATTCTTGGTGTGCTTTCAGGAAAGGTTAGGAAATCTCTCCTTCTCCCTCCCATAGGGCTGACTCTGATTGTGATCTTATTGCAAAGAAGAACCTCCCTTTCCAGGCAGACTTGCCCAGGCCATTAGGAATCAATGGAGTAAATTCCAAGGGTGTGAGGCCAGAGGACTGGTGCAAATGCTGCTAAACTGTGGTGAAAATCTCTGCAGATCAGCCTGAAGCATCTCAAAGATGCCATCAGTCCTTAAGAAAGCTTTTATCTTTGTAGTTTTTATCACAGGGTGACAGCAAATACCAGCTCTGGTAGTAAACCAAGGACTGAATAAATAGCCCCCAAAAAGATAGAATCCTGTAAAGGAATTCCAGACTGTTTGTTGGGTGAGTGGGCAGCTGGTCTTTGGGGAAGGCTGGTTTCAGCTGACTTTTTATGCTTTGCCTGAGGTGTTATTTTAAAATTTCCCTGCCAAAGAAGACCTGAAGAACCAAGATAAGCAGGAATGGAAGATGCAGGCCAATCCCCTGCCATGTTAGACTTCAAACAAACGAACAAAAACACAAATTCCAGAGCCAGGAGAAGGAAAGTTAGTCTTCCCTGCTGGGTGGAAATGGAAATGAACCAAACAGCCTGGAGTGTAAGAAACAGGGGGTTGGCCTAGGAAAATGAGCTCGTGTTTAGCCATGCTGTTCGTAGAAATGAGTAAAGAACCGCCGGGCACAGTGGCTCATGCCTGTAATCCCAGCACTTTGGAAGCCTGAGATCATCTGAGCTCAGGAGTTGGAGACCAGCCTGGCCAACATGGTGAAACCCCATCTCTACTAAAACCATAAAAATTAGCCAGGTGTGGTGGCATGTGCCTGTAATTCCAGGCACACGGGAGGCTGAGGCAGGAGAATCACTTAAACCCGGGAGGCAGAGGTTGCAGTGAGCCAAAATCATGCCATTGCACTCCAGCCTGGGTGACAGAGCGAGACTCCATCTCAAAAAAAAAAAAAAAATGACTGTCATGGTTTCATTTAGGTATGTGTTCAAAATAGAAATCATAATAATTAAAAACTCTGTATAGTACTGGGCACAGTGGTGCACACCTGTAGGCTAGCTACCCACAGGGCTAAGGTGGAAGGATCCCTTGAGCCCTGGAGTTTGAGGCCAGCCTGGGTGACAGAGCAAGACCCTGTCTCAAAAAAAAAAAAATTGTTTTTTCGTTTGTTTTGTTTTGTTTTTGTTTGTTTGTTTGTTTTGTTTTTGAGACGGAGTCTCGCTCAGTCTCCAGGATGGAGTGCAATGGCACGATCTCGGCTCACTGCAACCTCCATCTCCCAGGTTCAAGCAGTTCTCCTGCCTCAGCCTCCTGAGTAACTGGGATTACAGGCATGCGCCACCATACCCAGCTAATTTTGTATTTTCAGTAGAGATGGGGTTTCTTCATGTAGGTCAGGCTGGTCTCTTACTCCCAACCTCAGGTGATCTGCCTGCCTCAGTCTTCCAAAGTGCTAGGATTACAGGTGTGAGCCACCACGCCCGGCTAAACAAAAAAGGTTTATTTTATTTTATTTTTATAGAGACATGGTCTCTCACTCTGTTGCTCAGGCTGGAGTGCAGTGGTGCAGTCATAGCTCACTGCAGCCTCAGGTGATTCTCCCACCTCAGCCTCCTGAGTAGCTAGGACTGCAGGCATACACCATGCCCAGCTTTTTTTTTTTTTTTTTTTTTTTGGTAATATGGGGTTTCTCTGTGTTGCCCAGGCTGATCTCGAACTCCTGACCTCAAGTGGTTCTCCTGCCTCAGCCTCCCAAAGTGCTCGGATTACAGGCACAAGCCACTTCGCCTGGTCAAAAAAATAAATAAATAAATAAAGAGGAATTAAAAATGAAATAAATAAATACAACTCAGTACACGATTCCTATTTTTCTCCTCTGTGCGTTTGTAGACTTACTGCCCTTGGGTGCATTGTGAGGCAGGCATTGCAACTGCGGGAGAAAGAAGGGGGAAAGAATCGAATTTAAAGAGGCCTAACTTTTGGAAATCTCCCAATATGGATTTAGTAGTGTGCTTGGTTTAAAAGGAAGAAAGAAAGAAAAAAGGAAAAAAAAAAGAAAGAAGGGAGGGAGAAAGGGAGCCTGTAGGCATGGGATTTAAATGTTCCCACTTCCTAATCTTGGTAAGGACCAGAGAGAGACACCAAAATATCACGGGATTGGCAAGTACCGCCCTACTTTCAATTCAGCTCAAAGCAGGAAGGCTTAGGTATGTCACGAGAAAGCCTCTTGTTACCACCCTAAGACCAGAACAAAAAAATTGGGAGGAGACTCCCATCTCGAAAGCTGTGATTTCCAAAGAGGCCTTGGTAGTCTTATGACTGCTGTGTCTCAAGTGTCACAATTGTGTAACCCACTGATATTTAAAATGATCCTTGAAGGCGGGGCATCGTGGCTCATGCCTATAATCCCAGCACTTTGGGAGGCCGAGGCAGGCAGATCACCTGAGGTCAGGAGTTCGAGACCAGCCTGACCAACATAGTGAAACCTTCTCTCTACTAAAAATACAAAAATTAGCAGGGTCTGGTGGTGGGCGCCTGTAGTTCCAGCTACTCAGGAGGCTGAGGCAGGAGAACCACTTGAACCCAGGAGGTGGAGGTTGCAGCGAGCTGAGATGGTGCCATGGCACTCCACCCTGGGCAACAGAGCAAGATTCCGTCTCAAAAACTAAAAACTAAAATAAAATGATCTTTAAATCCATCACATGGGATTAGGGAGATAATATACATTCGTTTAAGTAAAAGGATAGAGGAGGGATAGCACTCATGGAAGAGCAAAGCAAAGAAGAAAGAAACCTGGGCGCGAATATTGCACATGTGGGTTCTAGTTCTGACTCCTTCTCCAGTTTTCCCTTCACTGGTTTGAACTTACTGGAGTAACTTTACCCCCTCTAACTCTCCTCTGTTTCGAGAAGAAACTGTGCTAGATAACACCAAAAAGAACTCCCAGCTCCAGAAATATAAGGGAGTCTTCAGAGGCTGCCAAAGAGGTAGGCCATTGATTGTAATTTCAAGCTGTTTGGCTAAAAGATGAGTCAGAAATCAATCCAAGAACTATTTGTATTGCTACGCATTTCAAACTCTCTAATTTGAGTTCTAGTAAATGAAAGAAAAAGAAGAAGAAAGATTGTGAAGTAAACAGAAATAAGGGAAACAGCATGTAAAAATTTTAAAAAAGAAGTATTTTAATAAGTTAAATAAGAAAACTCGGTACTTTTATTGCACTAAAAGAGTTCTTTTGGGTGGCAAGAGCACCCAAAAGAACAGTGGAGGCCGGGCGCAGTGGCTCAAGCCTGTAATCCCAGCACTTTGGGAGGCCGAGACGGGCGGATCACGAGGTCGGGAAATCGAGACCATCCCAGCTAACACGGTGAAACCCTGTCTCTACTAAAAATACAAAAAATTAGCCGGGCGTGGTGGCAGGCGCCTATAGTCTCAGCTACTCGGGAGGCTGAGGCAGGAGAATGGCGTGAACCCAGGAGGCGGAGCTTGCAGTGAGCCGAGATCGTGCCACTGCACTCCAGCCTGGGCGACAGAGCAAGACTCTGTCTCAAAAAAAAAAAAAAACAGTGGAGGCCGGGCGTGGTAGCTCACACCTGTAATCCTAACACTTTGGGAGGCTGAGGCAGGCGGATCACTTGAGATCAGGAGTTCAAGACCTGCCTGACCAACATGAAGAAGCCCCATCTCTACTAAAAATACAAAATTAGCCAGGCATGGTGGTGCATGTCTGTAATCCCAGCTACTCAGGAGGCTGAGGCAGGAGAATCGCTTGAACCCGGGAGGCAGAGGTTGCAGTGAGCTGAGATCATGCCATTGCACTCCAGCCTGGGCAACAAGAGTGAAACTCCATCTCAAAAAAAAAAAAAAAAAGTTCTGGATCAAGTATCAGCTCAGCTACTA
>NC_045436.1:145537296-145565685 GCF_002776525.5 Piliocolobus tephrosceles | reverse complement strand
TTGTTGAGACGGAGTCTGGCTCTGTTGCCCGCCCAGACTGGAGTGCAGTGGCCGGATCTCAGCTCACTGCAAGCTCCGCCTTCCGGGTTTACGCCATTCTTCTGCCTCAGCCTCCCAAGTAGCTGGGACTACAGACGCCCGCCACCTCGCCCGGCTAGTTTTTTTTCGTATTTTTTTTAGTAGAGACGGGGTTTCACTGTGTTAGCCAGGATGGTCTCGATCTCCTGACCTCGTGATCCGCCCGTCTCGGCCTCCCAAAGTGCTGGGATTACAGGCTTGAGCCACCGCGCCCGGCCGGACTTTCTTGATTTCAGCACTGAAAGTCCTGCATTTCAGGAAACCCTCAGTTCTGAGCAAACTGAGGCAATGATTCCCCCTAAAACCATGGCCTTTAAGGCCTCACTCACATGAAGAGCTCCTGCCTGCCTCACAGCCTCACCTCATCCACTGCGCCTTCAATCACTACACTCTCTGCACACTGACCTCGGTCTGGTTCTAGGGCAGCCTGGCCCTTTCCATCCTCAAGGCCTCGAGGGTTGTGCTTGCCTTTTCCCTTGCCTGGAATGCCCTTCCCATGGCTGGATTCTTCTCATCCTTTAAAGCTCAGCTTAAATGCTCCAGAAAGGGCTCTCCTGATCTAAGTTAACTCAACAGGTCTTATCTGCTATTCTCTATGGTATCATTCTTCTATTTCCTGCCTAGCACTTATCACTAGTGAAAAGGAAAAAAAGAACCCTTTTTTTCTACACTTCTGCAGAACACTTCTGACAACACAACACATGTCCGGAAAACCAGGTAGGTTTTTCACACCAAGCAATTCACCAGTTCTCTGCAGACAACAGCTGAGTGTCCTACAATTTATCTCAATTCCGACACTAACTGTCTGGAGTTAGCACAGAACCCACTGAGGAAGGGCTCAGTCCCATAAGACTACTCTTTGATGCCAAAATGCAAGCTTGGGATTCCTACACCTTTTTTTGTTTGTTTGTTTTTTTAGACAGTCTTAAAAAAGCCTCCGCCTCCCAGATTCAAGGGTTTCTCCTGCCTCAGCCTCCTGAGTAGCTGAGATTCCAGGTGCACGCCACCATGCCCAGTTAATTTTTGTACTTTTAGTAGAGACAAGGTTTCACCTTATTGGCCAGGCTGGTCTTGAACTCCTGACCTCAAGTGATCCTCCCACCTTGGCCTCCCAAAGTGCTAGTATTACAAGTGTGAGCCACTGCACCTGGCCCAGCCAGCCAGTTCTAATTAGTAGTTATCTGCTGTTGTCAAGCCCTAAGGTCAAGGTCTAAATTCATAACCTCCCTGAGCCTAGAGGACCTTGATTCTATTGCTCCTGAAACAGCTGGAGTAGGAAGGAGAACAGCTGCTATACCTAGAAAACCGTGCAGGATCCAGTGGGTTTCCTATACTTCTGACCAACTGACTATAAATAAAGGGTTCTCACAATCCCCTCTTTGGGTTCCATAATTTGCTAGAATGGCTCACAGAACTCAGGAGCACGCTTTGCATACCATCACCCCGTTCGTTGTAAAGGATGCAACTCAGGAGCAGCCAGGTGGAAAAGATGCACAGGGCAAGGTAGGAGACAGGTGGAGCTTCCATGCTCTCCAGGTGTGCCATCCTTCCAGCATCTTTTTTTTTTTTTCCTCCAGCCACATCCTTTTGACCTCCCAGCATCTTGATGTGTTTGTTCACTCACTTGGAAGGTCTCTGTACCCTGTTGTGTAGGGGTTTTATGGAGGTTCCATTATGTGGGCATGATTGATTAACTCACTGGCCGTTACTTATTGAACTCAAATTTTAACCCTCCTACTCTCTCCAGAGGTTGAACAGTGGAGCCGAAAGTTTCAACTCTCTAATCACAAAGATAGCTCCCCTAACAGCCAGCGCCCCCTCCTTAGGGGTTTTCCCAAAGTCACTTCATGAACTTGTGAAGGTGTGGGCCTGGTGCAGTGGCTCATGCCTGTAATCCCAGTACTGTGGGAGACCAAGGCAGGAGGACCCCAAAACCAGCATGGGCAACACAGTGAGACCCTGCCTCTACAAAAAAAAATTTTTTTTTTGAGACGGAGTCTTGCTTTGTCGCCCAGGCTGGAGTGCAGTGGCCGGATCTCGGTTCACTGCAAGCTCCGCCTCCCGGGTTCCCACCATTCTCCTGCCTCAGCCTCCCGAGTAGCTGGGACTACAGGTGCCCACCACCTCGCCTGGCTAGCTTTTTGTATTTTTTTAGTAGAGATGGGGTTTCACCGTGTTAGCCAGGATGGTCTCAATCTCCTGACCTCGTGATCCGCCCGTCTCGGCCTCCCAAAGTGCTGGGATTGCAGGCTTGAGCCACCGCGCCCGGCCCAAAAATTTTTAAAATTAGCCAGATGTGGTGACATGTGCCTGTAGTCCCAGCTATTTGGGAGGCAGAGGCAGGAGGATTGCTGGACCCCAGGAAGTCAAGACTGCAGCGAGTTGTGATCATGCCACTGCACTCCAGTATGGGTGAGAGAGTGAGACCCTGTCACCAAACAAAAACAAAAAACTCAGGTATGGTTGAAAGGGGCTTTCTATGAGTAACAAAAGACACTCTTTTCAATGTGTCACTTGGGAAATTACAAAGGTATTAGGAGCGCTGGGCACGAAATGAGGACAAAGACTAAATAGATATATATATATTTTTTTTTCTTGAGATGGAGTCTCACTCTGTCACCCAGGCTGGAGTGCAGTGGCCGGATCTCAGCTCACTGCAAGCTCCACCTCCCAGGTTTACGCCATTCTCCTGCCTCAGCCTCCCGAGTAGCTGTGACTATAGGCGCCCGCCACCTCGCCCGGCTAGTTTTTTGTATTTTTTAGTAGAGACGAGGTTTCACCATGTTAGCCAGGATGGTCTTGATCTCCTGACCTTGTGATCCGCCCGTCTCGGCCTCCCAAAGTGCTGGGATTACAGGCTTGAGCCACCACGCCCGGCCTCTAAATAGATATTTTTTATTATATGATATCACATTAGTCTTGATTTATTTTCTTTTTTTGAGACAGTCTATCTCTATCACCCAGGCTGGAGTACAGTGGTGCTGGAGTGCAGAGCCAAGAAACTTGGCTCACTGCAACCTCTGCCTCCCAGGTTCAAGCGATTCTCCTGCCTCAGTCTCCCGAATAGCTGGGATTATATGCGTGCGCCACCATGCCCAGCTAATTTTTGTATTTTTAGTAGAGTTGGCGGTTTCACCATGTTGGCCAGGCTAGTCTCGAACTCTTGACCTCAGGTGATCCACACAGCTCGGATTTCCAAAGGGCTGGGATTTCAGGCATCAGCCACTGCTCCCAGTCTTGATTTATTTTCCATTTACCTGTTTATTGTCTGTTTCTTATCCCTAGGATGTGAGAGGACAGGGGCCTTGTCTGCATTGCTCACAGTGGTATCCCCAGCACACGGCACAAAACATGTGCTCAGAAAATACTTACTGAAAATACTTACAGAAAATACCTACTTTGCAAGCCACACCTCTACCAAACAACAGGTGGACAGAAGGGACAGGGATTAAGGTCTCACAAACACCAGGATGTCTGGTCAACCTGGATCCCCCTAATGCCTGCAGGTGATTGAGAGCTGACCTCAAAGGAATCTCAAAGAAATTCTGGTTTATCTGGAGTTCTAGAGAGATTAAAGGACTAGCCCTATGTTATACACTCAGTTTACATTTAACATAGGACTAAAACCAACATTTCCTAATTCCCTACCAACTGAGCTCTAATTTCAAAGGATCTCAGTGTTAAGAAGAAATCTCCAGATCCCATCTGCTCTAGTCCCTTCAAACAGCATCCTATCATTATCCACATTTAAAAGATAAGACATCTGGAGCCAAAAGAAAAATGACTTCTCCTAGGTCACAGGCCTATTGAAAGGCAAGGAAGGACTTCATTCTTTTTGTTTTGTTTTGTTTTGTTTTGTTTCTAAGGCGCAGTCTCACTCTGTCACCAGGCTGGAGTGCATTGTTGCCATTTCGACTCACTGCAACCTCCGCCTCCTGGGTTCAAGTGATTCTCCTGCCTCCCAAGTAGCTGAGACTACAGGTGTGTGCCACCACACCCAGTTAATTTTTGTATTTTTACTAGAGACAGAGTTTCACCATGCTAGCCAGGCTGGTCTTAAACTCCTGACCTCAGGCAATCCGCCCTCCTCAGCCTCCCAAAACTCGGCCTCCCAAAGTGTTGGGATTATAGGCGTGAGCTACTGCGCCTGGCCTGAAGGACTTGATTCTTACACCACGCTATCTTCAGGTTTTGTTTTTGTTTTTTTTTTGAGACAGAGTTTCACTCTTGTTGCCCAGGATGGAGTGCAATGGCCCAATCTTGGCTCACTCCAACCTCCGTCTCCCAGGTGCAAGTGATTTTCCTGCCTCAGCCTCCCAAGTAGCTGAGATTACAGGCATGTGCCACCACGCCTGGCTAATTTTGTAATTTTAGTAGAGACAGAATTTCTCCATGTTGGTCAGGCTGATCTTGAACTCCTGACCTCAGGTGATCTGCCCACCTCAGTCTCCCAAAGTATCAGGATTACAGGCGTGAGCCACTGCACCCGGTCTTGTCTCCAGGTTTTAATCTTCTGTATTCTAGATTTTGTACAGCCATGGAATTAAATATCTTTCCCATATTAGACCCATTAGCAAATACCTCCGAGAGAGAGAGAGAGAGAGAGAGAGAGAAAGTTTAGGTGCAGAAATAGCTCAGGAATGCCAAATCATTTAACAGATGCAATGCTTTTGTTCTTGATTCATTAATTCATTCAACAAATATTTGATTCCCTAATGTGTGCTGTAAATTATTATGGATACTGAGAATACAGCAATGAATAAAACAGACAAAGCCTCCCTGCCCTCCTAGAGCTTACGTCCTCATGCGGGAGAAAGGCAATGACAAACAAATAAACATATTTGTATATCTGAGGCATATCGGGTAGCCAAAGTGCTATGAACAAGAATAAAGCAGGGGCTGGCACAGTGGCTCACGCCTGTAATCCCAGCAGTTTGGGAGGCCGAGGTGGGTGAATCACCTGAGGTCAGGAGTTCGAGACCAGCCTGGCCAACATGGTGAAAGCCCATCTCTACTAAAAACACAAAAATTAGCCAGGCATAGTGGCACGTACCTGTAGTCCCAGCTACTCGGGAGGCTGAGACGCGAGAATCGCTTTAACCTGGGAGGTGAAGGTTGAGTGAGCCAAGATCGCGCCACTGCACCCCAGCCTGGGTGACAGGACAAGACTCTGTCTCAAAAAAAAAAAAAAATAAATAACAAAGCAGGATAAGGAGACAGTGACAGACAGGGAACAGCGCTGCTTTAAATAAGTTGGTCAGGGAAAGGCACTCCAGTTGGATGCCACTTGAGCAGAGATTTGAGTGAATTAAGGACATGAAATAGAGAAAGAATATTCCACACCAGAGAGAATAGAGGCACAATGGCCCAAGGCAAGCAGGAGTTTAGCATACTCAAGGGAGGGTCCGGAGGTCCTGGAGTGGAGTAAGCCGGAAAGAGGAAGGAAGGGTCACATGAAGAGCTGGGGCCAGGTCCTGATGGTAACTGCTCTTTGGAACTCCTCCTTTTAAAACTGGCATGTCTTCAGGAAGCTGAATATCTACAAAGCTAGGCCTTGGAGAGAAGGCTTTTCCTGAGTATGTTTGTGTGAGTGACTCCCTGTGTTAACAAAGCGCCCCAGGATTTGCCTTTTCTTCCCCTATTTCTTGCTGTTAGAATGTTAATCTGGCTAAATCCATTCAGCTTCACTCATTTGGAAATCATTCATCTAATGCTTGTAGCTAAAAAAGGAGACAAGCTAATACATCTCAACAGAGCAGATACGTGGGGGCCACTCCCACAGATCAAGATCATTGCAGAAACCCAAGCCATTGTTCAGCCAATAGTAAGTAAGAATCTGAGTCATTCTAAAACTGAGTAGAAAGCTGAGTCACCCTTCCCTCTATGGAGAGCTTTATTCCCTTTGCATCCTGTGGATCTTGGTTGGTTAACACTTTACTGAACAGTGACGTGGGTGGGTCTGTCTGCCTGCATCAAATCCTGCCCTAACCACATTCTCAAGATAGTTTTCACCACATTTACTAAACTTCCTTGAACCTCAGTTTCCTCCTCTGCAGAAGGAAGGTATGAATGCTTTATTAGTTTTCTACTGCTGTGTAATAAATTAGCACAGATCTAGAGGGTAAGAACTACACCCACTCATCATTTCACAGTGCTATAGGCCAGAGGCCCCAGATGGCGTAACCAGGTTTTCTGCTGAGAGCCTTGAAATGCTGAAATCAAGATGTTGGTTGGCTGTGTCCTCACTTAGAGCTCAGGGTCTTCCTCTAAGCTCACCCCTGTTGTCAGTAGAATGTAGGTTTCTTCAGTTGTGAGGGACTGAGGCCCTGTTTCCTTACTGGCTGTCATCGGAAGCCATTTCTCAGCTCCTTAAGCCTGCCCCCTTCCTCCACAGTGACCCTCTATTCCAAAGTAGCAACTACACACCTAACCCTTCTGACACTTCCAACGCATCTGACTTCTGCTCTCAGCCAGAGAAAGCTCTCTGCTTTTATTCTTCTTTTTTTTTTGTACTTTTTTATTTTGTAGAGTGGGGATCTCGCTATGTTGCCCAGGCTGATTTTAAACTCCTTGGTTCTCAAGTGATCCTCTTGCCTTGACCTCCCAAAGTGCCAGGATTACAGGCATGGGCCACCATGCCTGCCGCTTTCTGCTTTAGCAGCTCATGTTCACCCAGATAATCACTCTTTCTTATGGTCAACTGTGCCATACAACATAATATAATCATCAGAGTGAAATCTCATCATATTCACAGGTTCCAGAGATTAAGGTGAGACATCTTTAGGGGCCATTTCAGACATTTTGCCTACAACAAATGCCCTCCTTGCAGAACTCTTGAAAATTAGAGATAATTGGCCGGGCGCGGTGGCTCAAGCCTGTAATCCTAGCACTTTGGGAGGCCGAGACGGGCGGATCACGAGGTCAGGAGATCGAGACCATCCTGGCTAACACGGTGAAACCCCGTCTCTACTAAAAACACAAAAACTAGCCGGGCGAGGTGGCGGGCGCCTGTAGTCCCAGCTACTCCGGAGGCTGAGGCAGGAGAATGGCGTAAACCTGGGAGGTGGAGCTTGCAGTGAGCTGAGATCTGGCCACTGCACTCCAGTCCGGGCGACAGAACGAGACTCCGCCTCAAAAAAAAAAAAAAAAAAAAAAGAAAATTAGAGATAATGTATGTGTGTAAAATAGTTGTCAGCTGCTCATAGCTACTATTACTATAAAGAGCCTCTTTGATGCAGGGAGCAACTAAGTAACTGAGCTACTCAGTGAATCAAGTATAAGACCAGACTCCAGGGCCAGGGCAGTGGCTCATGCCTGTAATCCCAGCACTTTGGGAGGCCAATGCAGGCAGATCACGAGGTCGGGAGTTCAAGACCAGCCTGACCAACATGGTGACACCCCGTCTCTGCTAAAAATACAAAAATTAGCCGGGCATGGTGGCACGCACCTGTAATCCCAGCTACTCAGGAGGCTGACACAAGAGAATAGCCTGAACTGGGGAAGCTGAGGTTGCAGTGAGTGGAGATCGTGCCATTGCACTCCAGCCTGGGCGACAGGGCGAGACTCCATCTCAAAAAAAAAAAAAGATCAGGCTCCAAACTGTCTATGGTAAACACCTATCATTATCTTTCTTTTTTTTTTTTTTTTTTTTTTTTTTTGAGACGGAGTCTCGCTCTGTCCCTCGGGCTGGAGTGCAGTGGCCGGATCTCAGCTCACTGCAAGCTCCGCCTCCCGGGTTTACGCCATTCTCCTGCCTCAGCCTCCCGAGTAGCTGGGACTACAGGCGCCAGCCACCTCGCCCGGCTAGCTTTTTTTTTTGTATTTTTTAGTAGAGACGGGGTTTCACCGTGTTAGCCAGGATGGTCTCGAACTCCTGACCTCGTGATCCGCCCGTCTCGGCCTCCCAAAGTGCTGGGATTACAGGCTTGAGCCACCGCGCCCGGCGATTATCTTTCTTATATTTATGAATAGCATTTCACACATAACAAGTACACTGTTTTTATTGGAGCATTTACTAATGAGTTGATTCGGAAGTTCATCTTAGACAAAGATTGAGTTCCTCCCCTTTTCTCTGAATACATTATTTCTCTCTATTATCGAATCATTGGCAAAGCTGCTGCCGCTTCTTCCTTCTCATGTACTTTGGTGGAGTTCCTTAACACAGGACTCTGCATTTGGCTTTTATAGCACAGGTACTGCTATGATCTGAATTTGGTGACCCTCCAAAATCCATACTGAAATCTCTTTTTTTTTTTTTGAGATGGAGTCTCACTCTGTTGCCCAGGCTGGAGTGCAGTGGCACAATCTCAGCTCACTAAAACCTCCACCACCCCCAGGTTCAAGGGATTTTTGTGCCTCAGCCTCCCAAGTAGCTGAAACTACAGGCACGAGCCACCATGCCCAGCTACTTTTTTTTTTTCCTGAGACGGAGTCTCGCTCTGTCACCCAAGCTGGAGTGGAGTGCAGTGGTACGATCTCGGCTCACTGCGACACCTCCACCTACCAGGTTCAAGTGATTCTCCCACCTCAGCCTCCCCAGTAGCTGAGACTACATGTGCCCGCCACCATGCCCAGCTAATCTCTGTATTTTTAGTAGAGAAGAGGTTTCACCATGTTTGGCCAGGATGGTCTCGAACTCCTGACATCAGGTGATCTTCCCGCCTTGGCCTCCCAAAGGGCTGGGATTACAGGCGTGAGCCACCGTGCCCAGCTGAAACTTTAAGGACTAAGAGCTAGACCATAATGTGTCAGAAGACTCTTTTCCCCTCTGCCATGGCAACTGGCAATGTTCCAAATAGCTTCTGTTCTTTTAGCCTGGGGGATACCTGTAATTACAGCATAACACAGTCCACCTGGGACTCTCACAGTGAAGACATTGAATATTTCTGTGCAACCTTAAAAATCTCCAAAGATTGGCCAGGCACGGTGGCTCACGCCTCTAATCCCAGCACTTTGGGACGCCGAGGTGGGAAGATCACCTGAGGTCAGGAGTTTGAGGCCATCCTGGCCAACATGGTGAAACCCTATCTCTACTAAAAATACAAAAATTAGCCAGGCGTGGTGGTGGTTTTCTGTAATTACTAGCGAGGCTGAGGCAGGAGAATCCCTTGAACCCGGGAGGCAGAGGTTGCAGTGAGCTGAGATTACGCCACTGTACTCTAGCCTGGGTGACAAAGCGAAACTCTATCTATCTAAAAAAAAAAAAAAAAAAAAAAAAACTCCACAGATAGGTTTATTATTATTATTATTATTCCTGTTTTACAGACTGTGTAACTAAGGCTCAGAGAAGTCAAAGAACATGCCCATAGTCACATCTAGTAAGTGCTTAAAGTCAAAATTCAAACCTAGACCATTGGATTCCTAAATCTGAGCTTCTAACTATGGCCAGTAAAAACCTGACCTAATGTAATGGAAATGGAGGTGAACAAATGTGCCTAGATAAGTGAATTTTTTTTTTTTTTTTTTTTTTTTTTTGAGACGGAGTCTTCGCTCTGTCGCCCAGGCTGGAGTGCAGTGGCCGGATCTCAGCTCACTGCAAGCTCCGCCTCCCGGGTTCATGCCATCCTCCTGCCTCAGCCTCCCGAGTAGCTGGGACTACAGGTGCCCTCCACCACACCTGGCTAGCTTTTCGTATTTTTTTAGTAGAGACAGGGTTTCACCGTGTTAGCCAGGATGGTCTCGATCTCCTGACCTCGTGATCCACCCGTCTCGGCCTCCCAAAGTGCTGGGATTACAGGCTTGAGCCTTTTTTTTAATTTTTATTTTTTAATGAGACAGAGTCTCGCTCTGTAGCCCAGGCTGTAGTGCAGTGGCACGTTCCCGGCTCACTGCAACCTCCACCTCCTGGATTCAAGGGATCCTCCTACCTCAGCCTTTCGAGTAGCTGGGATTACTGGCACCCACCACCACACCCAGCTAATTTTTCTATTTTTAGTAGAGATGGGGTTTCATGGTGTTCGTCAGGCTGGTCTCAAACTCCTGACCTCAGGTGATCCACCCACCTCGGCCTCCCAAAGTACTGAGATTACAGGCATGAGCCACCTCTCACGGACCCATTTTTTTTTAATTTCTAAAAACGAAATTTGTTGGACAATCTGGGAAGGGTGAGCTGAGGTATGGATTTTCTTTGTATTTGTATTGCTTGGGATTCACTGAGCTTCTTGGATTTGTTGATATTTTCGTCAACTTTGAGAAATGTTGGGCCATTAGTTCTTCCATTATTTTTCTGTCCCATTCTCACTGTCTTTTTTTTGGGACATCATTAACATGTACGTCTAATATTGTCCTCCAGGTCTCTGAGACTCTATTCATTTTTTTTTCCAACCTTTTTTCTCTGTTCTTCGAATAGGATAATTCTTATTGGTTGGTCTTTGGGTTTACTGACTCTTTTGCCATCTTCCATCTGCTGTTAAGCCTTTCCAGCGAGTTTTGTTATTTTATTTTGCTTTTCAGTTCTAGAATTTGCATTTGCTTCTTTTTTAGAGTTTCCATTTCTCTGCTGAGGTTCCCTATTTAGTCATTAAGATAATATTTTCCTTTATTTTAAACATATTTACATGTGTTCTTTTAATTCTTTAAATATCTTTATTTTTGGCCGGGCGCGGTGGCTCAAGCCTGTAATCCCAGCACTTTGGGAGGCCAAGGCGGGCGGATCACGAGGTCAGGAGATCGAGACCATCCTGGCTAACACTGTGAAACCCCGTCTCTACTAAAAAATACAAAGAACTAGCCAGGCGAGGTGGCAGGCGCCTGTAGTCCCAGCTAGTCGGGAGGCTGAGGCAGGAGAATGGCGTGAACCCGGGAGGCGGAGCCTGCAGTGAGCTGAGATCTGGCCACTGCACTCCAGCCTGGGTGACAGAGCAAGACTCCATCTCAAAAAATAAATAAATAAATAAATAAATATCTTTATTTTTAATTTTTTTCTTTTCAAATAGAGACGGGGTTTTGCTGTGTTGCCCAGGCTGGTCTCAAACTTCTGGACTCACGCAATCTGCCAGCCTCAGCCTCTCAAAATGCTAGGATTACAGGCATGAGCCACCACGCCTGGTCTTTTCTTTCTTTAGAGACAAGATCTCCTCTGTCACTCAGGCTGGAGTGCAGTTGCACGCTCACAGTTCGCTGCAGCTTTGAACTTCTAGGCTCAAGCAATCCTCCCTCCTCAACTTCCTGAGTAGCTAGGACTATAGTCACAAGCCACCATGCGCAGCTAATTTTTTTCTTTTCTTTTGTTTTCTTTCTTTTTCTTTTCTTTTTTTTTTTTTGTTTTGAGATGGGGGCTCACTCTTGTCACCCAAGCTGGAGTGCAGTGGCACGATCTCGGCTCACTAGAACCTCCAACTCCCTGATTCAAGTGATTCTCCCACCTCAGCCTCCTGAGTAGCTGGGATTACAGGCATGCACCACCATGCCCAGCTAATTTTTGTATTTTTAGTAGAGACAGGGTTTCACCATGTTGGCCAGGATGGTCTCGATCTCCTGACCTCGTGATCCGCCCGCCTCAGTCTTTCAAAGTGCTGGGATTGCAGGTGTGAGCCACTGCACCTGGCCTTAACTTTCGTTTTTTTAGTAGAGACCGTGCATTATTATAATTTTATTTTATTTTATTTTATTTTATTTTATTTTATTTGAGATGGAGTCTTGCTCTGTCGCCAGGCTGGAGTGTAATGGCACAATCTCAGCTCATGCAACGTCCGCCTCCCAGGTTCAAGCAATTCTCCTGCCTCAGCCTCCCAAGTAGCTGGGACTATAGGCGCCTGCCACCACGCCCAGCTAATTTTTGTGTTTTTAGTAGAGACGGGTTTTCACCACGTTGGCCAGGCTGGTCTTGAACTCCTAACCTCAAGTGATCTGCCCACCTTGGCTTCCCAAAGTGCTGGGATTACAGGCGTGAGCCACTGTGCCCGGCCATGAGACAGGGTAGTATTATATTTCCCAAGCTTAAATGTCTTTATTTTTATTTTACTTTAATTGATTTTTTTGTTTGTTTGTTTGTTTGAGACAGGGTCTCACTCTGTTGCCCAGGCTAGAATGCATGGTGCAATCTTGGCTCACTGCAGCCTTGACCTCCTGGGCTCAATCAATCCTCCTGCCTTAGCCTCCCATTTTACTGGGACCACAGGCCTGTGCCACCATACTTGGCTAATTTTTTTTTAGTTTTTTGTAGAGACAGGGTCTCACTTTGTTGTGCAGGCTGGTCTCGAACTCCTGGGCTCAAGTGGTTCTCCTGCTTTGGCCTCCCAAAGTTCTGGGGTTATATGCATGAGCCACCTCACCTGGACAAATATCTTTATAAATACTGCTTAAATGTCTTCATCTGCTTCATCTAATATCTGAGTAGTCTCAGGGTCAATTTCTATTGACTACTTTTGTTTTTCTTATTTTCTTTCTTCCTTTTTTTTTTTTTTTTTGGCATGTCTACTAATTTTTCATGGTAATACTGGACACTACAGCTAATACATTGTAGAAATTCTGGATTCTGTTATCTTTATTTTTGTTCTAGTAGGCAGGTCAGTTATTTTCTGGTCACTTTGAGCTTATGTACAAGTTTTTTGTTTGTTTGGTTTGCTTTTAACTTTGTTAGGGTAGATCTTTGGAAAATTCAAGATATTTTTTCCAAACTTCAAGCTCTGTTTCCCCTGTGGATTTTGTTAAGGTGTAGTTTTAGGCTTTGTTAGGGCATGTCTAGTGTGGGCCGTCCTCTAGGACAGTGGCTCTCAAATTTAGTTTGTATCTGAATCATCTGAAGAGCTATTGTTAGAACATAAATTTCTGGGCTTCTTCTCCTGAGTTTCTGATTCAGTAGATCTGAAGTGGGGCCCTTGAATTTGCATTTCCAACAGCAACATCTAACAAATTTCTAGATTATGTTGATGCTAATGGTCAGGGGACAACAATTTAAGAAATATTGCTGTAGACTATGATCCTTACTTTTATTTATTTATTTTTTTAAGACAGGGCCTCACTCTGTCATCACCCAGGCTGGAGTGCAGTGGTGTGATCAGGGATTACTGCAGCTTCAAGCAATCCTCCTGCCTCAGCCTCCTGAGTAGCAGGGACTACAGACACATGCCACCACACCTGGCTATTTGTAGTTTTTGTAGAGATGGGGTTTCACCATGTTGCCCAGGCTGGTCTCAAACACCTGAGCTGAAGCTCAAGAGCTCAAGTTCAAGCTTGAGCCTGCTCAGCCTCCTGAAATGCTGGGGTTACAGGCGGGAGCCACCATCCCGCCCACTGCCTCGGCCACGCCCCCAGCCATGGTTCTTACTTTTAAGATGTGAACTCTTCGATGTCCCAGCTGGATGCCTGGAGTGTCATTAACAAAGAGTTAAAGTGCCGGGCGCGGTGGCTCAAGCCTGTAATCCCAGCACTTTGGGAGGCCGAGACGGGCGGATCACGAGGTCAGGAGATCGAGACCATCCTGGCTAACACGGTGAAACCCCGTCTCTACTAAAAATACAAAAAACTAGCCGGGCGAAGTGGCGGGCGCCTGTAGTCCCAGCTACTCGGGAGGCTGAGGCAGGAGAATGGCGTAAACCCGGGAGGCGGAGCTTGCAGTGAGCTGAGATCCGGCCACTGCACTCCAGTCCGGGCGACAGAGCAAGACTCCGTCTCAAAAAAAAAAAAAAAAAAAAGAGTTAAAGTGCTTTCCCACTCAGGCTGAGCCATAACTCTAATGCCCGCCCCCTCCATTGCTGCTTGAACTCAGTCGCTGCTCAGCTTCTTCCACCGCACAGAAGCTGGTATCTGGTCATCCTTGGGTAGTCTCACCTGTCACATGTGCAACACAACTCTTAACCAAGTGCTCAGAGGGCACCCCCACGGGGATTTTTTGGAGTCCTTCCTCTGCAAGATCCTCTCTCCAGTGTTCTACCCTGCAGATTCCAGCTGCCTAGCTGCCCCAAACTCTGAACTCTGCCTCCTCAGCTTAGCAAGTTCTCCTTTTCCTGCTTGGATACCAGGAAATTGCCCCCCAGGTAAAGAGCCAGAATGATTCTTGGGCTTACAAAAGAGGAGTTTCTCAGCCGGACGCGGTGGCTCACACCTGTAATCCCAACACTTTGGGAGGCCGAGGTGGGCGGATCAGGAAGTCAGGAGATTGAGACCATCCTGGCTAACACAGTGAAACCCCATCTCTACTAAAAAATACAAAAAAGTAGCTGGACGTGGTGGCACGCGGCTGTAATCCCAGCTACTCAGGAGACTGAGGCAGGAGAATTGCTTGAACCCAGGAGGTGGAAGTTGCAGTGAGCCGAGATCACGCCACTGCACTCCAGACTGGGCGACAGAGCAAGACTGTCTCAAAAAAAAAGAAAAAAAAAAGATGAGTTTCTCTTCTCCCAGGGATCAGAGACTTGTACTCTCTCCTGGCCAATTCCTGAAACAGTTGACTAATGTTTGTTTTGTTTTGTTTTGTTTTTTGAGATGGGGTCTCACTCTGTCACCCAGGCTGAAGTGCAATGGTACAATCACAGCTTACTGCAGCCTGGAACTCCTGGGCTCAAGCGATCCTCCCACCTCAGCTCCCAGGTATCTGGGACCACAGGATGCGAAACCATGCCTGTCTAATTAAAAAAAGATTTTTTTTTTTTTAGAGCCAGGGTTTCGCTATGTTGACCATGCTACTCTTAAACTCCTGGGCTCAAACAATCTGCCCACGGAGGCTCCCAAAGTGTTGGGATTACAGGTGTGTGTGTCTGTGTGTGTGTTTTTTAATGGTGGGATGGCTGGTCTAGTACCAATTACTACCCCATTATAGCCAAGAGTGGAAGTTCTGGCTTTAGACCTTTTGAATTTAAGGAAGCTTGGACCACCCAGATAAAGGACTCTACAAAAAAAAAAACCTAGAGATAAAGGTTTGGAAGGCATCAGGGCACAATGGTTTGGAAGACCAAAGGCAGAAATAACATAGGAAAGTTATACAAAATGAGAAGAGGGGAGGATCAAAGACAGAATCTTGGGGAAACCACCAGTTTTTCATGGATGAGTGGAAGAAGGTTGGCAAAAGAAACAGAAGGACTGGTCCAACAGTCACAAGAAGAACCAAATGTTCCAGAAGTCAATGGAGAAGAGGTTTTTAATTTTTTTTTTTTTTTGAATTTTTACTGTTTTCCTCCCCTGTGCTAAGAGGGTTACCAAAAAAATAGCCTTTAAAAATTTCAAGCAACCTTATGACAATGTACTATTATCAACCCCACTTTATAGATGGAGATAAAGATGATGAAATTCAGAGGTTAAGTAACTTGCTCAAGGTCAATGGAGCTGGAAAGGGCAGAGCTAGGACTTGGATCCTGGCATTCTGGCTCCAATACATCACAAGGTACTGCTTCACTCCAAAATAAGACAGGATGGCAAATGCTGCAGGGCTGTCCATGAAGCTGGGGATAGAAAAGTGCTTACTGGGGCCAGACTCAGTGGCTCACGCCTGTAATCTTAGCACTTTGGGAGGCTGAGGTGGGTGGATTACCTGAGGTCAGGAGTTTGAGACCCGCCTGACCAACAGGGTGAAACGCTGTCTCTATTAAAAATACAAAAATTAGTCAGGCTTGGTGGCTCATGCCTGTAGTCCCAGCTACTTGGGAGGCTGAGGCAGGAGAATAGCTTGAATCCAGGAGGCAGAGGCTGCAGTGAGCTGAGATGGCACGACTGCACTCCACCCCGGGTAAGAGTGAGACTCCATCTCAAAAAAAAAAAAGCAAAGAAAAAAGAAAAGTGCCCATTGGATTAGGCAAAAGGGCCACTGGTAAGCTCAGAAAGAACTCACGGTAATAAACAATAGGTGCTAATTAACTGTTCAACATGACTGGCTCCTGGGCTAACTGGTATTTGGGGCCAGCCGGGTGCCATACACATGGCACCTCTCAGTCCCGGCTTACACTGTCCTCCTTGGAAACCTATTCTAGGTTTACGCTCTGAAAAAGAACAGGCACATTCCCTAATGCCTTCAGGGAAACAAGACCCAGCGCTCCAGCTTCCTGAAATGTATAAGAGAAGTGTGACGTGCCTGTTTATAACCCAGCAACTATACCCAGGTATAGACTTAGATGCATTTGAACATATCATCAACACAATTACCTATGCCCAGGTTAGCCTCAGCAAATCTTCAAGCTCTCACAGCTGTCTTCAGGTGTTCAGAGGATTATTATGGAGAGATGTTGATCAGCTGTTCTCCATGTCTCCTGTGGACAGAACAAAAGGAAAGAAGCTTAAATGTCAGCAAAGGATTTAGATGTGAGAACTCTGTGAGGCAGGGAGGTCCCGTGTATCCAAGCGTTTCCAGCCTTTCTGTCTTATTTAGCTTTAAATATTCCCTTCTCCACCATACTGCTTCTTATGTTTGTTATAATAATGACAATGACAATAACAATAATGGCAAATGCTTATATAGTTCTTACTTTGTGCCTGGCACTGTTATTAAGCTTTTGATTCATATTCATTCAATACTCACAGCAACACGATGACATAAAGACTATTGTCATCCCATTTTATAGGTAAGAAAACTGAAAGAGAGAGAGAGTGAAGAACTGGCCAAAGGTCTCACAGTCAACAAATGACGGAGCCAAGATCTGAAGCCTTGGGCCAAAGTCCATCGTCTTAACCATGACCCTATGTGCTAATCGGGAGATATTTCACTAGAACAGAATTCAAGATAAGGCAGAGCATGGAGAAATGCTAATAAATTGGCATGGAGGCTGCAGTAGATTGTTACAAAATGGCTCTAAAGGAACCATGTTCCTCTGAATTCACCTGTGTGACCTCCCCTCCCACGCTGGATCTGTACCACCAAAATGACTTGCCTGAACCACTGAGAGGTAATGGAAGCAACTTTCTGGGACTTCAAGCCTAGATCTTAAGAGATCTAGAGCTTCTGCTTTCTCTCTGAGAACCTAACTGCCTTGTAAAGAAGTTCGGGCTGTCCAGCTATAGACAGCAGCAACGTGGAGAAAGAAGCCTTGGAGGTTGAGAATCCACATGGAGGAAAAGAGAGGCATCCCAGCTAAGAGCCAGCACCAGTGTGACAAAGGAGGCCATCTTGGATGCTTCGGTCCCAGTTGAACTGTCCCAGCAGACACCATACAGGGAAGAGATGAGCTGGCCAAAATTCTAACTCTAAAAGTGTTGTGGTTTTAGATCACCAAAGTGTTTTCTTCTTCTTCTTTTTTTTTTTTTTTTTTTTTTTAGGCAGAGTCTGGTTCTGTCACCCAGGCTAGAGTGTGGTGACACAATCTTGGCTTACTGCAACTTTTGCCTCTTGGGTTCAAGCGATTCTCCTGCCTCAGCCACTCTAGTAACTGGAATTACAGGCGTCTGCCACCATGCCCGGCTAATTTTTGTATTTCAAAATGTTGAAATCAGCCACCAGCCTGGCTAATTTCAGACCAGCTGTTGCCCAGGCTGGTCTCAAACTCCTGAGCTCAGGTGAATCGCCCACCTCGGCCTCCCAAAGTGTTGAGATGACAGGCATGAGCCACCATGCCTGGCCCGTGTTTCTTTTTTATTGTGGTAAAATGTACATAACATAAAATTAACCATTTTAACCATTTTTAAGTGTGTGGTTCAGTGGCATTCAGTACATTCACATTGTTGTGCAACCATCACCACCACCCATCTCCAGAACTTTTTCATCATCCCACACTGACACTCTACCCACTCACCAATAGTTCCCCCTTTCCCTCCTCCTCCCAGCCCCTGGTAACCACTGTTGTACTTTCTGTCGCTATAAATTTAAGTCAATAAGTTTTAAGGTGGCTTGTTAGGTAGCAACATATAACTTTACATAGATGTTTATTTATGTAGGTTACATAGGTTTATTTAATGGTCATCTTTTAGAATATATTGATGTTTTTGTTAGTTTATGTCTGATTTTTATTTTATTTTATTTTTTGAGATGGAGTCTCGCCCTGTTGCCCAGGCTGGAGTGCAGTGATACGATTCGGCTCACTGCAAGCTCCACCTCCTGGGTTCACGCCATTCTCCTGCCTCAGCCTCCCGAGTCGCCGGAACCACAGGCACGTGCCACCATACCTGGCTAATTTTTGTAGTTTTGAACATCCATTCATCATCGAATACCTATATTTCCTTGCAACTTTCTGGGCCTCCATTTTCCCCATCTTTAGAATACAGAGATTGGAGTAAATCAAAGATTTCCACTGAGAAAAGAAATTCTGAGAAGATTTAGATCCCTGTCTCCACTTTTCCCCAAGGAAGGCCACAGGGATGGGAGGAAAGACTCTCCTTTTGTAAAAGGTGTCCAGGTTTTTTTTTGCTTATATATTTTCGAGGTCACTAGGGATAGACAAACACTATCTTTGAAAGGTAGCTAATGTACATTTCATGTTCGAGACTTACCTTTAGACCCCCATCCAGGTCCATATGTCTATAATCATGAACCTCCCATGACTTTATGCTCATGAACTAAATAATAAACTGAAATGGTCTATATGTGACAGTGAAGTCACAGCACCTCAACCACATAACAATTCCATCCATATAATTAAGCTTGTGTAGAAAGCTGCTTGGGATTCCTCAGGAGTTAAAACCATAGAATTGGCTGGGTGTGGTAACTCATGCCTGTAATCCTAGCATTTTGGGAGGCCAAGGCAAGCAGGTCATGTGTGCCCAGGAGTTTCAGACCAGCCTGGGCAACACAGCAAGATCCCATCTCTTATGACGAGAAAAGATAAGAATTTTTTTTTACGGCCGGGCGCGGTGGCTCAAGCCTGTAATCCCAGCACTTTGGGAGGCCGAGACGGGCGGATCACGAGGTCAGGAGATCAAGACCATCCTGGCTAACACGGTGAAACCCCGTCTCTACTAAAAATACAAAAAACTAGCCAGGCGAGGTGGCGGGCGCCTGTAGTCCCAGCTACTCCGGAGGCTGAGGCAGGAGAATGGCGTAAACCCGGGAGGCGGAGCTTGCAGTGAGCTGAGATTCGGCCACAGCACTCCAGCCCGGGCGACAGAGCAAGACTCCGTCTCAAAAAAAAAAAAAAAAAAAAAAAAAAAAAGAATTTTTTTTTTTTTTTTGAGATGGAGTTTTGTTGCCCAGGCTGGAGTACAGTGGCGTGATCTCGGCTCACCACAACCTCCGCCTCCCTGGTTCAACCAATTCTCCTGCCTCAGCCTCCCGAGCAGCTGGGACTATAGGCGCCTGCCACCACGCCCAGCCAATTTTTGCGTTTTTAGTAGAGACGGGGTTTCACCATGTTGGCCAGGCTGGTCTCAAACTCCTGACCTCAGGTGATCCGCCCCCCCTTAGCCTCCCAGAGTGCTAGGATTATAGGCGTGAGCTACCACACCCGGCCAAAGAAATTTTTTTAAAAAGCACACAATCATGGTGATTCTTTATCCTGATCTGAAGACATGAACTCCTTTTTGTCAGCAGGATTTCAATCCAGGAGTCTATGCAGAGGGAGAGGAGCTGGGCCAGGGACCACTGGCAGCTCTGGACACTAAGAAAGTCTCCATGGCAGAAGATAAAGGAACCCAGATATTGCCAACGGCCATTGTTTAAAAAGAAAAAAGGAAAGAGTTATAGAGCTTCAGCAATATGGCTTGGCTTTGCCAATATCAGCAGGAAGACAGGTGCAGAGAGATCTGAGACCTTTTCCAGCCATAGACGGTGCCCAAGAAATGTCTCCAAGACTTGTGCTGCTTGCCATGCTGGGCTGAATCTGGAGCATTTCCAGGCATACTCGAAGGGGTCCAAAAGTGACATGTGAACTTAGCATATCTGTTTTCAACATTCTTCTTCTTCTTCTTTTTTTTTTTTTTTATTTTATTTTGAGACAGGGTGTCTTTATATTGCCCAGGCTGGTCTTAAACTCCTGGCCTCAAGTGATCCTTCCACCTCGGCCTCCCAAAGTGTTGGGATTACAGGCATGTTTCCCAGCCTGTTTGCAATTTTTTTTTTTTTTTTTTTTTGAGACGGAGTCTCGCTCTCTCACCCAGGCTGGAGTGCAGTGGCCGGATCTCAGCTCACTGCAAGCTCTGCCTCCCGGTTTCACGCCATTCTCCTGCCTCAGCCTCCCTAGTAGTTGGGACTACAGGCGCCGCCACCTCGCCCGGCTAGTTTTTTTTTCTGTATTTTTAGTAGAGACGGGGTTTCACCGTGTTAGCCAGAATGGTCTCGATCTCCTGACCTCATGATCCGCCCGTCTCGGCCTCCCAAAGTGCTGGGATCACAGGCTTGAGCCACTGTGCCCGGCCGCCTGTTTGCAATTTAAGAGTAGAAATTGTTTTCATCAAACAGAAAACATCCGTGTCTATTTGAATTTCAAACAAAGTAATGCTCTTCAGGTCTGATTTAAGCAAATTCATTTTCGGTGGGGAACTCTACATCTTTGCTTAATTTAGGGAGAGTATGAAGGGATTGCTTGAGTTGCTCCATTTTTATTTTCTCATGGGATAGAAAAATTTTTGTGATTCAATGGCTAATTTCTTTTCATGGTAGTTTGTGGGTTTTGTTTTCATTTTTGTTTTTGTTTTGATAGAGTCTTGCTCTGTCGCTCAGGCTGGAATGCAGTGGCGCAATCTCTGCTCACTGCAACCTCTGCTTCCCGGGTTCAAGTGATTCTCCTTCTTCAGCCTCCTGAGTAGCTGGGATTACAGGTGCCTGCCACCACAACCGCCTAAATCTTTTTGTTTGTTTGTTTTTGTTTGTTTGTTTTTTGTTTGTTTTGAGACCGAATCTCATTCTGTTGCTAGTCTGGAGTGCAATGGTATGATCTCTGCTCACTGCAACCTCCGCCTCCCTGGTTCAAGCAATTCTCATGCCTCAGCCTCCCAAGTAGCTGGGACTACAGGCGTGAGCCACCATACCCAGCTAATTTTGTATTTTTAGTAGAGACAGGGTTTCACCATGCTGGCCAGGATCTCCTGACCTCAGGTGATCCCCCCTCCTCAGTCTCCCAAAGTGCTGGGATTACAGGTGTGAGCCACTGCGCCCCGCCTTTTTTTTTTTTTTATATATAAAGAACTTCTTCAAAGAAGGTGCCATTTAGAGATTTGAATATTACCCAACTCTCTGGATATGATAAAAAGCACAGAAAGGAACAGATTAAAGGGGAAAGTAAGACCAGATTTATTAAAGGGTAGTGAATTACATTATTAAAACCAGTGACTCCTCCTTCCTTCCTTCCAAACTAACCCCAAACTCAGCTGATCTAAGTAAACCAAAGGAAATTTAATCTTAGCCTCTATTATAGATTCAGTACATTCTGGCTGACATTTTAAACTCTGTTAGAAATCTGGTTGGCGTCCAAACACATACAATAGTAGAATGGAGCAATCGTGTAGATAACCATCTCATTTTTCTTTCACTCTGAAACACTGACAATGATTCTTTGTAAAATGTCTCAGGACATTGAAGGAAGCTATCGACAAACATTTTGCAGAAATCTGTCAAGAGATGATTACTGCAATTTATATAATGTGGATATTTTATTTTCCAGGCATCATATATTGCATGTTTAAAATACGCATGAAAGGAAATGGGTCTCTAGGCTGCCAAACGTATGAACAACCAGGAGTCAAGGTGCAGGCTTAAAGTGTGGTGTTTTCAGCTCCTGAGAGGACAGAATGATGACCTCAAGTGACACAGGCAGAACTACCAGATACACACTGGTCCCCTCCCAATGTGAGCAAACATTAACTGGCAAAACAGGAGAAATGCATACCTCCCTTCATTTCTCAGAAATCCTTGCAGCCATGCCGGTTTAGATGGGGAGTACCATGTTGGAGTTCCATGCTATGTAGGTAGGGATAACACAAACATCTGAAATTCACAGACAAACTCGAGCTCTTATTTTAGCAGTTTACTTTCAACTGAATTAGTTTCATCAACTCTGCTAACCAAGGGATACTGTAACCAAGGCCTATGTTGTAGGCAGGATTCCACCCTCTTTTCCATTCACATCCTGCAGAAGGAACTACTGAGTCACAAAGTACGTGAATAAAGACGCCAAGGTCATGGCTCAGTTCCAAGCTGGATGGAAACGCTTTGGAAACTGAACATTGGAGTGCAGTCAGAAGACTTCATTACAGTGTCACACAGCACACCAGGTTTACCTGACTCATTCTCAGAATCAACCACCCAAGGCAATTTTAGATTTTTTTCTTTGATAAGTCTCACGTCTTTTTAATGTGGGGAAGACACATATAGATAATTTAATTCTACTCACTGTAGGGTTTTTATTTGAGATTTTACCTATGCCCACCTACTCTTCCCCCCAGAAACAGTAAAGCATTCTCACCACTTCTCTGGATATACACTGTAATGTCATGCATGCAAATGACAAATGAACACTAGGGTACTGTCTTGCTCATACTCTTCAACAAGGATAATGACATTTTCTTTCATAACACTGTACTCTAACATGTCAATCTTTTTTTAATTTCTGAATTTTTTTTTTTTTTTTGAGACAGAGTCTCACTCTGTCACCCACGCTGCTCAAGTGGCACAATCTCGGCTCACTGCAATCTCCACCTCCCGGGCTCAAGCCATACTCCCACCTCAGCCTCCCAAATAACTGCAACCACAGGTGTATGCCACCATGCACAGCTAATTTTTGTATTTTTTGTAGAGATGGCGTTTTACCATGTTGCTCAGGCTAGTATCAAACTCCTGAGCTCAAGCTATCTGCCTGCCTCGGCCTCCCAAAGTGCTGGGACTATAGGCGTGAGCTACTGCGCTCAGCCTAAAATGTCAATCTTAATTAAACTATTTGCTTAGGTTAAGATTATGTGCATGTGTGTGTATATATATGTGTGTGTGTGTGTGTGTGTGTGTGTGTGTGTGTGTGTGCATATATATATATATAATTTTTTTTTTGAGGCGGAGTTTCAACTTTTGTTGCCCAGGTTGGAGTGCAGGGGTGCGATCTTGGCTCACCACAACCTCTGACTCCTGGGTTCAAGTGATTCTCCTGCCTCAGCCTCCCAAGTAGCTGGGATTACAGGCATGCACCACCATGCTCGACTAATTTTGTATTTTTAGTAGAGATTGGGTTTCTCCATGGTGGTCAGGCTGGTCTTGAACTCCTGACCTCACGTGATCCTCTTGCCTCAGCCTCCCAAAGTGCTGATATTACAGGCGCAAGCCACCACACCCAGCTATGTGGAATGTATTTTTAAAGCATTTCTGGATGAACACTTATTTCAAATGAGTGTGCACACACACACACACACACAATCAAAGCAACCTTTTTTCTTTTTAAAGAAAATTCTTTAAAAAGGTGGCCCACACCTTTAATCCCAGCACTTTGGGAGGATGAGGCAGTGGATCACTTGAGGTCAGGAGTTGGAGACCATCCTGGGCAACATGGCAAAACTCCCTCTTTGCAAAAAAAAAAAAAAAAAGTAAATTCTTTTCAGAGCCATAATTTCATATAGTCACCATGTCTGCGTGAATCCATTTTTTTGTTATTAACTTAATATAAATGACTAAAGGTCATTTTCCATAGAAATGCAGTCCAGTTGGCCTGGTGGCTCACACCTGCAGTCTCCACTAGTAGGGAGGCTGAGGTGGGAGGATTACTTGAGCCCAGGAGGTCAAGGCTGCAGTGATCATGCCACTGCACTCTAACCTGGATGACAGAGTGAGACCTCAACTCTGAAAAAAAAAACAAAAAAGAAATATGAAGTTTAAAAATGTATAGTGATTCCTTTCCTCACCTCTGTTGAACTTTCATTACTGGGTGAAGAGAGATCATGCTTTCACTTCATCAGTCATTTGAGAGATGCCACCACTGTGGTTCTGTTCATAAAAATCTCCATGTAGGAATAGTATTGTATAGTTCACAAAGTTTGCACCTATTACTGCCTCATGATCTCTACAACATTCCTGAAAGGCCAGCAGAGCAGGAATTCGAATCCCTACTTACAGATGGGAAACTGAAGACAGAAGAGGTTTGCCCAAGGCTGTGGCAAACACCAACTCACAAACTGAGATTCAAATCCAGACCTTCTGGTGCCTAATCTACTCTCTTTTGCTTCCCTCCTCCCCAGCACTTTCTCCCCACAAAAATAAGATATTGATGTTTTGAGACAGACTAAAAATCTCATTTGCCTGTTTTCCCCTCTAAAAAAAACACAAATAACTTACCAGGTGTGTTCAATGTAGTTGGCACCTTTGTGCTACAACCAATATAGGGGCATTTATCAACAGGACTGGCATTGTATGGTGGGGATGAAGTCTATGCAGCCTGGTGGGGGGACAGTTTTATGGTCTGGTAGCAGCTTCTCTGTTGTGTCCTTGGAGGAGTTCCAGTGCGCTGCAATTGGACGACAGCAACCAAATGTTGCTCCCAATTCAGCCCCAGTGGCTCCCAGCTGCCCTGGCCTGATTTCTCAACTGGTAAAACACAGGAGTGGGGGAGAAGGTAGTTGGCACTGGAAAAGTTGGTACTGGATGAAGGGTTGGCATAGTTCCTTATAGACACTTAAGGTGAGGAAAGAAGTAGAAGATGGGAAGGATTGGCCACAATTTTTGGAACTTGCCCCAAAGGAAGGGGCCAGGAAGTTTTTGCACAAGGTAGCAGAACATAAAGTGCTGGTTCTGGTTCTACAAACTACAGCTGGTGAGCTGGGGAAGGAGTTTAAGAGGTCATCAAGTCCATTTCTCATCCATCCATTCATTCATTCATCTGTTCATTCCTTCAACAAATGATTGGCTGGGCGCGGTGGCTCAAGCCTGTAATCCCAGCACTTTGGGAGGCCGAGACGGGCGGATCACGAGGTCAGGAGATCGAGACCATCCTGGCTAACACGGTGAAACCCTGTCTCTACTAAAAAAATACAAAAAACGAGCCGGGCGAGGTGGCGGGCGCCTGTAGTCCCAGCTACTCCGGAGGCTGAGGCCGGAGAATGGCGTAAACCCGGGAGGCGGAGCTTGCAGTGAGCTGAGAGCCGGCCACTGTACTCCAACCTGGGCGACAGAGCGAGACTCTGTCTCAAAAAAAAAAAAAAAAAAAAAAAAACACACAAATGATTATTGAACACCTAGAGGTGTTTAGGATATGGTAGGGAACAAATCAAAGTCCCTGCCCCTGAGGAGTTTACATTCTAGTGGGGGGAGACAAACATCAAGCAAGCAAAAAAATACAGGCATTCTTGGAGATTTTGTGGGTTTGGTTCCAGATCACCACGATAAAGTCGATATTGCAATAAAGTGAGCCATATCAATTTTTTGGCTTCCCAGTGCATATAGAAGTTATTTTGTCCAGATCTATCAGAGGAATCACTATTGATGCAAGCTTCAGCCCCTTATAAGATCATCTTTCTTTCTTTCTTTGTTTTTTGAGTCAGGGCCTTGCTCTGTCATGCAGGCTGGAGTACAGTGGCAATCACAGCTCGCTGCAGCCTCAAGCTCCTGGGCTCAAGTGATCCTCCCACCTCAGCCTCCTGAGTAGCTGGGACTACAGGCACTTGCCACCATGCCTAACTAACTTTTTTTTTTTTAAATTGTAGAGACAAGGTTTCACCATGTTGCTCAAGGCTGGTCTGGAACTCATGGGCACAAGTGATCCACCTGCCTGGTCCTGCCAAAGTGCTGGGATTACAGGCATGAGGCACTGCGTCCTGCTGAGATCTATTTCTTTCTTTTTTTCTTTTTTTTTTTGAGATGGAGTCTCGCCCTGTCACCTAGGCTGGAGTGCATTGGCGCAGTCCTCACTCACTGCAACCTCTGCCTCCTGGGTTCAAGCAATTCTCCTGCCTCAGCCTTCTGAGTAACTGGGACTACAGGTACGTGCCACCACGCCCGGCTAATTTTTTTGTATTTTTAGTAGAGACAGGGTTTCACCATACTGGCCAGGCTAGTCTTGAACTCCTGACCTCGTGATCCACCTGCCTTGGCCTCCCAAAGTGCTGGGATTACAGGTCTGAGCCACCATGCCCAGCCCCAAGATCTATTTCTTAAATAGTGGGACTTGAAAGTCGAAATTACTCTTGATCTATAGGCTGCAGAATGAAGGTTGTGTTAGCAGGCATTAAAACATTAATCTCCTTGTACATCTCCATGAAAGATCTCCGGTGAATAGGCACATTGTCATTGAGCACTAATATTTCTAAAGGAATCTTTTGTTCTGAGCAGCAGGTCTCCACAGTGGGCTTAAAATATTCAGTAAACCATGCTGTAAACAGATGTACTGTCATCCAGGCTTTGTTGTACCATTTATAAAGCATAGGATGAGGAGATTTAGCATAATTCTTAAGGACTTTAGGATTTTCAGAATGGTAAATAAGCATTGGCTTCGACTTCAAGTCACCAGCTGCATTAGCCCCGAGCAAGTCAGCCTCTCCTTTAAAGCTTTGAAGCCGGATAGTGACTTCTCCTCTCTAGCTGTGAAAGTCCTAGATGGAATCTTCTTCCAATACGATGTTGTTTTGTCTATACTGAAAATCTGTTGTTGAGTGTAGCCACCTTCATTGATAATCTTAGCTACATCTTCTGGATAACTTGCTGCAGCTTCTACATCAGCACTTGCTGCTTCACCTTTCACTCTTATGTTACAGAAATGGCTTCTTTCCTTAAATCTCATGAACCAACCTCTGTTAGTGTCAAACATTTCCTCTGCAGCTCCCTCTTCTCTCTTAGCCTTCACAGAATTGAAGAGAGTTAGGGCCTTGCTCTGAATTAGGCTTTGACTTCAGGAATATTGTGGCTGGTTTGAGCATCTGTCCAGATTACACAAACTTTCTCCATATCAGCAATAAAGTTGTTTTCTTTTGTATCATTTGTGTGTTCACTGGAGTAGCACTTTTAATTTCCTCCAATAACTTTTTCTTTGCATTCACAACTTGGCTGCAAGAGGCCTAATTTTCAACCTCACTTGGCTTTAGACATACCTTCCTCACTAAGCTTAATGATTTATAGGTTGGTTTGTTTTTGTTTGTTCATTTTTTTAAGATGGAGACTCCTGTGGCTCAGCCTGGAGTACAGTAGTGCGATCTCGGCTCACTGCAACCTCTGCCTCTTTGGTTCAAGCTATTCTCCTGCCTCAGCCTCCCGAGTAGCTGGGATTACAAGCATGCACCACCATGCCTGGCTAATGTTTGTATTTTTAATAGAGACAGGGTTTCACCATGTTCAGGCTGGTCTTGAACTCATGACCTCAAGAGATCTGCCCACCTCGGCCTCCCAAAGTGCTGAGATTACAGGCGTGAGTCACCATGCCCTGCCCACTTCTAGTTTTTGATTTAAAGTAAGAGACATGCGCCTCTTCCTTTCACTTGAACACTTAGAGGCTGTTGTAGAGTTATTAATTGGCCTTATATCAGTATTGTTGTTTCTTAGGGAATCAGGAGGCCTGAGGAGAGAGATGGACAGCTGTTCAGTGGAGCAGTCAGACACATACAATATTTACTGATTGAGTTCTCAATTTAATATGGGTAGTTCGTGGCGTCCAAAACAATTACAGTAGTAACATCCAAGATCACTGATCACAGATCACCATAACAGATATAATAATAACAGTTAAAATGTTGCAAGAATTATCAAAATGTGACACAGAGACCCGAAGTAAGCACACGCTGTTGGAAAAATGGCACCAACAGACTTGCTTGAAACAGAGTTGCCACAAAACTTCACTTTGTGAAAAGTGCAATTATCTGCTAAGCACACTAAAGTGAGGTATGCCTGTAGCATGTCAGCTGGTGATAAGTGCTCTGGAGAACAGGAAAGCCGGGTGAGAGGAAAAGGGGCTGTTTAGGGCTAGAGGTGATCTTATATATACCGGTTAGGCTGATAACGTGCTGACCACTGACACTGACATCTGAACGGAGACTTGAAGGAAATGAGGGAAGGAGCCATGAAAATATCTGATGGGAAGAGAATTCTAAGGAGAGGGAACATCAGGTGCAAAGACTCCGCTGCAGGGAGTACTTGGCATGTTAAAGGAACACCTAGGAGGCCAGTAGGGTTGGAGCAGCAGGAGTGGGGAAAGTGTAGATGAGGTCAGAGAGATTGTGGGTCCCGGACCTGCAGGAGAGCGTTAGGCTCAGAGGAGACAGAGGCCCACTGGAGGGCATGGAGCAAGGCAACGATAGGATCTGACTTTTAAAAAATCCTCCCAGCTGCTGCCTTGGAAAACATCTTGGGGCTATGCCATGGAACATGATGGAAATCTCTTCATTCTTGGAAGGCCTTGTATATTACTCAGTTGCCCTCTTATTTTTGTAGGTGGGTTTTTATGTTTCTCCCTAGACAGATTTCCATCCATTTATATTCTTTCCAATCATCAGATTCTTTAAAATGCAAAGTCTGAGCCGGGCGCGGTGGCTCAAGCCTGTAATCCCAGCACTTTGGGAGGC
>NC_045436.1:145490293-145536896 GCF_002776525.5 Piliocolobus tephrosceles | reverse complement strand
ACCATCTCAGCTCACTGCAACCTCCACCTCCTGGGTTCAAGCAATTTTTCCACCTCAGCCTCTCAAGTAGATGTGACTACAGGCACATGCCACCACACTTGGCCAATGTTTGTATTTCTGTAGAGACAGGGTTTCGCCATGTCAGCCAGCCTGGTCTTGAACTCCTGGCCTCAAGTGATTCGCCCGCCCACCTCAACCTCTCAAAGTGTTGGGATTAAAGGTATGAGTCACCCAGCCATTGGTCCGTTTTCTATATTTAAAATCAGAGAATATTCCTCCCCCTTTTAAAATTAGGCATATAGAGAATCTACCTTTAGTAGATTAATGATCCCATTATCTTTTTTTTTTTGAAACGGAGTCTCACTCTGTCGCCCAGGCTGGAGTGCAGTGGCCGGATCTCGACTCACTGCAAGCTCCACCTCCCGGGTTCACGCCATTCTCCTGCCTCAGCCTCCCAAGTAGCTGGGACTACAGGCATCCACCACTTCACCCAGCTAGTTTTTTGTATTTTTTAGTAGAGACGGGGTTTCACCGTATTAGCCATGATAGTCTCGATCTCCTGACCTCGTGATCCGCCCATCTCGGCCTCCTAAAGTGCTGGGATTACAGGCTTGAGCCACCGCGCCCGCAATGATCCATTATCTTAACAGCTGGTATGAGTGTTTACTATATGGTAGTGAGAGGTGACAATGTGCTAGCAGCCCTCACTCACGGCGCCTCCTCGACCTCAGCATCCACTCTGGTGGCGCTTGAGGAGCCCTTCAGCCCGCTGAAGGGCTTCACAGTGCAGTGGGCTGTGGGAGCCCCTTTCTGGGCTGGCCGAGGCCGGAGCTGGCTCCCTCTGCTTGCGGGGAGGTGTGGAGAGAGAGGCGCGGGTGGGAACCTGGGCCGCGCGAGGCGCTAGTGGGCCAGCGCGAGTTCCGGCAGGCGTGGGCCCGGGCTCTGCAGGCCCGCACTCGGAGCGGCCGGATGGCGTTGTCGGCCCTGGGCAGTGAGGGGCTTAGCACCCGGGCCAGTAGCTGCAGAGAGTGCCCCAGGTCCCCCAGCAGTGCCAGCCCAATGGGGCTGCGCTCGAGTTCTCGCTGGGCCTCAGCTGCCTCCCCGCGGGGCAGGGCTCAGGACCTGCAGCCCACCATGCCCGAACCGCCGCCCCACCCCCCCCACCCATCCCGCGCCTCGCCAATCCTGCGCCCCTCCCCCCGCGCCCCCCGCACCCATCCCGCCCTATAATCCCAGCCCTTTGGGAGGCCGAAGCAGGTGCATCACCTGAGGTCAGGAGTTTGAGACCAGCCTGGCCAACATGGTGAAACCCCATCTCCACTAAAAATACAAAAAATGAGTCAGGCATGGTGGCGGGCGTCTGTAATCCCAGCTACTCGGAGCCTGAGGCAGGAGAATTGCTTGAACCCAGAAGGCCGAGGTTGTAGTGAACTGAGATAGCACCAAGGCACTGTAGCCTGGGCTACACAGCAAGACTCCGTCTCAAAAAAAAAAAAAAAAAAAAAAAAAAAAAAAAAAAAAAAAAAAAAAAATCGGAAAGACCTAGTTCTCTCTGTGTTACCAGAGCTATATTAATTTGTCTAATACTTTGTTGATATGTTTGAAAATTTGGGAGTTGTGCTGTTCAATATGGTATGGTGGCTCAGGCACATATGTGGCTTTAAATTTTAAAGTAATTAAAATCAGATTTTTAAAAAATGCATCCCTCAGTTCTTATGTGGATAGTGGCTACCACAAATATAGAACATTTCTGTCATGGCAGAGTTCTGTTGGACAGCCTACCTTTCACATCTCCCTCCTGCTTTGATGTATCTTCTGTCTCTGAGGAGATATCTGCAACAAGGTGACAATGACTCTGTCAATCACCTTTCTTTCAGTGCCTACTTTGTGTCAAGCAGTAAAGTAGTAAGAGAGTATCTTATATATGTACTTTTTTTTTTTTTTTCGGGACAGGGTCTCTGTTGCCCAGGCGGGAGTGCAGTGGTACCATCTCAGCTCACTGCAACCGCCACCTCCCGGATTCAAGAAGTTCTCCCACCTCAGCCTCCTGAGAAACTGAGAATACAGGCGCATGCCACCACTCCCAGCTAATTTTTGTCTTTTTAGTAGAGACAGGGTTTCACCATGTTGGCCAGGCTGGTGTTGAACTCCTGATCTCAAGTGATCTGCTCTTCTTGGCCTCCCAAAGTGCTGGGATTACAGGGATGAGCCACCGCGTCTGGCCTTATGTACATACTACCTTTTTTTGTCCTCATAGGATTCAACCATGAGTCAGCTCAAGGAGACCCTTCTATAAGATCATTGTAATAATCCAGAAATCTGATGACCATTAACTCAGACTTCCACCCCCATTCCCTACTCAGCAGGCAAAATGTAAATTGGGCTACTCTGCCTATGGGATGGCCCTGCTCTGTCTATGGGGCAGACATAAAAAAAAAAAAAAGCCTATATATGTCTAAACATTTTTAAAAATGCAAATTGGTCTAAATTCCATCAGATCATACAGAGACCTTGAATGCAAATAAAAAATAATTATTATCAGTGTGGCATCTATGTCTTTTCAGAATCTGGAGGGCTTACAAATTCAATGACCACAGGGCACTAACCCTGAGGCCAAAGGCAGCCAGGGGAGATTCAAATCTAAAGCAAAACAACGCATGGGCCTAGTGTTCTTTACTGAGGAGAATTTTACTCTTTGTCATTTAAATTATAACAGCTTTAATCTATCCCTTAACAAAAGGTCTGCTTCAGGAAAGTATACACACAAACATGCATATGTGAGCATACAGACACACACATAGAGACAAGAATAAGATGGGAGGGGTTTGTTTTTGTTTTTGTTTTGTTTTTGAGATAGAGTCTCACTCTGTCACCCAGGCTGGAATGCAGTGGTGCCATCTCAGCTTACTACAACCTTCACCCCCTGGGTTAAAGCGGTTCTCCTGCCTCAGCCTCCTGAGTAGCTGGGACTATAGGCCCGCACCTCTACACCCAGTTAATTTTTGTATTTTTAGTAGAGAAGGGGTGTCACCATGTTAACCAGGCTACTCTTGAACTGACTTCAGGTGATCCGCTCGCCTCAGCCTCCCAAAGTTCTGGGATTACAGGTTTGAGCCACCGCACCCAGCCTCTCAAATGTATTTTGAATTAGACTTAATAAATATATCTATATATGTTGGCCTAATCTTTGGTGGCTAAGAGTAACGGACAGTTGCAAGTGATGCAAAAAACTGCAAAATAAAAGGCAATTCCAAATAACTTCATGTAAGAAATATTTTGAACAGCCGGGTGCGGTGGTTCACGCCTGTAATCCCAGCACTTTGGGAGGCCAAGACAGATGGATCACCTGAGGTCGGGAGTTCAAGACCAGCCTGACCAACATGGAGAAACCCCGTCTCAACTAAAAATACAAAATTAGCTGGGATGGTGGCGCATGCCTGTAATCCCAGCTACTCGGGAGGCTGAGGCAGGAGAATCACTTGAACCAGGGAGGCGGAGGTTGCAGTGAGCCAAGATCACGCCATTGCACTCCAGCCTGGGCAAAAAGAGCGCAACTCCATCTCAAAAAAAAAAAAAGAAAGAAATATTTTGAACATTAAAAAATGACAAGCAATTAATTTTTGTCAACAGGAAAACAGTTTCTCTTCACTTCCACTAACAGTAAATAAATATTTAAGGAATATTCCTTTGAAATAAAGACACAAAATTAATACCTGGGATGCTCTCATGTACTAGGTTGGCCCTAGAGATAACTATGTTTACCGCCATTTTACAGATGAGAAAACTGAGGCTCGAAGAAGTTAAGTGCTGTATTTCTTGGGTAATCAGTGGTAGAAATTGAAACCTGCGTCTAATCTATTCAAGAATTCCATTCTGACTCCCTGTTGGGTAGAATTGACTCTGACTCATCTTTCTCTGATTTTTGTGGTTGAAATTCTGATTGAAAAGATAATGTTAGAACATCCATTTAAAAACCTGAACTTGTATTTGAAGGAAGCAGATTTTTTTTTTTTTTTTTTTTTTTTTTTTTAGATAGAGTCTCACTCTGTCCCCCAGGCTGGAGTGCAGTGGTGCGATCTCAGCCCACTGCAACCTCTGTCTCCCGAGTTCAAGCGATTCTCGTGCTTCAGCTTCCCAAGTAGCTGGGATTACAGGCACCTGGCCACCACACCCGGCTAATTTTTTGTATTTTTAGTAGAGACAGGGCTTCACCATGTTGGCCAGGCTGGTCTCGAACTCCTGACCTCAAGTGAGGAGGTTTCACCAAATTCATTTTAAAGATTATACTTCAATTGATGAAAAATATTTAAATTGCTTTCATTTATTTAAAAACTTACATAGTACTCAGTTCTGCCATTGTAGTGTGAAAGCAGCTACAGAAAATACATAAACAAATTAGCCTGACTGTGTTCCAATAGAACCTTATTTATGGATTCTGAAATTTGAATTTTATATAGCTTTGCATGCCACAGGATATTAGTCTTCTCTTGATTTTTTTTTCAATTTGTAGATATAAAAACTATCCTTAGCCCATGGGCCATATAAAAACAGGTGGTAGGCTGGATTTGATGTTCAGTTCTTAGTTTGCCAACACTGATTGTAGAGCATGAAATCAAAACCTGGAGAAATGTAGGAGCTTGCCTAAGAATATGAAAGAATAGGACCATGCTCCATTTTTTTTCTGCTTGCTCAGCTTAATGGGTTGTGTTCTATTATAAAGAAATAAGTCCAGGTGCGGTGGCTCACGCCTGTGACTTTGGGAGGCCAAGGTGGGTGGATCACCTGAGGTCAGGAGTTTGAGACCAGCCTGGCCAACATGGTGAAACCCCATCTCTACTAAAAATACAAAAATTTTCCGGGCGTGGTAGCACGCGCCTGTAATCCCAGCTACTCCAGAGGTTGAGGCAGGAGAACTGCTTGAACCCAGGAGGCAGAGGTTGCAGTGAGCCACTGCACTCCAGCCTGGGTGACAGAGCAAGACTTCATCTCAAAAAAAAAAAAAAAAACAGAAATGAAAATTGGCCAGGTGCAGTCATTCATACCTGTAATCCCAGAACTATGGGAAACTGAGGCAGGAGGACTGCTTAAGTCCAGGAGTTCGAGACCAACCTGGGCAACATAGTGAGACCCTGTCTCTATTAAAACAAGAAAAAAGGAAATGGAAATCATGAAAGCCACAAGAAGATAATTTAATTATCTGTGGAGAAAGGACATCTTAAGGCCATGAGTCCAGGCTATGAATCCTTAATAAAAGAAAGTCAAAAGGCCTGCCATCATTCCCCTATATGCCTTATCTATAACATAAGGGCAAAAATACAATACACTGTTTCTATTCGTTTCTATTAGGAATGTTTTCTTTCCTCTGCCACAAAAATGTTATACTATTCTTAACTATAAACTCTGCAAGTATTAAGCTAAAGTGGAAGAGGAGAGGAGAGCAATAGGTTAATTTTTTTTTTTTTTTTTGAGATGGAGTCTTGCTCTGTTGCCCAGACTGGAGTGCACTGGCATGATCTTGGCTCACTGCAATCTCTGCCTCTCGGGTTCAAGCAATTCTTCTGCCTCAGCCTCCTGAGTAGCTGGGATTACAGGCATGCACCACCATGCCTGGCTAATTTTTGTATTTTTAGTAGAAACAGCATTTCACCCTGTTGGTCAGGCTGGTCTCAAACTCCTGACCTCGTGATCCACCTGCCTTGGCCTCCCAGAGTGCTGGGATTACAGGCGTGAGCCATCGCACCCAGCCGGTTAAATTTAAATTACAATATTTGTTGTCCCAACCTGGAGTTAGAGGACTTAGAAAGATTTGCTTAAATCTTCTCCATGAATGTATGATTTATGTACCATTTATATATAATCAATATGCTATTCCTTTGAAGATTTGCTCATTGGCTCCTCTCTTATATCATTCAGTATTTATTGAGGTTTCACCATGTACTGGCCACTATTCCAAGCCCTGAGTATACTGTAGTAAACAAATTCTCTTACATGCCTTTTCAGAGGCATGAACAATATAAAGTTCTCCATATTCGCAAATTTCAGCTACATTCTACTACCATCATATTCTTTATATGACAATCAACAAAATGAACATTCATTTTGTTAGTAACAGTTAATAGATTATTAAAAAGTGCTTTAACATAAAGAACAATGCTGTCATGCAAATGCAAATCGATAAACATTCACTTACTATTTGCAAGGCAAACTATCACTGGCATAAACTGTAAAAAAAAAAAATTCACAATAATATGTGTGATGAATTTTCCAGTAAACTTAAAGCACGTCACACATGTTTTTTTCTCTCATTCACCTCTTTCACTTCTTCCCACAATTTCTATGTCAAACAGGTTTAAAAAAAAAGAAAATCAGATCAGGGCAAGATACAGAAACTCGAAAAAGAACATAATTGGTTTAAGCTGGGGAAGTATCACAGCTAGAACCCAGGGCTTCCATTTTTAAGAATCTTCCTTTACCCATTATCTCTTATACTAAAAATTTAAATAAACCATTAATCAAAAGGCAGCTCCAACTTGTAAGCAAACTCTGTTTGTCATACACAGTATTTCTGTTCAACATGAGCAAAAACAAGGACACTTTTTTTTTTCCTCTTCACTTTTATTCTACAAACATACAAAACTAGAAATACCAGATGGCCCTGGAGGTAATAAATGCATGGCAAGCTGAACTTTTCACCTGCAAGATCGCTTTACATGTGCCACAAACAGCTAAAATTGAAATGTGATGATTTCATTGAGCCCCTGGGTTAGATGGCTGACTTTTCCTTAAATAAATTATCAGTTTGTCTTTCCATTGCCCCAATCCCCATCTCCTGGCCTAACCACTGAAATGACATTGCTGATAAACTCATGCCTTCACCTGTATATTTTTTTCCACTTCTCACTTATGGTTTGGATTATACTTCAATTGATAAAAAATATTTAAATTGCCCCTATTTTGAAACTTTCCTCAGAGCATCTAGTGGCAAATTAAGGGATGAACGTGGTAGGTGGCAGTGGTGATGGGGGGAGATCCCATTCAGCATATTCTGGCTGGTCTCATAACCCCAACTTTTGGTTCAAGGGTGAAAAGTGAAATCCACATGACTCAGGGCTGGCTAAGGGCCAAGCTTATCATTCTCATCTAGTTTTGGCAGATTCTGAGAAGCTGCATTTTCATGTAAGTTTGCAAGTTAACTTTAGATCAACAGGAGAAATTCTTCTGTTAAGATCAGCTTCTGGGTTGGGTGCAGTAGCTCACGCCTGTAATCCCAGCAGTTTGGTAGGCAGAGGCCAGCAGATCACTTGAGGTCAGGAGTACAAGACCAGCCTGGCCAACATGGCAAAACTCTGTTTCTACAAAAAATACAAAAAATCAGCCAGGCGTGGTGGTACACGCCTGTAGTCCCAGCTACTTGGGAGGCTGAGGCACGAGAATCGCTTGAACCCGGGAAGCAGAGGTTGCAGTGAACCAAGATTGTGCCACTGCACTGCAGCCTGGGCAACAGAGACCCTGTCCCCGCCCCTCCCCCCCAAAAAAGAAAAAATATCGGCTTTTGGACTACAGCTAACCAGGACCTGCTGTTCTGGCAGATACTGAAACTGGCGTAGTTCCCTTCAAGCACAGGGAGTAAAAGGAGCGAGGCAAAGTCAATGAGCACACACAGGCAGCCCCTTGCCCAGAGCACATGTTAAGTCCTACTATACCTAGGCCTATTATACCTAGGCTCTTTATTATTTATTTATGTATTTATTTTTTGAGATGGAATTTCGCCCTTGTTGCCCAGGCTGGAGTGCAGTGGCATGATCTTGGTTTACTGCAACCTCCGCCTCCCAGGTTCAAGCGATTCTTCTGCCTCAGCCTTCTGAGTAGCTGGGATTATAGGAACACGCCGTCATGCCCAGCTAATTTTTGTATTTTTAGTAGAGACGGGGTTTCACCGTATTGTTCAGGCTAGTCTCGAACTCCTGACCTCCGGTGATCCACCTGCCTCGGCCTCCCAAAGTGCTGGGATCACAGGTGTGAGCTACCACACCTGGCTGGTTCTTGATCTTTTTCATACCACACATGTCTTATTCACTGTAAGAGTAATGTTTTTAAATGAATGATTTTATTCATTTCACCCTAATGTTGCTCTGTCGCCCAGGCTGGAGTGCAGTGGCATGATTTCAGCTCACCGCAACCTCAGCCTCTCAGGTTCAAGTGATTCTCCTGCCTCAGCCTCTCAAGTAGCTGGGATCACAGGCATGCACCACCATGCCCAGCTAAAATTTTTTTGTATTTTTAGTAGAGACACGGTTTCACCATGTTGGCCAGGTTCGTTTCAAACTCCTGACCTCAGGTGATCCACCTGCCTTGGCCTCCCAGAGTGCTGGGATTACAGGTGTGGGCCACCATGTCCCACCACATTTAACCCTAATCTTAACCCTATATTTAAATCATATATATGACTTAAAAACAAATTATTATTTTTGACTGTATTGAAATACAGTTATCCATTTTAAAACTATAAAGTATGTGCTTCCTTGTTAAAACATTAATTAACAAAATCTGGGTTCTAATAATGCCCATATATTTAAAGTAGTTTAAATGATATTTCCAAAATATCTGCAACAACTGTAATGTGATAAGAAAATACCTGCAATTTTTTTTTTTTTTTTGACAGAATCTTGTTCTGCTGCCAGGGCTGGAATGCAGTGATGCAATCACAGCTCACTGCGGTCTCATCCTCCATGGCTCAAACAATCCTCCCACCTCAGCCTCCCAAGTTGCTGGGACTATACACACATGCCACCATGCCTGGCTAAGTTTTGTTGTTGTTGTTGTTGTTTTGTAGAGACAGAGTTTCACCATGTTGTCCAGACTGGTCTCGAACTCCTGAACTCAAGCAATCCACCTGCCTTAGCCTCCCAAAGTGTACGAATTACAGGCATGAGCCACCATGACCAGCAATTTCTTTCAGTAAAAAATCGCAGGTATTGCTAATCCTACTGTGGTTTTTTGCCTTCATTCGTTATTGAAGAACATGCTAAATTTTATTTAGATATTGGTAAAACCAAAAATTTAAGTTTTTTATCCAAGATCAGCCTGAATTCTATCCATGGACTCTGGACTAACAATCCCTGAGAGGTTTGAAAGCAAACAAAAAACCCAATTGATAAATAGAGTGAAAGACCCTGCCACCACCTGAATGAGGATATTTTCAGGCTGGGGATGCCACTTCCTCTCCATTCATTTCATTTGCAAATCCCAGGTTTATTTTTTTGAAGACGGAGTCTCGCTCTGTTGCCCAGGCCAGAGTGCAGTGGTGCAATCTTGGCTCACTGCAAACTCCGCCTCCCAGGTTCAGCCTCAGCCTCAGCCTCCGAGTAGCTGACTACAGACGCCTGCAACCATGCCCGGCTAATTTTTTGTATTTTTAGTAGAGACGGGGTTTCACCGTGTTAGCCAGGATGGTCTGGATCTCCTGACCTCGTGATCCGCCCCCTTGGCCTCCCAAAGTGCTGGGATTACAGGCGTGAGCCACCGCGCCCGGCCACAAATCCCAGTCATATTACCCAGTGAAGGATTAGTCCTGCTCAGTCTGTCTCCCAGCTGCTTGTCACTGTAGGTTTGCAGGGTATGCTGGTGATTCTGAGCATAGGAAGCAACCTCAGAGTAGATGCCTTTCCAAAAGCAACATGACCCAAAAAGCAGTTATTTAGATAATTTACTGCAAAATCTTCTAGAGAATTTAGGGGACATAAATCATTTATTTTACTGATTTACGCCCCACCAATCATTCTGCTTTTGCCTCCTTAAATGTGGAAAAATTGCCTCAGTAAAGAGCCTTTTGTGCCCCAGCTAAATACTCTTTTATAAACCCACAATTAGAGGTCAATAAATGGTGTTCTAGAAAAACCTAGTTTGGGGATGATTAAGATTGGGCCAAACTAAAAGTCCTGAGGATTACAACATTGGGGTCATCTTCAACTCATTTTTTAAAATGTACTCTATTAGCAGAAATGAAACGAGTGGTAAAGACAACTGTTGTTATTGACAGAAACGATCACAGCATTATCAACAATCATAATACCAGTTAAGTTATGGTTAACTATCCTCAAACCATGACGATATTACCACAAAGGTTAGCAAAGAGAGAGTCTTTTGTTTTTGAGATGGAGTCTTGCTCTGTTGCCCAGACTGGAATGCAGTGGCGCAATCTTAGGTCACTGTAACCTCCGCCTCCCAGGTTCAAGCAATTCTCCCGCTTCAGCTTCCGGAGTAGCTGGGATTACAGGTACCTGCAACCATGCCCAGTTAATTTTTTGTATTTTTAGTAGAGACAGGGTTTCACCATGTTGGTTAGGCTGGTCTCAAACTCCTGGCCTCAGGTGATCTGCCCGCCTCGGCCTCCCAAAGTGCTGGGATTACAAGCCACCGCACCGGGCCAGCAAAGAGAGACTTTCAAGCCTGAACTTAGGCAGTGATTCTTTTGTCAAAATAAGTTCAAGAACTTCAATTAATGGATGAGGAAAAATAATTTCATTCGTATTCCTATTTAAAAAGAGACATTAAAATATATGATCAAAAGAAATGAGAATTTCCTGTACATGGCAAGATGAAAGTATAATGTGTAACTACTTTTACAAATGATTGGTATATTTAGTGCTGCTAGCAGAGTGACCTTTATACGTGAGTGTGTGTATACAATGCTACAAATTGTGTGTAAATAATTCTAATCGTTTATGTCTAAGGACATAACTGCTTAGGTAGATAAAGAGAGTACTATGCTTTATTCTAAAGCAAAATGCAAATTCAAAGTTAGCTCATATCAAAAAATACTTTTATAATAATTACCCCCATGTGAACAAAGCTTTATTTTTTTTAAAGATACTGATCTAAACTCAGGTCTTATTCTTTGAAAATTATATCTTTGTTAGGCCGGACACGGCGGCTCATGCCTGTAATCCCAGCACTTTGGGAGGCCAAGGCAGGACGACCATGAGGTTAAGAGATCAAGACCAGCCTGGTCAACATGGTGAAACCCCTTCTCTACTAAAAATACAAAAATTAGCTGGGTGTGGTGGCGCATGCCTATAGCCCCAGCTACTTGGGAGGTTGAGGCAGGAGAATCTCTTGAACTCAGGAGGTGGAGGTTGCAGTGAGCAGAGACCCACTGCACTCCAGCCTGGTGAGAGAGCGAAACTCCATCTCAAAAAAAAAAAAAAAAAAAAAAAAAAGGAAGAAAAAGAAAATAGTAACTTGTTTAATTTGAAAAGTTAAAAAAAGCTACAAAAAGCAAAACGTTGTGCTTGATATAAATCTTGACATTTAAACTGGAGCAATCTGATTCTAGCTACAGCTGTCTAAAATCATAAGCAAGTAACTTATCAGATACATACAAGAATCCTGATAAACCAAACCATTGATAAATTGCTGATTTCATAAGTAAATTTGGCAGGTAAGTGCAAAACTGTTCATTTTGTTTGAAATAGTGAAAAAAACAAATTTACAAGTTGTATTTACTTTTTTAGCATGACTATCTAAACTCTGTTGCTTTCAATCACTTGAGAAACCAATGACTCTCTGAAAAAAAGATAGCAGATATAAAAAATTTGGTTTGAAAGGCACACTCATAAATAATATGACATATAAATTAAAAATTTATTTTTCTGTGTAGCATTTCACAATTATGAACTCTTTGAGGAATGCAGTATTTTCTGGTTCAAATATAAGTAAATAAAACACAATGTAGTAGATGAGTTCAAGGTTGCAGAATACAAGATCGATATGAAAAAATCTATTGCATTTCTGTATACTAGCAAAGTATAATCTAAAATGAAATTAAGAAATTATTCCATTTATGACTGGGTGCAGTGGCTCACACCTGTAATCCCAGCACTTTTGGGAGGCCAAGGCAGGCAGATCACTTGGGCCCAGAAGTTCGAGACCAGCCTGGGCAATATGGCAAAAACCTGTCTCTAATAAAAAGACAAAAAATTAGCCAAATGTGATGATGCCCACCTGTAGTCCCAGCTACTCAGGAGGCTGGTGTGGGAGGATCATCTGAGCTTTGGAAGTCAAGGCTGCAATGAGCCGTGATCACACCATTGCATTCCACCCTCGGTGACTGGAGTAAGACCCTGTCACAAAAAAAAAAAAAAAAAAAAAAAAAGAAAGAAATTATTCCATGTATAACAGCATCAAAAATAATAAAACAGGAATACATTCAACAAAAGAAGGGCAAAACTTATACTCTGAAAACCACAAAACAATGCTGAAAAAAGTTAAAGAAGATCTAATTAATGGTAAAGAAATCCCATGTTCATGACTGGAAGACTTAATATTTTTAAGATGGTAATACTCTCCAAACTGATTTACAGATTCAACACCATCCTATAATATCATCTCTTTCTTTGTGGAAATTGGCAAGTTGATCTTAAAATTCATGTGTAAACTTGAGGGACCTAGAATAGCTAAAACAATCCTGAAAAAGAAGAAAAAAGTTGAAGGACTCACATTTCCCAATTTTGAAACTTACTGCAAAAGCAGCAATATTCAAGATAGTGTGGGTACTGGCCCAGGAGAGACATAGAGATCAGTCGAATAGAATTGAGAGTCCAGAAATAAACCCATATATCTGGTCAATTGATGTTTGACAAGGGTGTCAAGATCATCCAATGGGAAACGATAGACTTTTTAAACAAATGGTGCTAGGTCATCTGGGTATCCACTTGCAAAAGAATGAAGTTGAACCTCTGCCCAGAACTTCATATGATAATTAAAGCAAAATGTTTCAAACACCTAAATGTAAATGCTAAAACTATAAAACTCTTAGAAGAAAACACAACAGTAAATATTTAAGACATTGAATTAGATAGGTAATGGTTTCATAGATATTCCCAAAGCACTTTGGGAGGCTGAGGTAGGAGAAATGCTTGAGCCCAGGAGTTTGAGACCAGCCTGGGCAACATGGTGAGACCCCATCTCTACCAAAAACAAAAACAAAAAACCTCTAAAAGCACAAGAAACAAAAGAAAAAATAGATAAATGGGACTTCATCAAAATAAAACCTTTTGTGATGCAAAGGACACTCACTATCAAGAGACTGAAAAGGCACACAGACTGAGAGAAAACATTTGCAAATCATACCTAATAAGGAAATTGCATCTAGAATTTGTAAAAACAAACAAAATCCCCAGAACTCTTACAACCCAACAATAAAAAGAAGACAAATAACTCAATTTAAAAACAGGCAAAAGAGGGCGGACGTGATGGCTCACACCTGTAATCCCAGCACTTTGGGAGACTAATGCCGGAGGATAGCTTGAGCTCAGGAGTTCAAGACCAGCTCAGGCAATATAGTGAGATCTTGTCTCTTAAAAAAAAGAAAAAAAAGGCAAACAAGGTAAATAGATGCGTCTGTAAAAATTATATACAAATGGTCGATAAGCACATGAAAAGATGCTCAATGTCATTAGTCATGAGAAATGCAAATCAAAACCATAAGACACCATTTCACACCCTCTAGGATGGCTAGAATACCTTTTTTAAAAAGGAAAATAACAAGTGTTGAGGAGGATGTAGAAAAATCGGAACCCGCGTATATTGCTGGTGGGAATGTAAGATGGGGCAGCCAATGTCGAAAACAGTCTGGCAGTTCCTCAAAAAGTTAAAAGTGAGAATTCACATTTAATCCAGCAATTCATTCACTTTTAGGTATATGCCCCCAGAGAAATGAAAACATCTCCACACAAAAACTTATATGTGACTGTTCATAGCAGCATTATTCCTAATAGCCAGAAAGGAGAAACAACCCAAATGTTCCATCAACTAATGAATGTACAAACAAAATGTGGTGTATCGTACAATGCAATATTATTCAGCCAGAAAAAGTAAAGAAGTACTGACAGGCCAGGCACGGTGGCTCACACCTGTAATCCCAGCACTTTGGGAGGCCAAGATGGGCGGATCACAAGGTTAGGAGATCCATATCATCCTGGCTAACACTGTGAAACTCCGTCTCTACTAAAAATGCAAAAAATTAGCAGGGCGTGGTGGTGGACGCCTGTAGTCCCAGCTACTCGGGAGGCTGAGGCAGGAGAATGGCCTGAACCATTCACTCAGCGGAGCTTGCAGTGAGCAGAGATCGTGCCACTGCACTCCAGCCTGGGCGACAGAGCAAGACTCTGTCAAAAAAAAAAAAAAAAAGAATTACTGTCATATGCTACAACATGGATGAATGTTAGGAACATTATGCTCAGTGAAAACAGTTGGCTGGGCACGCTGGCTCATGCCTGTAATCCCAGCACTTTGGGAGGTCGAGGTGGGCGGATCACCTGAGGTCAGGAGTTTGACACCAGCCTGGCCAACTCGGCAAAACCCTGTCTCTATCAAAAATACAAAAATTAGCCGAGTATGGTGGTGCGTGCCTGTAATCCCAGCTATGCGGGAGGCTGAGGCAAGAGAATCGCTTCAACCTAGCAGGCGGAGGTTGCAGTGAACCAAGATAGCACAACTGCACTCCAGCCTGGGCGACAGAGTGAGACTCCATCTCAAAAAAAAAAGAAAAGAAAACCATCACAAGAGACACAACATATTATATGATCCTTTGATATGCAATGTCCGGAATAGGCAAATCTACAGAAACAAATAGTAGATTAGAGATTGCTTAGGGCTAGGGGAGATGGGGAAATTGAGGGGGTGATGGCTAAAAAGTACAGGGTTTTAGTGGCGAGGGGTGATGAAAATATTCTAAAATGGATTGTGGCAAAGGTTGTGCAACTGAATATACTAAAAGTCATGAATTGTACACTTTAAATGAATGAATTGTATGGTAGATGAATTATACCTCAATAATTGGAAATATATAACACGATTATATACGTTGGAAAATATAACACGATTCAAATAACTCATTATCTTGAAATCAGACAGATTATTAGGTCCCTATGAAAAAGATCCAGGGTACATTTATCAGTTCACCCATCCATTCATTTATTCATTCATTCGCGAATAGACACAGGATAGGAAACAGGAGGAGTAGGTTTGTGGGGAAATCAGTTTGGGAGATGCTAAGTTTGAAAAGCCAGTGGACAGCCGGGCGCGGTGGCTCAAGCCTGTAATCCCAGCACTTTGGGAGGCCGAGACAGGCGGATCCCAAGGTCAGGAGATCGAGACCATCCTGGCTAACACGGTGAAACCCCGTCTCTACTAAAAAAAAATACAAAAAACTAGCCGGGCGAGGTGGCGGGCGTCTGTAGTCCCAGCTACTCGGGAGGCTGAGGCAGGAGAATGGCGTAAACCCGGGAGGCAGAGCTTGCAGTGAGGTGAGATCCAGCCAATGCACTCCAGCCTGGGTCGACAGAGCGAGCCCCCTTCTCAAAAAAGAAAAAAAAAAAAAAAGAAAAGCCAGTGGAACATGATCCAGTAAGAGCAGCCCAGCAGGCAGCAGAGACATCAATCATCACATCAAGATGGAGAAGCCTGTACTAAAATTATAGATCTGGGGGTCATTTACATAAACTGAGAGTAGTTGAAATTAGGAGTAAGTAGAAAATGTGTACAGCAGGATTTTTTTCTGGAATTGTGGTAAAATACATATAACAAAATTTACCATCCTAACGATTTTAAGTGTACGGTTCAGTAGTGCTAAGTATATTCACATTGTTGTGCAACCCATCTCCAGAACCTTTTCATCTTGCAACACCGAAACTCTGTACCTATTAAGCAACTCCTCTCCATTTTCCCCTAACCCCAGACCTCAGCACTCAGCATTCTACATTCTTTTCTGTAAGTTTAACTACTGTAGATACCTCATATAAATGAATTTATGCAGTATTTGTATTTTTCTGACTCGTTTATTTCAGTTAGCATAAAGTCTTCAGGGTTCTTCCACGTAGTGTGTGCCAGAATTTCATTCTTTTTAAAGGCTATGTGCTGTTGTGTGTATATTATCACATGTTGTGTATCCATTCATCCCTCCAGAGACACTGGGGTTGCTTCCACCTCTTTCTACTGTGAGTAACACAGGGGCACCAAAATCTCTTTAGGATTTATCTTTTTAATTCTTTTGATATATGTCCAAAAGTGAAACTGCTGTGTCATATGGTAATTCTATTTTTAATATTTTGAGGAACCAGCATGCTTCTCTCCATAGCAGCAATACCATTTTACATTACCACCAACAGTATACAAGAGTTCCAATTTCTCCACATCCTTATCAATATTTGTTACATATTTTCTTTTTTTTTTTTAAGACGGAGTCTCGCTGTGTCGCCCAGGCTGGAGTGCATTAGCCGGATCTCAGCTCACTGCAAGCTCCGCCTCCCGGGTTTATGCCATTCTCCTGCTTCAGCCTCCCAAGTAACTGAGACTACAGGCGCCTGCCACCTCGCCCGGCTAGTTTTTTGTAATTTTTAGTAGAGACAGGGTTCCACCGTGTTAGCCAGGATGGTCTCCATCTCCTAACCTCGTGATCCGCCCGTCTGGGCCTCCCAAAGTGCTGGGATTACAGGCTTGAGCCACCGCACCCGGCCTTGTTACATATTTTCTGTGTGTGTGTGTGTGTGTTTTTTGAAATAATAACTATCCTAATGGGTATGAGGTGATATCTCATTGTTATTGCGATTTGCATTTCCTTAATGATTAGCGATGTTGAGCATCTTTTCATACGCATGTTGGCCATTCTCTCTTCTTTGGAGCATTTTTGATTCAAGTTCTTTGCCCAATTTTAATCAGGTCATTTTTTTTTTTGTTTTGTTTTTAGTAGAAATGGGTTTCACCATGTTGGCCAGGCTGGTCTCGAACTCCTGACCTCAGGTGATCTGCCCACTTCGGCCTCCCAAAGTGCTGGGATTATAGGCGTGAGCCACCGTGGCCAGCCAGGTATCTTTCTTTTTTTTTTTTTTTTTTTTTTTTTTTTTTTTTGAGACAGAGTCTCATTCTGTCACCCAGGCTGGATTGCAGTGGCAATATCTCAGCTCACTGCAACTTCTGCCTCCCAGGTTCAAGTGATTCTTCTGTCTCTGCCTCCAGTGTAGCTGAGACTACAGGTGTGTGCCACCACACCGGCTAATTTTTGTATTTTTAGTAGAGATGGGGTTTCACCATATTGGCCAGGCTGATCTCAAACTCCTGACCTAGTGATCCACCTGCCTCGGCCTCCCAAAGTGCTGGGATTACAGACGTGAGCCACGGCACCCGGCCCCCCCAGCCCCGCCTTTTTATTTTAGTGGCAGGATCTCAGCTCACTGCAATCTCTGCCTCCTGGGTTCAAGTGATTCTCCTGTGTCAGCCTCCTGAGTAGCTGGGATTACAGGCACGCGCCACCACACCTGGCTAATTTTTGTAGTTTTAGTACAGACAGGGTTTCGCCATGTTGCTCAGGCTAGTCTCAAATTCCTGAACTCTGCCTCCCAAAGTGCTGGGATTACAGGCGTGAGCCCCTGTGCCCAGCCTTGTTATTGTTGTTGAGGCATTCTTAATTTAGGACGCAGGAACTCCACTAGTACGAATGGATGGATTCAAGCAGTCATGAAGACACTGATACTGTATACTAAATTATATATGTACACACTTTTTTTCTCAGAGAGTCTCTAGATCTAATCAGATTCATTTTCTACAGTGAAAAATTGTCTTTTTTTTCTGATTGTGTAAATGATGTTCACAGAAAAAGCCAAAGTCCATGTTTCCAAGTCCATTGTTTGTCTATTATTTTGTTTATATTTTCTGCATACAAAGGCTGCCATTTGTATATAGTCAAATATGTCTGCATTTTTTATTAGAGTTTCAATTTTTTAGCCAATCTAAAATCTAAAGGATAAGATGAGGAATATCATCTCTGCTTTTAGATTGAACATATAATAACCTAGATTTCTGTGTGTGATATCTTTACTGCGTTGTTTTTACATTTAAGTTTTTAATCTTCCTGGAATTTATTTTGTGTTGGTACAAAGTGAAGCTCCTGTTTCATTTTCTCCTACATAGATGACAGTTATTTTGATTTCTTTGTTTGAAAAAAACTACAAGGCAATGTAAATAATATTTAGTGATGATAGGTATCTCATTTTTTAATCAAAATTGTATTTGTGTTTTGCCATTGCGTATTTGTTTGCTGAGTTTTGCCATTCTGAAGCATATTTAAGTACAGATGCATCTCAACTTACGAAGGGTTATGTTCTGATAAACAACCCCAAGTCAGAGTAAGTCAACAATGGATTTAATACAGCTAACCTACCAAACATTATAGCTTTATTTTTTTTATTTTTACTTTTATTTTTTGAGATGGAGTTTTGCTCTTGTCACCCAGGCTGAAGTGCAATGGCGTGATCTCTGCTCCCTGTAACCTCTGCCTACTGGGTTCAAGCGATTCTCCTGCCTCATCCTCCTGAGTAGCTGGGACTACAGGCACGTGCCACCATGACAGGCCAATTTTTGTATTTCATCACGCTGGCCAGGCTTGTCTTGAACTCCTGACCTCAAGTGATCCACCCACCTCAGTCTCCCAAAGTGCTAAGATTACAGGCGTGAGCCACTACACCCAGCCACCTAGCTCACTTCAAACATGCAGAGTTGGAGGGCGGCAGGAAATGCAAAAAATAAAAAATAAAACATGCTCAGAACACATATTAGCCTAAACTTGGACAAAGTCATGTAACACAATGCCTGTTTTATAATAAAGTGCTAAATATCTCATGTAATTTATTGAATACTGTATTGAAAGGGAAAAATAGAATAGCTGTGTGAGTATTACAAAGTCAAAAATCGTAAGTCAAGCCATCGTAAGTCAGGGGCCATCTATAGTTTTCCTTTTATTCTTATTCCTGATCAGGAATGGCCACTGAATTCTATAAAATAATTTTTTTAGCACTTATTTATATGCTTATATTTTTCTCTTTTTGATTATTGATACAATAGATTAAGTAGAAGGTTATTTGATAATAAACCATTCTTGTATTTCTGAAATAAATCCTGTTTGTTCATAGCATATTATGCTTTTGCTACATAGTTAGACTTTGCTAATATTTTATTTTGAATTTTTACATCTGTACTCATAAGTGAGATCTTTATAGTTTTATGTTGTTGTCTTAATTTGGTGCTGCTATAACAATATATTGGAGATTGGGTAATTTACAAAGAACAGAAATTTATTTCTCACAGCTCTGGAAGTTAGGAAGTCCAAAATTAAGGCACTGGTAGGCTCAGGTACATGGCGAGGCTGCATCCTGGGAGGGAGAGGGAGCAATCTAGCTAAACGCTGAGTGAAGTCCCTAGTATAAGGACCTTAGTCCTATTAATAAGGGAGGAACCCGCATGACCCAGTCATTAATACTATAATGTTGGCAACACCTTAATTTTGGAGGGGACACATTCAAACTGTGGCAGGTCTTATATTTTTCAGGTTTTGGTATTCAAGTTTACTGTTTTATAAAACGAATTAGAAGAGTTTCTTCTGGAATGGTAAATATTGTAATTATCTCTTCTTTTAAAGTCAGATAGACTCAACTGGAAAGCCATATGGTTTTGGTGGCCTTTTTTGATAGATTTCCAATCACCTTCTCAGCCTCTTCTCTAGTAATTGGCTTATTCACATTTTTTTCTTCTTTTGGGGTCAGTTTTACTCACTCTTTTTTTCTTTTTTCTTTCTTTTTTTTTTAACCAGGAATTCATCCATTTCCTCTCTTTTCAAACTGCTGCCATAGAACTGCATGAAGTGACCTCTAACAACTCCTTTCATCTTTCCTATGTCTGTGAATATGATTTCTTTCTCCTTCCTCATTTTGCCTCTTGCTACTCCTTTCAGTGAGCATGAGGAGGGAGGAGGGGAGGGGTACCTATTTCGTTGATGTTTTCTTTTTTTTTTTTTTTTTTTTTGAGACGGAGTCTCGCTCTGTCTCCCGGGCTGGAGTGCAGTGGCCGGATCTCAGCTCACTGTAAGCTCCGCCTCCCGGGTTTACGCCATTCTCCCGCCTCAGCCTCCGGAGTAGCTGGGACTACAGGCGCCCGCCACGTCGCCCGGCTAGTTTTTTGTATTTTTTAGTAGAGACGGAGTTTCACAGTGTTAGCCAGGATGGTCTCGATCTCCTGACCTCGTGATCCGCCCGTCTCGGCCTCCCAAAGTGCTGGGATTACAGGCTTGAGCCACCGCGCCCGGCCTCGTTGATGTTTTCAAAAAACAGATTTTACATTTATTAGTCCTCTCTATCATTTTGGTTTTTAAAATTTAAGTGGTTTCTGCTTTCACCATTATTAATTTCCTCTTCCTTGTTTGTTTGGTTATTTTTCTTTTCCTCACTTCTAATTTCTTAAAATCGATTGCTCATTCTTTTAATTTTTTTAATTCTCCAATGATGGTTAAGTCCATGATAAACTTTTTAATTTTTATTTGTTTATTTATTTTTCAGACAGGGTCTCACTCTGTCTCCCAGGCTGGAGTGTAGTGGCATGATCACAGCTCACTGCAGCCTGGACCTCCCAAGGTCCAAGTGATCCTTCTGCCTCAGCCTCCTGAATCACTGGGATTACAGGTGCCCACAACCATGCTCGGCTGATTTTTGTATTTTCAGTAGAGATGGGGTTTCACCATTTTGGCCAGGCTGGTCTTGAACTCTTGACCTCAGGTAATCCGCCTGCCTTGTCCTCTCAAAGTGCTGGGATTAGTAGCGTGGCCACAACAACTGGCCCGTGATCAACTTTTCTTATCATTATTTTTATAAATAAAATTTAAGTGGCCGGGCATGGTGGCTCACACCTGTAATCCCAGCACTTTGTGAGGCCCAGATGGGCGGATCACTCAGAGGATCACTTTGTCAGGAGTTCGAGTCCTGCCTGGCCAACATGACAAAAACCTGGCTCTACTAAAAATACAAAAATTAGCCTGATTGGGTGGTGCACGCTGGTACTCCCAGCTACTCAGCAGGCTGAGGCAGGAGAATTGCTTGAACCTGGGAGACAGAGGTTGTGGTGAGCCAAGATCACACCACTGCACTCCAGCCTGGGCGACAGAGCTAGACTCTTGTCTCAAAAAAAATAAAAATGTATAATTTAAATGTCGTAAATTTATTTACATAATTTTGCATCCTTACATAATATTCTTTATCTTGTTTTGTGCTTTCAGTCTTAATTTAATTTCATTTTGTTTGTTCATTTGTTTTTGAGACAGTGTCTCATTCTGTTGCCCAGGCTGGAGTGCAATCAATGGCATGAGCTCGGCTCACTGCAACCTCTGCCTCTCGGGTTCAAGCAATTCTCCTGCCTCAGCCTCCCAAGTAGCTGGGACTACAGGCGCCCGCCACCATGCCTGGCTAATTTCTTTTTTTTTTTTTTTTTTTTTGAGACGGAGTCTCGCTCTGTCACCCGGGCTGGAGTGCTGTGGCCGGATCTCAGCTCACTGCAAGCTCCGCCTCCTGGATTCACGCCATTCTCCTGCCTCAGCCCCCCCGGGTAGCTGGGACTACAGGCGCCGCCACCTCGCCCGGCTAGTTTTTTGTAGTTTTTAGTAGAGACGGGGTTTCACCGTGTTAGCCAGGATGGTCTCGATCTCCTGACCTCGTGATCCTCCCGTCTCGGCCTCCCAAAGTGCTGGGATTACAGGCTTGAGCCACCGCACCCGGCACGCCTGGCTAATTTCTATATTTTTAATAGAGATGGGGTTTCACCATGTTGGCCAGGATGGTCTCGATCTCTTGACCTCATAATCCGCCTGCCTTGGCCTCCCAAAGTGCTGGGATTACAGGTGTGAGCCACCGCACCCGGCCTGTTTGTTTGTTTGTCCTTCACTCTATCTCCCAGACTGGAATGCATGCAGTGGCTCAATCTCGGCTCGCTGCAACTTCCACCTCCTGGGTTCAAGTGACTGTCCTGCCTCAGCCTCCCAAGTAGCTGGGATTACAGGTGCCTGTCACCACACCCGGCTAATTTTTCTGTTTTTAGTAGAGACGGGGTTTCACCATGTTGGCCAGGCTGGTCTTGAACTCCTGACCTCAAGTGATCCACCTGCCTCGGCCTCCCAAAGTTCTGGGATTACAGGCGTGAGCCACCGTGCCTGGCCACCTGCAATTTTTCATTCTATTCATGGTTACTCCCCTTTCCCCAGTTCCAAATTGAAGATGGTTTGATTTACAGTTTTTTGACTTTACCATGGGATGAAAGCCATACAAATTCAGTAGAAATTATAAATCAAGAACCCATAGGGGCCACGTGTGGTGGCTCACGCCTGTAATCCCAGCACTTTGGGAGGTCAAGGCAGGCAGATCACAAGGTCAGGAGTTCGAGACCATCGTGGTTAACATGGTGAAATCCCGTCTCTACTAAAAATAAAAAAATTAGCTGGGCATGGTGGTGGTCACCTGTAATCCCAGCTACTCAGGAGGCTGAGGCAGGAGAATGGCTTGAACCCGGGAGGCAGAGTTTGCAGTGAGCCGAGATTGCGCCACTGCACTCCAGCCTGGGCGACAGAGTGAGACTCCATCTCAAAAAAAAAAAAAGAACCCATACGACCGTTCTGTTTTCACTTTCAGTACAGTATTCAATAAATTCCTTGAGATATTCAACACTTGATTATAAAATATGCTTTGTGTTACATGATTTTGCCCCACTGCAGGCTAATGTAAGTGTTCTGAGCATATTTAAGGTAGGCTAGGCTAAGCTATGATGTTTGGTAGTCAGGTATATTAAATACATTTCAACTTAGGATATTTTCAACTTACAGTGAGTTTAATGGGATGTAACCCCATTAGAAGTTGAGGAGATTTGTATGTATCTCTAGCATTATTTGTAAACAAGTCAATCGCTGAGACGCAGTGCTTTCCCCACCACAATGGTCTAATCCAGCTCTACCGCACCCCAACTCTCCTCTATCTCACAGTTCAGATTTTTATATAACATTTCTACTCATTCTCCTTTTCTACTGTTCTCCTCTTCCTCATGAAACATCTGGGACACCTCCTCTGCTCTCCTCTGAACACTTCAATAGCCAGAGGACCTATTGCCTTTTGGTCTCATTTAAAAAATCTCCTATATAAAGCAACCAGTAAGTCCAAACTTACCTATTTCATGGTTTGGTTGGAGCCTAAAGCGAGGAAATGTCTGTGCAAGCACCTTGTAATCTGTAAAAAGGTATACTCACATTAGGGCCGGGCGCAGTGGCTCACGCCTGTAATCCCAGCACTTTGGGAGGCTGAGGTGGGTGGATCACCTGAGGTTGGGAGTTCAAGACCAGCCTGACCAACGTGGAGAAACCCCGTCTCTACTAAAAATACAAAATTAGTTGGGCGTGGTGGTAAGTGCCTGTAATACCAGCTACTCAGGAGGCTAAGCCAGGAGAATTGTTTGAACTCGGGAGGCATTGGTTGCAGTGAGCCAAGATCGCACCATTGCACTTCACCCTGGGCAACAAAAGTGAAACTCCATCTCATTAAAAAAAAAAAAAAGGTATACACACATTAGGAAGAGAGGGTTTGTAGGGAGGACATGGTGTGCTGAATATGAAGTTTAACCTTTAAAGAATTTCCAGTAGGCATTACACTATGAAAAAACAAAGGAAATTGGCCCATGACTGTGTTTATTACAATGCCGATAATCACATTGTTTGCTGAATGTTACTATAGTACTATAAAACAATATCTCAGTACTTTGTGAAATCCTCTATAATTTCAGCCTATTTCTTACCAAATTCTCATAAGAAGCCCAGGATTAAGTGAGCAGGCTTATTCACAGCAATGGATCACAACATTTCAGACTTAAATCATTGCATTTTAGAGCTTAAAAAAGGGTTCTAAAGGACTTGAATAGCATGAACTTTGTCATGATTATTATAATAATTATTATTTGTTGAGTGCTGATTGTGTCTTTAGAATGATGCTAAGGGTTTAACATACATTATCTCACTAAAGCCTTAAAACAACACTAATTGTCACTTGCTTAAAGTCATCCAGCTAATACCTGAAATAGGATTAAAACTCTGGTCTGCTTGACTCTCAAGTCTGGAATCTTGTCCACCCTCCCTATTTTTGAAGATGAGAAAATAGTCAAGCCTAGAAAAATTATATGACTTGTCTAACATCATACAGCTATTAAGTAGCAGAACCAGAACTAAAATCTAGGCCAGGCACAGTGGCTCATACCTGTAATCCCAGCACTTTGGGAGGCTACAGTGGGAGGACTGCTTGAGTCTAGCAGTTTGAGACCACTTGGGCAACATGGTAAGACGCGATCTCTACAAAAAATTTAAAAAATTAGCCAGGCATGGTGGTATATGCCTGTAGTACCATAAAGTTAAAAAAAAAAAAGAATACATCTCCTACTGTCAAGCCCAGATTCTCCCAGATTCTCTGCTTTATATAACACAACCTGTTGGTGAACAAAGCACAGGACAAAATTTATTCAGTACTTATAAAAGAAACATAGAAATAAAAACCTGAACTTTACATTCAGAAAACTAGTGATTACTGATTTTTAGTCTATTTTGCAATCAACAGCAAAATATATTCAGTAGCCAGGATGGGAATTGGGAAAGCAGCATTAAGGCATTAAATAGGGTACATATTCATGGATCCTGGTCCCAAACTCAGTGAAGTGCACCATAATCTGTGAAAGTGGTTAGTAATCAAATGTTCCTACGGCATAGATACAGTAGAAGAATCCATGGAAGAACACAGAAAGCCTTGGAGCTAAGAAGCATGAAAGATGATTTAAAGGGGAGAGAGATGTCTTGGATTGTTCATGGAGCAGAAACAGTCTCCCCAGATCTCTCCAAAGGGCTCTTCCCATGCCTTTGCTTTGTACCTTTGAATCACCTGCACCTGGATGGCAGGGGGCCAAGAAGCCAGGGGAGTGTCTCAGGCCTGGGTGTTTTCAGGGCTGACCTAAACGTTCATCTCTGGAAAGCAGCAGGTGCCTTGTCAATCTCCCTAAGCCCCAGGAGAATGTAGAACAATGGCCTCCTCAGTCCCAGCAGTCAAGGCCAGCTCTCCTCAAGGCCACCTCCTTTCCATTTAAGTCCCTTTTTATTGAAGTCAGTTGAATGCTCTCTTATCCGCATTAAAGGGTCTTGGGCTGCTTGAAGCTACAATTAGATTTTTATGCCACCTGGGCATAGAAGGCTCACTTCATTTCCAATGTCTCGCCATTTCAGTAGGTGTTTTATTTTGAAGTTGACAATTAATTTTTGGTCAGCAAACTACGAGATGAAAGGAAAACTAGACTGGTACACAAAATACTACCTGTGTTACCCAAGGAGTCCAGGGCAAAAGACATAGTGACTCCTAACCAGTCGTGAGAGGTATGCTCACAAGTGTGTCCGCTCAAACCACTGTAATTGTTCCTACAACTCCCCTTGCTGGCCAACATGAAGAGTGACACAAGAAAAATGTCTGAATGCTTCTCGCTCTGTTACCTCTTCATCTTCCCTCATATCCAAATATCCCAAGAATGGAAAAAACGGGGAAATGGTAAGGGAAAAAAATCTAGTGTGAAGGAACTAAAATGGATAGCTTTTGTTTTCTATGTTTTTGAGGGGCAGGGGGGTATCAGCTATTCAAGTGGGAAATGCAATGAGATAATTATTTTGCTGAAGAAAAATGCCCTCCCCAGTGTAAAAACTGCATGCTATTCACCTTCACATACCTTATAAGAAATAACAGAAGTTAGGTGGGCAAGATTTATACCCAAAGCACCAGGGAGTCTAGATTTGTCAAAGCCATGACCTCTAGCTAATCACAGGGTAGTAGGAGAAAGTGAATTATATTTGTTAAATCTGGCAGTAATCATGACGAATTGCAAATTCAGAGTACCATCAATTTGGTTATCTCACTGAAATGGCATTTTTAATTCAGGAAGAAAATTCCTGTCACATATATTATATTTATTGAGAAATTAAAACATGATACTATACCCGATTCATTTAAATCTGATGGAAAGGTGACATGGGGAATGTAGTCTATTAAATACACAAATTTCTGACAGGTACGTGCATTGGAGTGTTTTGGGAGACATAAGTAGCTATCAGTTATAAAAACTCATTGTCACTTGAAATTAGAGTAATAGTTCCTGTGCCCTGGAGTCTCATAACAGCAGATTTGTTCTTTCATGCAGTTCTCTCATTATTAATATAGCCCCATCACTAGGTCACTTTCTGATCAAACCTTATGAACCAATTCTGTATAACCCAGAAGTGATTTTCCTCCCATTGGTTAAACTACTCTGAGAAAATAAGCTCCTTTGAAAGCCATTTTCAGGTTTTACATTAACTCTCTGAAGTTCCCTATTTAGTTCGTACTTTATGCTTTTCTAATAATTCATTAAAAAAAAGTCCTCATGGCAATTATGTTTGGTATTGATGATCCAGAGTGATTGTCTATATTACGGTATATCCATGATTTTTCATTGGATATTCTGTTAGCTATGATTATCCATGATTATTCATTGGATATTCAGTTAGCTAATGCAGAGGAAAAGATTTCCAAATATCAGATCATTCCCTATAAATTTTAAAAGTCTGCCTATCCTTGTTTCCGCTTATTGATCTTGCATGGCTAACAATTATTCGAAGTTCTCTCAATGAGGCTGGGTGTCAACATCTTTCAGGCATGACATCTAAAATAAGGACGATGTGGTGTTTGATGGTCAGGCCAAGCTGGAACATTGTGCAAGACTGAGGGGCTTGCAGCTGGATGCCACATTCAAAAAGGGATGTTGCCAAATGGGAGGGCCAAGTTGCAAAAATGAGGCCAGGATAGTAATGGGACTCAAAGCATGTGATACCAGGAAAACGTGACTCCTCTGCTTTCTTACATATCACCTTCTCTCACCTTCATCTCCTTCCCTTTACAGGTTAAGTTCTATGGACCATTGTTGCAGCTACTCTCCTGCAAAAACTGTCATCCTTGCTACGTTTCATTCTTCCAGTACAGTTGCCAGGTAAAAGACTGACTCCAGATCAAACCACCTATCCATTTCTCTGCTGAGATCCCAAGGCTGCTGACTTTGCAAGAAGAAATCTTACAAATGTATACATTGATTGCACTGTAAACTAACAGTCTCCATCCTTAACTGGTTCCTCAAAATAGCATGGTAGTCATTTAGTATTTTCCTAGGTGGCTCTCTCCTCTGCACAGTGCTTCACAGGAGAGAGGAACTCCTTCACTTTCCTACCCTAACCAGTGGTATGAGTAAATGCCTTATAACTGGCTCTCCAGATGTCAGGGTATGGGGAAGTCCTAATGTATAGTATTTACTATACTATATCCCCCCACAGTGGGGGATACCTATCCCCACTGTGGCTGAATTCCAGCTGTTAATGTGATGTTAACCAATCAGCAAAATTGCTGAAAATTTAACAATTGGCTCCTGTGAGCTTGCAGGAGCTGGTTCCAGCACCCACTGCATGAAACTCAGAAACTTACATGGATCCAAGGCATCCTCTCCTCTTTCCCCCATCTGTTACAACAGGAGAGAGGTCTCTCCTATTCTCCTCCTATCTAAAGCAAGTGATCTGCCTTCTATGGTATCTTGTTCTATCAATTAAAATCCTTCTCTCTTGTATCTTCTACTTCCCCCCAACCAAGGTTTTTTTTTTTTTTTTTTTTTTTTTTTTTTTTTACACAGAGTCTGGCTCTGTCGCCCAGGCTGGAGTACAGTGGCACAATCTCAGCTTACTGTAAAGTTCGCCTTCCAGGTTCAAGTGATTCTTATGCCTCAGCCTCCCAGGTAGCTGGGATTACAGGTGCCTGCCACCATGCCCGGCTAATTTTTGTATTTTTAGTAGAGACGGGTTTTCACCATGTTGGCCAAGCTGGTCTTGAACTCCTGACCTCAAGTGATCTGCTTGCCTCGGCCTCCCAAAGTGCTGGGATTACAGGTGTGAGTCACCATGCCCAGCCCTCAACCTCCCCCTTTTTTACTGACTGGCTTCTTTTTCTCATTTAAACTTAGTTAACCCTGTGCCACCTTTTCTGTTTGTTTGTTTTAAGAACCAACTCTATTTGACTCCACATTTCCCTCTGGCTATGTCACAGATCTACTTCATAAAAGAATGGTTTCCACTGCCTTACTTACTGAAATCTGGGTTTCCACTGAAATCTCCTAACTTACTAACAACTTCCTTGTTACTAAATTCAATAGCAAATTTCAGTCCTTGTTCTACTGACCTCTCTTTAGCAGCTGACACATTTGACCACTTCCTCCTTTCCTTGGCCTCTGTGGCATGATGATCCTATGATTCTCCTCATTCCTCTTGGCTTCACCTCCCTTTCCTTTTCTGGCTCCTCCCTTCTGTCTTTTTCTGACTTGTTAGTGTTTCCCCATGGTTCTACCAAAAGAGAAGAGATCCTTTCTCTTTTCATTCCTTTCTACTTTTCCTGGATCTGCTCTTCTCCCATGGCTACAATTACTATCTCCAGGTGGATGACTAGCGAAGGTTCCAGGCCAAGTCTTCACTCACTGAACCTAGTAGACATATTCATTTGAGTATCTTTGGGAGTACCACAAGTCTAACATTTCTAAACTGAAATCTCCCCAAATTGCCTCCCTTTCTGTGCCCCTGGAACAGTGAAGGCCCCCAGGTTGCCCATGCCAGAACCTTGATTCCTTTTCTCTGATATCTCATTCCAATTAATCACTAAATCCTGCTGATTCAACTTCACATCTCTTACTCCTGTCTACCTCTCATCATCCTCAGGGTTACCGCCCTGGTTGAGGCACACTACCTCTCACCAAGGTTATCCTTCCTAGTCTCCTAACCAGTCTTTCCACCTCCAGCCATGCCTTACCCCAATCCATCCTACATTCTGCAGTGATGTCTCAAAAATGCAAATCTGATCATGTCATTTGCCTCCTTAACATGGTTCCCCTTTGTTTTGTCACATGAGTGATCTGACCCTCATCTGCCTCTTCCTGCTCCCCACCCCATTTCCACTGATCTAACCTTTTTTCAGTTCCCTAAGCATGACATGTGCTGTTTCATCTGAGAGCCTTTAACTATACTGTTTACTTTGCCAAGAACACCATAATTTACTTCCTGGTGAATAGAGCTGGAAGTAAATTATATTCATAATCTCTCTTACCGTAACTTACTGCTTCTTAGAAATTACTTTCTGCATAAGTGACGCTGACCCAGTCCCCTCCACCTCCTGCAATGTTTGTTTAACTTGTCTGTCTCCCTGATAGACACTAACCTCCATAAGGACTGGGACTCTGTCTATTCTCTTCACCCCTGTATCCCCATTGATTTAAATCAAGAACTCCATCCTCATCCTACCCTTTCCAGCCCCTGGCAATCAATCACCAATTTACTTTCTGTCTCTATGGAATTCAACCTCCCTCAGCAAGTTGCCAGTGGGAAATACTGAGCCCAGACCTACTACTAACTTTTTTTTTTTTTTTTTTTTTTTTTGAGACAGAGTCTTCTCACTCTGTCCCCCAGGCTGGAGTGCAGTGGCCAGATCTCAGCTCACTGCAAGCTCTGCCTCCCGGGTTCACGCCATTCTCCTGCCTCAGCCTCCCGAGTAGTTGGGACTACTGGCGCCTGCTACTTCGCCCGGCTAGTTTTTGTATTTTTTTAGTAGAGACGGGCTTTCACCGTGTTAGCCAGGATGGTCTCGATCTCCTGACCTTGTGATCCGCCCGTCTCGGCCTCCCAAAGTGCTGGGATTGCAGGCTTGAGCCACCGCGCCCGGCCTACTAACTTTTAAAGTAAGAATATTGAGTTAGTAACTAAGTGCCAAGCCAATTATTAAACTTTTTTGTGCCTTATTTCCTTACTTTGAAAGGATGTCTATTCATTCAAGGGCCCAGGCCATAAGATGACCTGCCGGTTTTTGTTTGTTTGTTTGTTTGTTTTTGAGACAGAGTTTTGCCCAGGCTGGAGTGCAATGGTGCGACCTCGGCTCACCACAACCTCTGCCTCCCGGGTTCAAGTGATTCTCCTGCCTCAGCCTCCAGAGTAGCTGGAATTACAGGTGCACACCACCATGCTTGGCTAATTTGTATTTTTAGTAGAGACAGGGTTTTTCCTTTTCAGTCAGGCTGTTCTCGAACTCCTGACCTCAGATGATCCACCCGCCTCGGCCTCCCAAAGTGCTGGGATTACAGGCGTGAGCTGCTGAACCCAGCCTGACCTCCAGTTTTAATCGCTGACTGTCATATAAAACTTCACCTTATTCAGCTTCTCATTTATTGTTATGGTCAGTTCATAGAATTTCCACTCACAGGAATGTCAGTTTCTGTGGCAGGAAGCAGAACCTCTCAGTATGCTCAGAGGAACCTTCCATGACTGCTATGACCAGTTCCTCAAGTCCCTGCCTTCCAGCCTACACTCTTCCCTATTCTGTAAATATGAGTTTCTTCCACTCTGATTTCAAGGAACTTGGATTCTGGCAAGTCCATTTTGAGACAGGGTCTCACTCTGTCACTCAGTCTGCAGTGCAGTGGCACAGTCTTGGCTCACTGCAATCTCCACTTCTAGGACTCAAGCCAGCCTTCCACTTCAGCCTCCTGAGTAGCTGGGACCACAGGCACACACCACTGGACCCAGCTAATGTTTCTGTATTTGTAGAGATGGGGTTTCACCATATTGCCCAGGCTGGTCTTGTACTCCTGAGTTCAAGTGATCCTCCCACCTCGGCCTCCCAAAGTGCTGGGATTACAGATGCGAGCCACTGTGCCAGGACAAGTCAACTTTTTTTTTTTTTTTTGAGACGGAGTCTCGCTCTGTCGCCCAGGCTGGAGTGCAGTGGCCGGATCTCAGCTCACTGCAAGCTCCCCCTCCAGGGTTTATGCCATTCTCCTGCCTCAGCCTCCCGAGTAGCTGGGACTACAGGCGCCCGCCACCTCGCCCGGCTAGTTTTTTGTATTTTTTTAGTAGAGAAGGGGTTTCACCGTGTTAGCCAGGATGGTCTCCATCTCCTGACCTTGTGATCCGCCCGTCTCAGCCTCCCAAAGTGCTGGGATTACAGGCTTGAGCCACCGCGCCCGGCCCGACAAGTCAACATTTTAAAACCTGTCTTACTTAAAAAAAAATTTTTTTTAATAAATAAATAAACAGGCCAGGTATGGTGGCTCACGCTTCTAATTCCAGAAGTTAGGGAGGCTGAAGTGGGTGGATCACCTGAGGTCAGGAGTTTAAGACCAGCCTGGCCAACATGGTGAAACCTCATCTCTACTAAAAGTACAAAAATTAGCTGGGTGTGGTGGCAGGCACCTATAATCCCTGCTACTCGGGAGGCTAAGGCAGGAGAATCACTTGAATCCGGGAGGCGGAGGCTGCAGTGGGCCGAGATCACTCCATTGCCCTCCAGCCTGGCGACAAGGGTGAAACTCCTTCTTAGAAAAAAAAAAAAAAAGCCGGGCGCGGTGGCTCACGCCTGTAATCCCAGCACTTTGGGAGGCCGAGACGGGCGGATCACGAGGTCAGGAGATCGAGACCATCCTGGCTAACACGGTGAAACCCTGTCTCTACTAAAAATACAAAAAACTAGCCGGGCGAGGTGGCGGGCGCCTGTAGTCCCAGCTACTCCGGAGGCTGAGGCAGGAGAATGGCGTAAACCCGGAAGGCGGAGCTTGCAGTGAGCTGAGATCCGGCCACTGTACTCCAGCCCGGGTGACAGAGCAAGACTCTGCCTCAAAAAAAAAAAAAAAAAAAAAAAAAAAAAGAATAAATAAATAAAACCTGTCTTACGTAATATATTTTATTGCCTCTATTCAAAATCTATCTTTTAGTTAAGACTTTTTCACATTTTTAGTTTTTGTTTTCAGAAATATGTAATGAAAAGTAATAGTAAAAGAAATTGACATTATTTTAAGGTAAAGATATATCCTCCATCTCCCAGGCTGCTTTATGAATTGTAATTGGAGAAAATAGCTGACCAAATAATCTTTTCCCCAAATATCATATTTAACATTAATTGAAGTCTATATTAAATATTCCCCAAATATCATATTTAACATTAATTGAAGTCTACTAGGCACAATGCTAAAACTTTTATCTACATTGTCTTAATTAAAACCCAGGGCAACTCAGCAAGATAGGAAATATTATTACCTCCGTTTTGCCTATGAGGAAACTGAGACTGAGAGATTAAATGACTTGTTCAAGGTCACACGGCCAGTAACTAAAGATCAGAACCTAGGTTGGTCTCTGACTACAGAACCCAGAATCCATTATGTTCTTTCTGGGAAAAAAATTAACGGTCACATTAAATGGTAGCTTAATCACATATTGTCTACTCTGAAAAGTAGCATTAAATTCTGTTTCTGTTTTTGCTTTTTTTTTTTTTTTTTTTGAGATGGAGTCTTACTCTGTCGCCCAGGCTGGAGTGCAGTGACGCGATCTTGGCTCACTGCAACCTCTACCTCCCAAGTTCAAGCAATCTCCTGCCTCAGCCTCCCAAGTAGCTGGGACTACAGGCGTGCACCACCACTAGCCTAATTTTTGTATTTTTAGTAGAGATGGAATTTTGCCATGTTGGCCAGGCTGGTCTCAAACTCCTGACCTGTGTTAGTCTATTTCCTTAACCAGATTTCAAGCAAGGATTCTCATTCATTTCTTATGTAAGCTTCATGGAGTCTTGCATCATGCTGGCCTTATGGTAGATAACCTATCAAAATGCTCATCATATTGTCTTACAAATGGTAAAGGCTTAATAAATATGCATTCATCAGTTATGAAAATTATTATTATTATTATTATTTTGAGATGCAGTTTCACTCTTGTTGCCCAGGTTGGAGTGCAATGGTGTGATCTCGGCTCACCACAACCTCCACCTCTGGGGTTCAAGCAATTCTCCTGCCTCAGCCTCCCGAGTAGCTAGGATTACAGACATGCGCCACCATGCCCAGATAATTTTGTGTTTTTAGTAGAGACAAAATACATGTTTCTCCATGTTGGTCAGGCTGGTCTCAAACTCCCGACCTCAGGTGATCCGCCCACCTCGGCCTTGCAAAGTGCTGGGATTATAGGCGTGAGCCACTGCACCCAGCCAAAAATTATTTTCAATTGGATCAATTTTGTTGGAACCAACAGCAGTTTCTTTCATTCCATTATTCTTAAATTGCAACTTTATTTTTTTCCCCAGGTTCACATGAGGACAGTAAACAATTTCTAATTTTATACTTAAATTTTAAGCCAGGTAAATATATACTATATAATAGCATTATAAAGGATTGCTCTGATGTCACCTGCACGTTTATAAATTAGATGACGTTAATTTTATTGGGTAGTCTATAAGAATTTGATTTCAACCATACATTCACACTTTTTACTTACACAATTTTTTATTGAGTTATAACTCCATATGCCATAAAATTCAACATTTTAAAGTATACAACTCAGTGGTTTTTAGTATATTCACAAAGTAATGCAACCATCACCATTAATTCCAGAACATTTTTTCATCACCCCCAAAAGAAATCCTGTATCCAGTAGGAGTCACTTTTCATTCCTCCTTCCTACCATCCCCTTGCAACACTACCTACTTTCTGTCTCCATGGATTGCCTATTTGGGACATTTCATATAAATGAAAGCATACAGTAGATGGCATTTTGTGTCTGATTTCTTTAACTTAGCATAATGTTTTCAAGGTTCACCCATGTTGTATCATGTATCAGTACTTCCTTCTTTCTTAAACTACATTTTGTTTATCTAATCATTAGATGACAGACATGTGAGTTGTTTCTACCTTTGACCATCGTAAATTTTGCTGCTATGAACATTTGTGTACAAGTTTTTGTTTGAAAACCGTTTCCCATTTGTCCTAGGAATATAAATACTGAATAAAATGGTAAGTCTATGTTTAACTTTTTGAGGAACTGCCAAACTGTTTTCCAAAGGAACTTTATCATTTTTACATTCCCACCAACAATGTATATGGGTTCCAATTTCTCCATGTCCTCACCAATACTTAATTTCCTTCTTTCAAAAATATGATTATCCCAGTGGGTATGAAGTGGTATCTCACTGCGATTTTGGACTTGAATTTTCCTAAAGACTAATGATACCAAAGATCTTTTTTATGTGCTTATGGGCACATGAATTTCTTTTTTTGGAGACGGAGTCTCGCTCTGTCGCCCAGGCTGGAGTGCAGTGGCCGGATCTCAGCTCACTGCAAGCTCCGCCTCCCGGGTTTACGCCATTCTCCTGCCTCAGCCTCCCGAGTAGCTGGGACTACAGGCGCCCACCACCTCGCCCGGCTAGTTTTTTTGTATTTTTTTAGTAGAGACGGGGTTTCACCGTGTTAGCCAGGATGGTCTTGATCTCCTGACCTCGTGATCCGCCCGTCTCGGCCTCCCAAAGTGCTGGGATTACTTTGGAAAAATGTCTACTCAGATCTTTTGCTTATGTTTTCATTTGCTTATGTTTTCATTGGGTAATTTGTCTTTTTAGTTTGAGTTGTAAGAGGATTTTAAAAAATAAATTCTGGATACAAGCCCTTTATCAAATAAATGATTTGAAAAGAGTTTCTCCCATTCTGTGGGATACCTTTTCATCTTCTCAATAGTGGTTTTTGTACCACTAAAGATTTTACTTTTGATGATGTATATTTAAATTTTTATGACATTCAATTTATCTTTTTTCTTTTGTTGTTTTTGCTTTTGGTGTCATAGCTAAGAAACTATTGCCTAATACAAGGTCACAAAGAGTTCTCTTTCATTCTAAGAGTTCAGTAGTTTTAGGTCTTACATTTCAGTCTGTGATTCATTTTGAGTTAATTTTTGTATATGTGTTTAAAACACACACACTAGCATTTTAAAATTTGTATTTGTAATCCTGTATGTTATCTACCATTGCTTACACAGAAGTGGTCTAAGTAGTAGAAAATTACAGTTTTCAAGTCATCAATCTTATTAAATAAGAAATCACAGCAAATACAGTTAACATAGCAAAAAATTCATCATAATGTAAATATAATAACAAACTTCCTTTGTGTATTACATTAAACTCAGTAACTTTTTCATAGCATTTGCTTAATCTTAATCTGCATGTATTCCTTCTGTAACATTTTGAGCAGATAAGAGGAATTTTGATAAATCTATGATACAATATTATATTTTTTGCAAAACATAGCCAGTTTTAAGTTGTTCTGTTCAAATGAATCAGAAAGAAGCAATGAGGAATATCAGAGATATATCCTTTTCAGTAGTAGATCTTTGAAAGTTTATTTGAAGCAAAGTAATGTCATGGTACCTCTTCATCAGATCTACTGAATACCCTTTATGAACACACATTTCAGTTTGAAAGCATTTAAACAAAGGTATAAACTACATACCCAGAGAAATAGAACAGACAGTAGGATTCAAGAAGAGAACAAAGAAACAAGATCAGTCTGGTTTGCCAAAACAGTGGCTCCCTGTGTCTGAAACAATTGGAGAACTTTGCAGCAATTTTGTTTTAGAAGTTTTCTGTAAACTAGAGTTTAAAGTCCAAAGCACAAAGTTCATTTTACAGGTGAAGACACTGTTAAATTGTTGGGTCAAATGCTTCATAAGTATACACTCCTCTATAATTAGCATTGCTTATTTCTCAGTATTATAATTTATATTAGTCCCATATTAAAGCCAAGATTCTGAGAAAAAAAAAACGGACCGTGATAAAAATGTAGATTCTTCTGAAGATTTTTTGTTAAAAAATTAATTTAGGGGCCAAGCATGGTGGCTCATGCCTGTAATCGTAGCACTTTGGGAGGCAAAGGTGGGCAGATCATGAGGTCAGGAGTTTGAGACCAGCCTGACCAACATGGTGAAACCCCATCTCTACTAAAAATACAAAACTGAGCCAGGCATGTGGCATGCGCCTGTAATCCCAGCTACTCAGGAGGCTGAGGCAGGAGAATCGCTTGAAGCCAGGAGGCGGAGGCTGCAGTGAGCCGAGATCATGCTATTGCACTCCAGCCTGGGCACTTGGGCAACAGAGCAAGACTCCGTCTCAAAAATAATAATAATAATAATTTAGGGTTGGGTGTGGTGGCTCACACCTGTAATCTCTGCACTTTGGGAAGCCAAGGTGGGAGGATCACTTGAGGCCAGGAGTTTGAGACCAGCCTGGGCAACATGGCAAAACCCCATCTCTACTAAAAATACAAAAATTAGCCAGCATGGTGGTGCACACCTCTAGTCCCAGCTACTCGGGAGGCTGAAGCACAAGAATCACTTGAACCTGGGTGGCAGAAGTTGCTATGAGCCAAGATGGTGCCACTGCACTCCAGCCTGGGCGACAGAGCAAGACTCCATCTCTAAAAAAAAATTTGTTTTAAATTTAATTAATTAACAGAAACTAAAGTGGAAAGATTTTGCATGGAGATTGAAGCAGAAGCTATTTTTACACTTTCAATAAAATTAGGAAGATTAACCCTGGGGCATTGGTGACTTTCTGATATATAAGTTACTTCATGTCGTCATATGCTCTTTTAGTGATTGTACCTTTCATCCTCAAAAGAAGATCTCTTTCAGCAATTTAGAGGCAAAACCATTTTCATATAGCACATATACAAAACCGTATGTGGCACTGTGATTGTTCTTTGAGGACAGTGGCTCCTAATCTTTTCTCACTGTCATCCTAGGTGACTATTATAAGTGTTTTTTCAATCAGGAGATTTTTCCACTTACGTTTGACAGCAAGTTGACAAGACTGTGAAAGCATGTCAGCTCTGCTCAGGATGATCACTGTGGATTTTCTTGCATCATGAAGGTTGGTGAGTGTGCCTTGCTTTGGAGTCTCTGAAACCCCTTTCAATGATGCTGACTTGTTTGTGGCCTGGGAACATGCTATGGCTATGCTTTCCAAATTGGGGTTCCAATGTAAGCTTTGGGACAGCAGATTGTCTTGTTGCCCGCTATATACCCAGTATCTAGAATACAGTCTGGCATAGTGCTCAATAAATAATTATTGAATAAAGAAGAAGAAGAGGGGCCAGGCACAGTGGCTCACGTCTATAATCTCAGCACTTTGGGAGGCCGAGGCAGATGGATCACTTGACGTCAGGAGTTCGAGACCAGCCTGGCCAACATGGTGAGACCCTGTCTCTACTAAAAAATACAAAAAATTAGCAGGGTGTGGTGGGGCATACCTGTGGGTACAGCTACTCGGGAGGCTGAGATGGAAATATTGCTTGAGCCCGAGTGGCAGAGGTTACAGTGAGCTGAGATTGTATCACTGCACTGCAGCCTGGGTGACAGAGCAGGACCCTGTCTCAAAAAAAAAAAAAAGGGAGAGGAGGCAAAAGAAGAAGGAAGGGAAAGAGAAGGGAGAGAAAGAAGAAGTTAAGAAAGAGAAAAGGAGAAACGAGGAAGAAAGAAGATGAAAAGAAAGGAAAAAAGTGGTAGTAGAAGAAAAAGGGGAAGAATAAACAGCTACCACTGCACAAAGTGTTTATGGTGGTAGTATAGAAGGTATGCAATTAAAGGATAAGAACAGTACTATTTGCAGACAATTGACTTTACCCAAAGAATTGAAATGGAGAGGAAAATATAATGGTAAAATCAACATAGATAAGTGATAAAGGAAGATACAGCATTCGCATTAGACAATAAACTTTTTTTTTAAAGACAGAGTTTCACTCTTGTTGCCCAGGCTGGAGTGCAGTGATGTGATCTCGGCTCACCGCAACCTATGTCTCCTGTGTTCAAGTGATTCTCCTGCCTCAGCCTCCCAAGTAGCTGGGATTACAGGCGTGGGCCACCACACCTGGCTAATTTTTGTATTTTTAGTAGAGACGGAGTTTCACCATGTTGGCCAGGCTGGTCTCGAACTCCTGACCTCAAATGATCTGCCCACCTCAGCCTCCCAAAGTGCTGGGATTACAAGAATGAGCCATCGCACCCAGCCAGACAAAAAATGTATTTCCCGCTTCCCCAGGTCTACAGACTTTCAGGTTTGGAAGGGGTCAAATTAATCATTTTCTCACATGAACCATATCAGATGCTTGAATCCAGCGTTTGGCAAACTTTTTCTGAAAAGGGTCACATAGTAAATATCTTAGGCTTTGAGTGGCACAGTCTCTGCTTCATTATGCCACTGTAGCACAATATGTAAAAAAATAAAATAAAATTGTATGATTGTGTGGCAATAAAACTTAATTTACAAAAACAGGTGGTGGGCCAGGTGTGGCCCGTGGGCTATAGTTTGCAGACTCCTACTTGCATATGTCCTGTAGTATTTCAACAATGCTGATCACCTCTGTTAGCATTTGCTGCAATACAGAAACTCACCACTTTTCAAAGAAAACTATTCCATCTTTGCGTAACTTTGATTATAGAAAGCCATTCTTTACATTGAGTCAAAATCTGTTTCTCATGTTATCGTAGTGTTAGGTATTTGTTGTTTGTCTCTTTGTGTTTAAGTCACTATAATCTAATGATTTTTATAGGTGGTTTTGTTTTTTGCTTTTCTCTATTTTTTAAAAAACTTTTTTGAGAAAATTTTTTTTTTTTTTTAAAGACAACTTGTGCTGCCAGTCAAGATGGAGTAACAGGGACCTGATTTACCCTCCCACCTGCAATAACCAAAAGACTGGACAAAATATAAGAACCAACAGCATTCAAGATATTGATACTAGGCAACTGAGGACAGTGATCCCTGAAAGATGGAAACAAATGAGGTGTAACTACAATTATCTCCACTTAAATGTGTAGAGAATATTTTCAGGCCCCAGCACACAGGGAGCCCAAGTGGAGACCAGCAGTGTCTCTGAGTCGAGGGCATTCAGTTGCAAGTCCAGGAGAGCCAAGTACAGGATCAGAAAGATGCACAAAGAGACAATTCTGGAAATGTGCTAAGGGTCCCCTTTAGTATCCAGTTGAGTATTAATTAACACATATGTGTGAGGAAATTACCCAAGGTCAGGGGAAGAACCACATGAAAGGATTAAACAGATGAGGAAACAGTTGTTGGAGCTCACAAAAGGCCAGAGAGTCCCTGTTCTACCAGCCACAGTAGAAAGCCTCACAATTCACAGAAATGGGTTAGAACACTCTGAAGAATCTTGCCTCATTTGTGGAAAGAAATTATTCAAACAATCTACTTCTATTAATGCACCTCTTTCATAGCCAAGGTGCAGCTCTAAAGCTTATTCACACATGCTGTCACTTAACCAGGACTTATTTTGTTTTTTATTTAAATGGTTAAAGTTTTCCATTGTTGTGTTTCTTTTTTTTTTTTTTTTTTTTTCTTTTTGAGACGGAGTCTTGCTCTGTCGCCCAGGCTGGAGTGTAGTGGCCAGATCTCAGCTCACTGCAAGCTCCGCCTCCCGGGTTGCCGCCATTCTTCTGCCTCAGCCTCTCCAGTAGCTGGGACTACCGGTGCCCGCCACCTCGCCCGGCTAGTTTTTTGTATTTTTTAATAGAGACGGGGTTTCACCGTGTTAGCCAGGATGGTCTCAATCTCCTGACCTCGTGATCCGCCCGTCTCGGCCTCCCAAAGTGCTGGGATTACAGGCTTGAGCCACCGCGCCCGGTCTGTTGTGTTTCTTTATCGTGTTGCTTATCATGTTCATTATTGTGCTAAGCAGCCCACTGTACCTGAATTTTTTTTTTTTTTTTGAAATGGAGTCTCCCTCTGTTGCCCAGGCTGGAGTGCAGTGGTGCGATCTCGGTTCACTGCAACCTCTGCCTCCCGGGTTCAAGTGATTCTCCTGTCTCAGCCTTCCGAGTTACTGGGATTACAGGCACACGCCACCACCCCGGCTAATTTTTTTTTTTTTTTTTTGTATTTTTAGTAGAGCTGGGGTTCTGCCATGTCGGCGAGGCTGCTCTCCAACTCCTGACCTCAGGTGAACCACTCGTTTCGGCTTCCCTAAGTGCTGGGTTTACAGGCATGAGCCACCGCACCCAGCCTGTATCTGAAGTATTATTTGTAGGAATAATCAGAGGCCTAGAATGAAAACGTCTTCCTCAAAGATTTGCGTTTGTTTTTACCATGGCCCTTGGGGGCACAAACAACATAAGACCAACTGGTCCAAGACTTGAGATTCCCAAACCCACAAAGAAAATCTACATGAGGTCTCGTTTAGGTAGGGTTCAGCCCAGCCCTAAGGTTGCAGCCCTGTGGGCTCCCAGCTTATGATTGTGAAGGTCTGATTAGACTTTGCATCTTCTATAGACCTGGTGCTTTCATTTCTCACCTCCTTACCTCCTTTCTCACCTCATGACAAGTTCCTCTCAGTGAAGGTTCCCATTTGCTGGGATCCACAAATCCCCTCAGGGCAAAAGCAGATTCTCTGCCCTCATCACCTTTCTGGTTTTCCTGGTTTAGCTTCAGTTTTGCCTTTCAATTCCTCACCATGTTGTCAGCTTTACAAAGTTTCTTTCTTTCTTTCTTTCTTTCTTTCTTTCTTTCTTTCTTTCTTTCTTTCTTTCTTTCTTTCTTTCTTCCTTCCTTCCTTCCTTCCTTCCTTCCTTCCTTCCTTCCTTCCTTCCTTCCTTCCTTTCTTTCTTTCTTTCTTTCTTTCTTTCTTTCTTTCTTTCTTTCTTTCTCTTTCTCTCTCTCTCTTTCTTTTTGTTGTTGTTGTTGTTTTTTTTTGGAATCTCACTCTGTTGCCCAGGCTGGAGTACAGTGCCATGATCTCAGCTCACTGCAACCTCCACCTCCCAGGTTTAAGAGCTTCTCTTGGCTCAGCCTCCTGAGTAGCTGGGATTACAGGTGTGTGCCACCATACCTGGCTAATTTTTGTATTTTTTATTAGAGATGGGGTTTCACCATGTTGACCAGGCTGGTCTCAAACTCCTGACCTCAAGTGATCCACTTGCCTCAGCCTCCCAAAGTGCTGGGATTACAGGCGTGAGCCACCGTGCCTCGCCCAAAGTTTGTAACGTTGTTTTTTTCATAGTTTTCTATAATTTAAAAAATTTTTTTCTATGGGATCATTGATCTGAAAAACCTAGCCCACCATTACAGGAAGATACAAATCCACCTACAACCATCCCAAGCCTTTGAGAATAAAATAGAACCAGAAAGGCTGGGTGCAGTGGCGGTCTTTCTACTCAGGAGACTGAAGCAGGAGAACCACTTGAACTCAGGAGGTGGAGGCTGCAGTGAGCCTAGACCATGCCACTGCCCTCCAGCCTGGGCAACAGAGCCAGACTTCATCTCAAAAGAAACAAAAGGAAGAAACAAACGAATGAGAAGGAAGGAAGGAGGGAAGGAAAGAGGGAGGGAAGGAGGGAGAGAGGGAAGGAAGGGAGGGAGGGAGGGAGGAAGGAAGGAAGGAAGGAAGGAAAGAAATAGAACCAGAAAAAGTTCACCAGAGCCTAAGAAGAGCATTTGAGGTGGGCAAAAAAACCTTCCCTCTCCTGGGGGCCCCAGGGCAGGTCCTAGAGAGTGCAATGTTGTGTGCTGCTGTGCAGAGCAGAGCAGAGCAAACTGAGGGGCCACGAGGTGTGTTCAGGAGGCTGTGTGAAGTTGTGGTGAGGAAGATGAGAGACTCCTAGGAATTTCTGGGTGCAAGAGAATTTTAAATAATGAAGGTTTTAAAGAAGAGCTATCATGTCCTTGTGCTTAGGCCCCCTTAACTCTGAGAGAATAAAGAGTAAAATTTCTGGCCTGGGTGACTGCTTTAAAGGAATATGATTCTGTGATTGTGCCATAGAAATCACTGCTTTATAAACCTTATATGTATTTGTTCACTACAGGTGATCAAGGGAGAGAAGAGGATAGTATGGACATAGAAGGAGAGAAAAGAAAAGCATTCACAGACAGGCCGTGGAAAGCGTTTCTTGTTTCAGTGGTATTAAGTACCTATTTCATGTTGGACAGAGAAAAAGTTGAGTGAACTACGTCCTCTGCCCTAAGGAGCTCATTATCCAATAACAGGGGAGAACAATATGTCATTAAATAATTTAAATAAAATCCAGATGTAATTAAGTTTTATTGAGCATCTAGTAAGAGCCAGATGCTTTCTGAGAAAAAAAAAAAAGCAGCCCCTAACATCTAGAGACTGGCCTAAAACTTATAGGTAGGCCTGAGCAGAAGCTGGCCGGGAGCTCACAGTTAGGCCAAGTTATTCTCCTGTTGCGTGTAAACAATCTCACAGAACACTGACACCAGTCAAGTCACTCAGACCATGAGGAAGTGCAACAAAACAAGACCACTTCATGATTTTGCCTAAGCACAGACAAAAATGAGGTCACTGTGCAACCCCTAAAATACCGATAGCTCTTCTTCCAGCTAATATGAACCTCTAGTGATTCTTCATCTTTAAAATTTTAGCCTTGCTCTAGTCTAGTGTCCCTATAAACATTGAGATGCCCAGTCATAGACTTTCCCTGCATTCTGGCAGCATTCAATCCAGAGTGAACCCCTACTTCCTTGGATCCTTCCACAGATCACCCAACTGCAGCCCGAATCCAATGATATAGGTCTTCTGACACCCTCTTACTGAGAAGCCCCACAGATCCCCATGGTGTATGTTCTCCCTTGTTGCAATGAGTAATAAACCCAATTCGTTCCACTACTGTTGTGCTCCTGGTGGGCTCTGGTTGGAGGGCACTGTCATCTCAAGTACATTATTTAATTTTATCCTCATAACGTGAGCATAAGCCTGAATTTTTAGATGATGGTAAGGCACCTAAAGGTTAATTTAATTCAGAATTACAGGCAGAAAGAGACAAAGTTGGGATTTGAACACTAAGCTTTGAATGTTTCTCACTACCTTGAATGACTGAAGACAAAGAGCAAGATAGAGAAGAAAAAAGATGTCCAAGAAGAGACAAAAAGATGATTTTCCTCACCCACTTTAACTGCCACTTTCAAGGAGCAACATCTCCATCTTGTGAGATTTTATGACATGCTCTTTAAATAATTGAATTTTACAAGTGTAGGAGATCGTTCAGACACAACCGAAATTTAAGAGAATACTTAAAAAAATTGTGCTCCATAGGCAAAATAAAATTAAGCCATTACATTAAAAACCATAGCTATGAGGAAAGAAAGATCTCTTATTGTCATCTGTCTTACTTTTTCTTTTCTGAGAGACAACCCTCCTGCATCCTTCCACTTTATAATAATGTCCTTCTCCAAGATGGCTGAGTACACACATCTCAAGTACGATGGGTGCCTCTGCATCAAGGAACTTTTGGGTATCTGAAGGTTAGGAATGGGAGACTTTTCACTGAATATCCTTGTGTATTAAAAAAACACTTAGGAGCATGTGAATATATTATTAATTCAAACACAAAATTAATGCTTTTTTATTTTAAAATTTATTTATTTATTTATTTTGAGACAGAGTCTCACTCTGTCGCCCAGGCTGGAGAGCAGTGGTGACATCGCGGCTCACTGCAACCCCTGCCTCCCAGGTTCAAGTAATTCTTGTGCCTCAGCCTCCTGAGTAGCTGAGATTACAGGTGCCCCCCCACCACATCTGGCTAATTTTTGTATTTTTAGTGGAGATGGGGTTTCACTGTGTTGGTCAGGCTGGTCTCGAACTCCTGACCTCAAGTGATCCACCCACCTCAGCCTCCCAAAGTGCTGGCATTACAGGCATGAGTCACCATGCCCGGTCAATTTTTATTTATTATTTATTAAATTTTTCAGTCAGAGCAAGATAGCTTGATGATAAATTGACATTTTTAGGTCAAAAATAAAACATGGATGTGTCTCCCTTTTATTATTATTTTTAAACAAGTAGATTCTACAACTAAGTTACTACCAGAACACAATTATCATCTGGTTTTTCATTTATCTGTTGTAATTGACCTAGATTGCTTAAACATAAGACTGTAGCAGCAACAAAGAAATACACAGGCTAGGAAGCAGAGCTCAATTAAGAACAGACAAAGCAGAGGAAAAAGAGAATAGACAAGGAGTCATATGTAGGGTTCAATGGGAAAGGCAAGCAGTTCAAGCTGGAGCAGTGTGAATAGAACCATATGAGTTGAGCAATCCTAAATAATCATGCTATCCAGATTTTTCAAGAAAACCTTTTTTGAGTCACTTGAAAACATATAATTCTACATTTAAAACAAGGTAGGAACCAGGTTCTATGGCTCACGCCTGCAATCCCAGCACTTTGGGAGACTGAAGTGGGCAGATCGCTTGATCTGAGTTCAAGGCCAACCTGGACAACATAGCGAAACCCCATCTCTGCCAAAAAAAAAAAAAAATACAAAAATTAGTCAGGCATGGTGGCATATGCCTGTAGTCCCAGTTACTTGGGAGGCTGAGTTGGAAAGATCACTTGAGCCTGGTAGGCAGAGGTTGCAGTGAGCTGAGATCATGCCACTGCACTCCAGCCTGGGCAACAGAACCAGACCCTATCTCAAAAAAAAAATAAAATAAAAAAATAAAACAGGGTAGCATTGGCATATGGAGTAAATACTGAACTGTATTGACATGCTTATGCTAAAAAATTATTTGTTGTTTATCTAAAATTCAGATTTAACTGGGCATCCTATAAATTATCTGGCAACCCTAACTGTACATGCAATAAAAAAAAAATCATAAACAACTTATCAATTTGCCAGCAGATGGCTCCCCAAATCTAGTTTAGAATGAAATAGCGCATCCAAACAGTGAGAAATCATTATTGTTTCAGGGCTTTTGTTTTGAGTGTTTGTTTGACTGGCCTGGTCTGATTGGATTCATTTTTTGCCAGGGGTGGTGGGATGGGGCAGTGATAATTTTTATGTAGTTATATAAAAATATTAAATATCTCATACCATCATTTCACACAATTCTTCATGATCCTTAACTTTATCGTTAAAATGAAAAGTAAATCACAATTTAATTTGCCGTATTTTTTTCTTTTATATTTGCTCAAGCATTTAAATACCAAGGCAACATGTATAATTTCAGTATAAGGTGAGTCTGACATTTCGCAAAGGAATTCCATGCCCATTAGATTATGTATGCTGAGCATCAGGTTAGGGATCTTTATAAAAACTCTACCTTTGCCTGTTTCATGCAGTCTGATTTGCTAGAATATTTTAGCATTGAGGCATGAGCTTTGTTTTGACTCCAAAGCACACACCCAGCGCTCCCAATGAAATAATTGATTCAGTGGAATTTTTAGATCTGCCACAATTTTACCAACCCTTTGCGAATGCCAGAATACCTCTGAAAACAATTGAGCTTAGACTCCGGTGAAAAAGACAAGAACCATTGTCAAGAAACACATAATAATTAAGTTACATTTCCCACATTTCTATTAATACATAAAGTAAAACTAAATTTTGGGTTTTTAAAAACTGCTGTCGTATACTATTCATTCTTAGTTTCCCACTGGTTTAACAGAATCCTTCAAAGAATGTGCTGAGAAACCATGATTATTCTATAATAATGGCTTTCCTGCATTGCAAAAGAATTAGGCTAAAATGTTCTCATACAACATGAAGGGCACTATTTTAATGTGGCATTCACAATAAGAGTGTATATGTCATGCTAGAAATGGTCTCCATCCTCCAATGCTCTGTGCCCCAGAAGGGTGCCCTGAATGGAATGCATCAAAGGGCTCGCTTGCTCTCAGACTGTGGGTTGGAATCAGCCAATTGTAGACATTTCAGCAGATGGGGAGAGTGGGAAAAGTGACATCAGAAATAGGTTTCTCCAGCTCACTCTACTGGTGAGTTGCCACGGGTTGGATGCAAACTTCTACTGAAGGCTATAGGTTTTATCAGGTGATCTTTTCTTTTCTTTTTCTTTTTTCTTTTCCTTCTTTTTTTCTTTTTGGAGACAGAGTCTCGCTCTATCGCCCAGGCTGGAGTGGTGCAGGGGAACCATCTTGGCTCACTGCAACCTCCGCCTCCCAGGTTCAAGTGATTCTCCTGCCTCAGCCTCTTGAGTAGCTGGGATAACAGGCACGTGCCACCACGCCCAGCTAATTTTTGTATTTTTAGTAAAGATGGGGTTTCATCTTGCTGGCCAGGCTGGTCTCAAACTTCTGGCCTCAGGTGATCTACCTGCCTCGACCTCCCAAAGTGCTGGGATTCCAGGCGTGAGCCACCACACTTGGCCTATCAGGTGACCTTTTCTAAACAGACCTTTCCTAACTCCCTTCTCCCAAATCTGGGGTAGAGCTCCTGCATGCTCCACTGGGCCTTTAGACGCCAGTCTCACTATACTGCACTATAATCTTCTGCCCACCCGTTGCAACTGTAAGTCTCCACAAGACTAGGAACTGTGTCTTATTTTTGTCTTAGTGATAGCAGACGTTCAGTAAATCTTCACTTAATTTGATAAAAGACTTCATAATAAAAATTTAAATAATCTTTTTAAATCTCCAAAAAAACTTTTAATAATAAAAAGAGTATTTCTCTAACTCTTTTTCACATGAACAAGGGCAAAATCCTGCTGGGTCTTAAAAAATTAAGAAATCTTAAATGTGTCACTGAAAAGCCTGGTTTAATATTCTTCTCTTGCCGGGCGCGGTGGCTCAAGCCTGTAATCCCAGCACTTTGGGAGGCCGAGACGGGCGGATCACGAGGTCAGAAGATCGAGACCATCCTGGCTAATACGGTGAAACCCTGTCTCTACTAAAAAATACAAAAAACTAGCCCGGCGACGAGGCGGGCGCCTGTAGTTCCAGCTACTTGGGAGGCTGAGGCAGGAGAATGGCCTAAACCCGGGAGGCGGAGCTTGCAGTGAGCTGAGAACCAGCCACTGCACTCCAGCCTGGGCGGCAGAGCAAGACTCCGTCTCAG
>NC_045436.1:145342923-145490193 GCF_002776525.5 Piliocolobus tephrosceles | reverse complement strand
AAAAAAAAAAAAAAAAAAAAAAAAAAAAAAAAAAAATTCTTCTCTTAATAAAGATTTATTGATTTATTTATATATAGAGATGGGGTCTCACTATATTGCCCAGGTTAGCCTTGAACTCCTCAGCTTAAGCAATCCTCCCACCTCAGCCTCCCAAGTAGCTGGGACTATAGATGTGCCACGGCACCCAACATTATAATAATTTTTAAACAGGATTCAACATTTTAAAGTGACTTTAAAACATAGGTGAAAAATGCTTATATTTTATATTTAATATATGCTTTATAATCTTTTAGAATATTATAATATCTTATGAACTTTTTTCTTGCATTGAGATCAGTGTCATATTTTTAAAGAGCTAATCATGATATCATCTGAATTTATGGGAACAATATTTAATAGGCATTATGTTATATAGAGATAAAGTATGTTTACTTAAGAGAGATCTGATCCATTCTTACAGAGCTTTGGAACACTTACAATAAATAACTTGTAGTGGAGTTGACAGAATGTGAATTACAGATTTGGCATTTATCTAGTTAAGTTCAGCAATGCAAAATAGTTGATCTAGATAATCCAATGACAATGAAAAAATTAATTTTAAGCCTTAGATTATTCAAACCAACAATAGATACTGATCAAATTAACTAGAAAATGACCAAAGTTAATTTTATCATGAATATATAAAGATAGCCCTAGGGTAAGAACAGAACCACTTAGCATTTTATAGTGCTTAACCCTTCAGTTTCCTTGAAACTTTCACAGGAATTTTACTTCAGCATGAAGTTCAAACATATACTCTTAATTTTTTTCAGAACTCCTTTTAACAATCTCTTCTCCTACTTTAGAAAATTAAATATATTTATCCTTTTTTGGTAAGTAAATATTGCAATTTATATTTGTGTTTCATCACATTAGAATTTCTTCCTCTGAAAATATTCATTTCAAGATGAGTTGGGCTAATAAATTTATTGAGAAAAAATTATTGGCAAAACAAAGTAGAAAAAAGAGGATTAAGCAAAACCATTCATTATAGTTCTTCATTTACACATGAACAGAAATGTAGTTTGTAATTAATAATAAATTTTATCTTAGTCTTTGAAAATAAGATTTCTTTTTTTTTTCTTTTTTTGAGACAGGGTCTGTCTCCGTTACCCAGGCTACGGTGCAATGGTGCAATCTCTGTTCACTGCAATCTCCACCTCCTAGGCTCAACCATCCTCCCACCTCAGCCTCCTGAGTAGCTGGGACTACAGGCACGCACCACCACACTCGGCTAATTTTTTTTTTTTTTTTTGAGACGGAGTCTTGCTCTGTCGCCCAGGCTAGAGTGCAGTGGCCGGATCTCAGCTCACCGCAACCTCTGCCTCCTGGGTTCACGCCATTCTCCTGCCTCAGCCTCCCGAGTGGCTGGGACCACAGGCGCCCACCACTTCGCCCGGCTAATTTTTTGTATTTTTAGTAGAGACGGGGTTTCACCGTGTTAGCCAGGAGGGTCTCGATCTCCTGACCTCGTGATCCGCCCGTCTCGGCCTCCCAAAGTGCTGGGATTACAGGCTTGAGCCACCGCGCCCGGCCTAATTTTTTTTGTATTTTTAGTAGAGTTGGGTTTTTGCCGTTTTGACCATGTTGGTCTCAAACTCACGAGTTCTCCAAAAGTGCTGGGATTACAGGTGAGAGCCAACATGCCTGGCCTGAAAATAAGATATTTCTGATAGAACTAAGACTTCCTTTAGTGAAAATTTGATACACACAATACAAATAGTTATTTTAATACTTACTTAAACAATATGTCTAACATACATATCTATGTATATATCTATCCATCTATCTGTGTGTGTATATGTGTATGTGTGTATATATATATACACACACACATATATCTACAGATCAATAGATCAATCAATCGATCAATAGATAGATAGATTGATTCTAGGCATATAGGAAAATTTCTGACCAATCATATGCTGACTACTAGGCTAAGTGAGAAGAGACATCAATGACCACACATTCCAAGGAATGCAGTATTTATAGAATTAATTCACAAAAGTCACTAAACAATAACAGCAACAACAGCAATTACAAGCAAGAGGCACAATAACAAAACCTGGTCAGGCAGGGAACATCTGATTTCTAGAGTTGCCACATTATATTATCTAAAATGTCATTGAAAAAAAAAAAGGTATGAAACATGCAATGAAACAGGAAAGTATAGCCCCGTTTCCCAAAGTGCTGGGATTATAGGCATGAGCCTGGCTTTTTCTTTCCTTTCTTTCCTTCGTTTCTTTCCTTCCTTCCTTCTCTTCCTTCCTTTCCTTCCTTCCTTTCCTTCTCCTTTTCCTTCTCCCCTTTCCTTCTCCCTTCCCTTCCCTTCTTTTGAGGTGGAGTTTCGCTCTTGTTGCCCAGGCTGGAGTGCAATGGCGTGATCTTAGTTCACTGCAACTTCCGCCTCCCGGGTTCAAGTGATTCTCCCGCCTTAGCCTCCCAAGTAGCTGGGATTACAGGCATGTGCCACCACACCCAGCTAATTTTGTATTTTTGGTAGAGACAGGGTTTCTCCATGTTGGTCAGGCTGGTCTCGAACTCCTGACCTCAGGTGATACGCCTGCCTCGGCCTCCCAAAGTGTTGGGATTATGGACATGAACCATTGTGTCTGGCTGCCTGGCCCTTTCTTATCATTTAAACAGAGCCCTAATGATGATGTAACTGCATGCCCTTATTGTCTTAGAATATTTTTAGTTAATATTAATATCTGGTCAGGCTCTGTGGCTCATGCCTGTAATCCCAGCACTTTGGGAGGCCGAGGCAGGTGGGTCACCTGAGGTCAGGAGTGCGAGACCAGCCTGACCAACATGGTGAAACCCCATATCTACTAAAAATACAAAAATTAACTGGGCATAGTGGTGGGCGCCTGTAATTCCAGCTACTTGGGAAGCTGAGGCAGGAGAATCACTGGAACCAGGGAAGTGGAGGTTGCAGTGAGCTGAGACCATGCCATTGCACTCCAGCCTGGACAACAAGAACGAAACTCCATCTCAAAAAAAAAATTTTTTTTTTTTGTAATAATAAAAGGGTTTGATCTGTCAGGAAGACATAGCAATTATAAATATAATACACTTGCCAAAGAGTTCCAAATATATAAAACAAAGACTGACAGAATTAGAGATAGACAATTCAACATAATAGTTGGAGATTTCAATGCCTCACTTTCAGTAATAAATAGAACAATTTGACAGAGATCAGAAAGGAAAGAGAAGCCTTGATTAACACTATAATCTAACTAGACCCAACAGACATCTATAGGACACTTCTCCCACAACAGCAGAATATGCATACTTCTGTTGCATATTCCATACACAGAATGTTTTCCAGGATAGACCATGCGTTGGGACATAAAACAAACTTCAGTAAATGTAAAAGGATGAAAGTCATGCAAAGTATGTTCACCGTTCACACACAACAGAATGCAGTTAGAAATCAATGATACAATGAAATTTGAGAAATTAAGAGATATGTGGAAATTAGGTAATAGTCCCCTAAACAGCCAATGGGTCAAAAAAGAAATCACAAGTGAAACAAGAAAATACTTTGAGATGAATAAAAATTAAAACAGAACATACTAAACTTATGGGTTGCAATAGAAACAGTACTCAGAAGGAATTTACAGTTGTAAATGCCTATTAATAAAGAAGGTATCAAATCAATAACTTAACTTTTCACTTTAAGAACCTAGAAAAAGATGAGCAAATGAAATTAGAAAAAAGCAGAAGGAAGAAAATAAAGATTAGAATGAAAACACATTAAACAGATATCCAAAGAAGTTTAACTATATGGACCTTTGTCAAAAACTTATAAATACAGCTTCAGTATAAAATTTACAATATAGGTATTAAAACTTCACAAATTTTAATTTCTTGAGGCTGCTTGCCTCATTTATGTCACCTCTTACTATAATGTAATGAATGAAAGGTATGAATGAATGAATGAAAGGTATGAATGAAATAAAACAGGGAGAAAAAATTCATCTTGCGGAGTTTTTCAGTGACTAGAAATATTTTTGTCCTTGGATTTTAATGTCCTTAACCTTGATAGAAATGAAATTCATCAATGCTGACCACTGAGTCTAGAGAACAAACATGTCATGAGGCCTTTAGGGGTAGTTTTAGAAAAAATTACCTTTTATATTGAGTAATAGATTTACAAAATCACTCCCCAGAAGCAAAACATCAATATGGCTCCAGGAATGGCTTAGGAAGTAGCTGATGACAACATTAATATCCCCTTTTCCAGAAAACACTTTGACTCTTAAAGCCATTGAATTTCATCACTAGTCTTCTTTCTTCACCAGTTACCTTCAGCCTCTTTTTGTTCAGATTTGGTCACAAGGAAGAACAGCGTAAACAATGGTGAGGTATTGGAAGGTGAAGGATGGCAATAAGGGAGTAAAAAATTGAATGAAAATCCAAGACCAGGAACCATAATTCAGGAACCTTCATCTTATTGACCTTCTGCTATTCCTTCTGCCATTAAAAAATACCTGTTTAGGCTGGGCGCGGTGGCTCACGCCTGTAATCCCAGCACTTTGGGAAGCCGAGGCGGGGGGATCAGGAGGTCAGGAGATCGAGACCATCCTGGCTAACACAGATCGAGACCATCCTGGCTAACCGTCTCTACTAAAAATACAAAAAATTAGCCGGGCGTGGTGGCAGGCGCCTGTAGTCCCAGCTACTCGGGAGACTGAGGCAGGAGAATGGCGTGAACCCGGGGGGCGGAGCTTGCAGTGAACTCAGATTGCCCCACTGCACTCCAGCCTGGGCGACACAGCGAGACTCCGTCTCAAAAACAAAAAACAAAACAAAAAAAAAACCTGTTTAATCCTCACCAGCCACTTCCTTCTCCCCTCTGTTTGTTTGCTTTTTTTTTTGGAGGTGGGATCTCACCCTGTGGCCCAGGCTGGAGTGCAGTGGTGTGATCTCGGCTCATTATAACTTTCGCCTCCTGGGTTCAAGCAATTCTCGTGCCTCAGCCTCCAGAGTAGTTGGGATTACAGGCGTGCGTGACCACACCTGGCTAATTTTTTTGTGTTTTTGGTAGAGACGGGGTTTCGCCATGTTGGCCAGGCTGGTCTCAAACTCCTGGCCTCAAGTGATCCGCTGGCCTCGGCCTTCCAAAGTGCTGGGATTACTGGCGTGACCCACCACAACCAGCCTACTTATCTCCATTTTCTTTTTCTTTTTTTTTTTTTTTTTTTTTTTTTTTGAGACGGAGTCTTGCTCTGTCGCCCAGGCTGGAGTGTAGTGGCCGGATCTCAGCTCACTGCAAGCTCCGCCTCCGGGGTTTACGCCATTCTCCTGCCTCAGCCTCCCGAGTAAGCTGGGACTACTACAGGCGCCTGCCACCTCGCCCAGCTAGTTTTTTGTATTTTTTAGTAGAGACGGGGTTTCACCATGTTAGCCAGGATGGTCTCGATCTCCTGACCTCGTGATCCGCCCGTCTCGGCCTCCCAAAGTGCTGGGATTACAGGCTTGAGCCACCGCGCCCGGCCCTCTTTTTCTTTTTTTTTTCTTTTTGTCACCCAGATTGGAGTACAGTGGGGCAAGCTCAGCTCACTGAAACCTCTGCCTCCTGGGTTCAAGGGGTTCTCCTGCCTCAGCCTCCTGAGTAAGTGGGATTACAGACACGCACCACCACGCCAGGCTAATTTTTTTTGTATTTTTAGTAGAGATGGGGTTTCACCATGTTGGCCAGGCTGGCCTTGAACTCTTGACCTCAGGTAATCCACCCGTCCCAGCCTCCCAAAGTGCTGGGATTACAGGAGTGAGCCACCATGCCCGACCTGTTAATCTCCATTTTCTGAAAAGGATATAATAATAATCCATGCTGGTTAAGTCATAAGGAAGGAGTATGCACAAGGTGCACAAGCTACCCCATAACATTTCAGGAGAAAATTTTTTTTTTTTTAAACTCCTTGAAGTACACAAAATCAGCTACAAACATTATGAAATACAAGTTGCAGTTCTGTTTGCTCTATAGCATTGTAAAAATTACGAAACTCTCATCAAAATAGAAAACAAGGCCGGGCGCGGTGGCTCAAGCCTGTAATCCCAGCCCTTTGGGAGGCCGAGACGGGCGGATCACGAGGTCAGGAGATCGAGACCATCCTGGCTAACACGGTGAAACCCCGTCTCTACTAAAAACATATAAAAAACTAGCCGGGCGAGGTGGCAGGCGCCTGTAATTCCAGCTACTCGGGAGGCTGAGGCAGGAGAATGGCGTAAACCCAGGAGGCAGAGCTTGCAGTGAGCTGAGATCTGGCCACTGCACCCCAGCCTGGGCGACAGAGCCAGACTCCGTCTCAAAAAAAAAAAAGAAAACAAGAACAATGACATACAATAAGCACTTTGTATACTTTAACCGACAATAACATTTTAATTGGCACCATCTCTGCCAGACTAGTATTAAGCCTGGCATCAGGCATGAGTTTATTAATTCATGTGTTCACATACTTTTAATGATGTTTGGTAAACTGATTTCTTACTTTTACTCTTTCTTGCTTCCTTAATTAAGTCCTAAGTGTGGACAGATCTTTATGCACCACATCAAGCCATGTGTGCCTCCAGAGTGTTTTAGTGACACTGTGCCTGTGCCAGCTAGGGCCTCATTGTTGCTCAGCAACCTAAAACATTTATTTTTGTTTTTGACTTCCTATCACTTTCTCCTATTGACTGCCAATCCTTCTCAGTCTCTTCAAATCCTTCTCCACCCACTATTTTCTTAGTAAATAAATCATAGACTTGAACATATCAGGAAATAGCTACAAAGAGTGAAGAGACTTGCCTGGTGTTTACGACTAATCGGTGATAATATTAAAACTAGACACCAAGTCCTCTAAGTCTCTCTAGTTTCAAAATTCCCACTATGACAGTGTCATATAAATGGGCTGAATTCATATGTGACATGAGACTTTCCAATTTTTTTTTTTTTTTTTTGCCAGTTCTGATTTTCTTGTATTTCCTCTCTTTGCTGCAGAGGAAGCACCATTCCTCTAACTCTCTTTAAAAATATATTTTTTTTAAAAAATGCATTTTTTCTAAGAGATAGAGTCTCCTTCTGTTGCCCAGGCTGGAGTGCAGTGGCACAATCCTAACTCACTGTGACCTCAAACTCCTGGGTTCAAGCCATCCTCCCACCTCAGCCTTCCAAGGAGCTAGGACTATAGGCACGTGCCACCATACCAGGTAATTTCTTTATTTTTTGTAGAGATGGAGACTTGCTAAGTCGCTCAGGCTGGTCTAGAACTCCTGGCCCATAAGTGACCCACTAAACTTGGCCTTTCAAAGCACTGGGATCACAGAAGTGAGCCACTGTGCCTAGCCTGTTCCTCTCTTTAATTCAAGTTTCTTTTTATTTTTTGAGATAGAATCTTGCTCTGTTGCCCAGGCTGGAGTGCAGTGGCGCAATCTTGGCTCACTGCAACCTCTGCCTCTTGGATTCAAGTGATTGTCTTTCCTCAGTCTCCCTGTAGCTGGGATTACAGGCACACGCCACCATGCCCAGCTAATTTTTGGATTTTTTGTAGAGACAGGTGTTTCACCATGTTGGCCAGGCTGGTCTTGAACTCCTGACCTCAAGTGATCTGCCTGCCTCGGCCTCCCAAAGTGCTGGGATTACAGATGTGAGCCACCACACCTGGTGGAATTCAAGTTTCTCAATGCAGTGTTTGGCCCAAAGTGTGAGGTCAGCACCACTGACAGTATGGGAGATGATTTGAGTAGTATGCAGATTTGGCATTGAATAACATTTAATCACACCGTGAGAAAGCTGCTTTATACAATGCTTTTTCAACCCTTCTGACAAGGATATAGTCTCATTTTTGTACCACTGTTTAACGCCTCTCGGACACTGTCCATTCCCTTTTTAATAAAGAACCACTCCGTCTCTACTAAAAAAATACAAAAAACTAGCCGGGCGAGGTGGCGGGTGCCTGTAGTCACAGCCCGTCTCGGCCTCCCAAAGTGCTGGGATTACAGGCTTGAGCCACCGCGCCCGGCCTTGTTTTCTATTTTGATGAGAGTTTCGTAATTTTTACAATGCTATAGAGCAAACAGAACTGTAACTTGTATTTCATAATGTTTGTAGCTGATTTTGTGTACTTCAAGGAGTTTTTTTTAAAAAAAAAAAAAAAAAAAAAAGAACCACCAACCTCAAGCCTGGAGACTTGTCACAACCTTTTCTAGCTAGCATTTAATAATATTGTTCTGCTTTTGTGGTGGTTGCTTTCATTTATGGCAAATAATGCTGACTTTCCATTTTTAGTTTTCAATTTAAGTAAGAAAGCGAATCTGATTTAAAGTAAAATATTGAGTAAACACTATAAATGGTTGTATATGTATATATGGCAAAAAAAAAAAAAATCATGAAGGCAGTGCTTGAGTGACTAACTCAAGGAAACACTGTGTTGCTGGAATTTGTTACAAATGGTTGTCTATTGTAATTAAGACCTGGAATGACAACTCTTCTGAATGTGTTTGTTTTGTTTTGTTTTTTGAGATGGAGTTTCGCTCTTGTTGCCCAGGCTGGAGTGCAATGGCGCGATCTTGGCTCACTGCAACCCCCACCTCCCAGGTTCAAACAATTCTCTTGCCTCAGCTTCCTGAGTAGCTGGGATTACAGGCATGCACCACCATGCCCGGCTAATTTTGTATTTTTAGTAGAGACGGGGTTTCTGCATGTTGGTCAGGATGGTCTCAAACTCCTGACCTTGGGAGATCTGCCTGCCTCGGCCTCCCAAAGTGCTGGGATTACAGGCGTGAGCCACTGCACGTGGCCCTGAATCTTCTTTCCCCTTGTATCCTAGGTCACTCAAACTCCTCCTCATTTGCTCTTGTCATTTTTGGCTCCTAAATCTCAAGAGTGTTCTTTCTAATGGTGCTGCCTCTGAACTGCTATGGTGTGGAGTTTCATTCTTCTACACTTGCCCCACCCTTCAGGAATCATTTTCAAATCTTCTGCTTCCAAATTAAGGGAGATATATATATTTTTTTCTCCTCTGCAAGTGGTTATGACTCTTTGGGTAATCTTTTGGCTAAGTGTCAAGAGGACACTTGAGTAATGCTACTCTCTAGCATATGTAAAGTGTTCCTCCATACCAACTTTCACCCAGTATCACAGAACGAAGTTCATCTACCTCAAGTGATGCTTTCTTGAGCATCTATTCCCTTTCATCCTCTGGGGATGGAATAATTCAGCCCCCAAATGTACCTAACCCACAAGGCCCTAATGATTCTCAAATAGCACTCCTGATGGCTTGCCCTAGTCCCCAGAGTTTCAACTGGATATAGCTTAGGTCTATAATAAAACACTTTATAAAACAAAAATAATTAAAGGCTGAACATGGTCACTCATGCCTATAATCCCAACACTTTGGGAGGCCAAGGTGGGAGGATTCCTTGAGCTCAGGGGACACCAGCCTGGGTAACATGGCGAGACCCCACTTCTACAAAAGTACAAAACAATTAGCTAGGTGTGGTGGCATGCCTGTTGTCCCAGGTACTCAGGAGGCTGAGGCGGGAGGATTGCTTGAGCCATCAGGAGTTCCAGGCTGCAGTGAGTTATGATCACACCACTGCACTCCAGGATAGGTGACAGGGGAATCTGCAAAAGGTGTTGCAAAGAAAATTTACCATACTGTTTCTAAGAAGCAATAAGTGGAAGTGGAGTCCTGGTGTTTAAGAACATAAGTTAAGATTCTTTATGTTTCTTACGCTTTTTATATTTCTGTAACAGGCTTCAGTGGAACTGGGCATCATTTTATGTTGTCTAGATCAAACTGATGAAAGTGAGCAGATGTATTTTGAATATTCACGTGCTTAACATACTAGTACTCTGAGTCAAATGCAAGAATGTTAATTTACAAATATCTTAAATACTCGACCACCTGGGGAAAGAAAAATCATTAATTTCCTTTGGCAGAAAGCCTCAGGTAACTTTTGATTTTCTCCTCATCTCTGATTTAATGCTCTGGTCATGTTACAGAGTGTAACTTACACAAAAACTACTTTTTTTTTTTTTTTTTTTTTTTACTATCCTGCTTTCACAACAGTTGAATTCATATGCCTGTCTCTATGGTTACTTTTTTACAGTGTTCACTGAAATTTAATATGCTCTCCTCTGACCCGCCCCTCAAATACATTAAGTCCACAATGAGGCTATAAACCAGGAGTGAGAAGAAAGGAGGCAGAAGTATACACATGATTAAAGTAAATAGTAACCAAGAATTTGCTAACCCAACAATTCTTTGCCTAAGCTCTATCTTGGGGATAGAGACTCGTTAAATCTTGTTTTCAATATAGTGAAGTGTTACTTACATTGAACTATTATTAAATAAAAGAAACTCCTCAAATTATATTTTGAATGACAATATTTCAAAGTTTATAGCTAGCTATTGCCTCACATTTTCTGCATAGTGTACTGTGTACTGGGTGATGCATGATAAAACACAGCATGACCTCTAAGACACCTTCCATATTTGTAATCTTCTGTGAATGTATGTGAAAGAGAGTGGTATTTTGCTAGCAACTGGGAATAAAAAAGACATATAATAAAAATGAAAAGATAAAGCTATATAACAAGACTATTTTAGAGTGTGTGTGTTGTGTGGATAGAAATATGGCAGAAGAGGGGTAATACAGGGTATGTACACAAATATTTATAATAAAAATGAAAAGGTACCCAAATACAAGTATATCAATCTTTAATTTCTTGAGAGCAAGGTCCCTGATTTTTTTTTTTTTTTTTTTTTTGAGATGGAGTCTCGCTCTGTCATCCAGGCTGGAGTGCAGTGGCACAATCTCTGCTCACTGCAAGCTCCGCCTCCCTGGTTCACGCCATTCTCTGGCCTCAGCCTCCCGAGTAGCTGGGACTACAGGCACCCACCACCACGCCCGGCTAATTTTTCGTATTTTTAGTAGAGACAGGGTTTCACCGTGTTAGTCAGGATAGTCTCAATCTCCTGACCTCGTGATCTGCCCGCCTTGGCCTCCCAAAGTGCTGGCATTACAGGCGTAAGCCACCATGCCCGGCCAGGTCTCTGATCATTTCTATACATCATTCTTTTACTTGTAGGGCTGAACACAATGCCAGGAACACAGCAAGAATTTAATATATACTTGTTAAACGAATGAATGAATGCATGTATACATAAAATGTTATGGAATGTTTAACGTATTCTGGGGATAATGAAAGTGGGTGGATTTTTGAGAGAGGGGGTCGGGGTTAGAGTTCTGTACTGCTAATTTTTTCCCCATTATCCATTCTCTCCTTCTACAGTAATAGTTCCCTTATTTTTAGCTGGACACATTTACCAGCCTCTTGGTTGCTGGGTATATGACTGAGTTCTGACCAATAAAATGTGAGCCAAAGTGATATGTGCACCTTTCAGGTCATTGAAAACTAAGGACTGCCCTCTCTTTCTCCTTTATCCCACTAACCACTGGCTGGAAATGGACATGGCCTTAGTAGACTAAGGAGAGAAGGGCAAATCCCTAAGGAGGAAAGGCAGAGGTGGAATCAGGACCAGTTGTCTTTCAACTATACCAGAGTTTTTCAGACTGTGGTCTTTGGGCTGATTGCATTAGAATCGCCAGAGTTACCTGATGAAAATGCAAATTACCGGGTCTTATAGACTCAAATCTCTGGGATGGGTTCCAAGGATTTTTTTCAGCTGGAGGCGGTGGTTCACGCCTGAAATCCAAGCACTTTGGGAGGCCAAGGTGGGAGGATTGCTTGAGCCCAGGAGTTCGAGAACACCCTGGGCAGAATAATGGGAACCCCGTCACTGTTATTTAAAAAAATTATTACAGACTGGGCGCGGTGGCTCACGCATGTAATCCCAGCACGTTGGGAGGCCGAGGCAGGCGGATCACTTGAGGTCAGGAGTCCGAGACCAACCTGACGAACATGGTGAAACGCCATCTCTACGAAAAATACAAAAATTAGCGGGGTGTCATGGCGGGCACCTGTAATCCCAGCTGTTCGGGAGGCTGAGGCATGAGAAGTACTTGAATCGGGGAGGCGGAGGCTGCAGTTGGGCCGAAATTGCGCCACTGCACTCCGGCCTGGGCGACAGAGCGAGACCATGTCTCAAAAAATATTATTACTATATTAAAAAATGTTTTAAAGAATGTGTATTTTTAACAGGGACTTCAGGGACTTGTGAGTTGAAAACCACGGTACTACATCAGACTACCTCAAAAATATCCCCAAATGTTTATAAACAAAGCCAAGGTCACACATTCAGGCCCAGTGAGGTCCAGGAACTGTGCAAGAGGCCTCTGGCTCAGAAGGGCTGAAACAGGTGTCCCCGCGCGCAGGGGGAAGAGCGACTCTCCCTGCGACAGGCGGCACCCGCCAAATCCCGCGGGAACAGCCCGCGCGCCGCGCCCCCTGCCCCACCTCCGCTCGCGGTTGCCATGAAGACCGGGTCCCCGACAGGTCGACTGCCAGAGACTCGGGAGGCTGAGCCTTCCTCCGCCTGAGCCCGCCAGACCCCGGGCTCCGCGCTCACCCCTCTCCGCCGCCAGGTCCGCGAAGGCCTCACGCGCGAAGCCAGGCGAGACAACTTCACCACACCGGAGCGAACCGGGCGTCAGAGGCCGCGACCCCCCTGCCTCGAATCCGGCCAGTGGGAGTGGCTGCATTTGAACCAAACGGCCTTCGCGGGAAGCAGCCGTCGCCCCACAGTCCCGGGGCTCCCGAGGGCCTGTGACCGACGCCGGCCTCCGCGTCTTCGTCCCCGAATCCCCGGGAACCATCTGCCCTCGGGTAAGGGAGGAGTCGCGGGAGCCGGTGACTGGGCTGTGGGGACGCGAACGGGGCTCTGGAAGAAGCCGCCGGTCTCCTCGGGGCGCTTCTCCCGCCGCCAACGCCGCACCTCTCCTCGACGCCTTTTTTTTTTTTTTTTTTTTTTAATTGAGCGTGTGGAAGTTTCGTGAACTGCTTGTCCGACTCGAAGTCTGGGACACTCAGATGGGCCAGGAAATGTCCCCTCTTAGTCTTTAAGGCCACAACGAAGGGGGCCACCCGGAAGGGTGCTGCAGAGTGATTTACTGCGATCACCTTCTCTCTTCACAGAGGCCATGCTGCAGATGCGTGGAAAGCCGTTTCCTGGAACATCGGAATTCTAACCCCAGGGCGAGGGACTCACGACAGGCGAGGGGCAGACATGCTGAACTCCACGGGCGAACTGGAGTTTTCGAACGAAGAAGATCCCGAGATCATCTCCCAACTCACTTCCTTGGCTCTGTCCGATGGGAAAAGCTCAGCTGGTGCACCCGAAAAAACGGGCTATCCGGACTCCGTTTATGTCATGGCAGCGAACATTTTTCAGGGTATCCGAATCGAAAAGTCGGCACAGAAAGTCTTAATCAAGTATGGGAATGAACCCCTGCGGTCCTTCTCCGAGTCTGAGGATCAGTCCTTTCAGCGTTTGTCTTATGAGCTGGCTTTCAGTGCCCTGAAATGTGAGTTGTGCCAGTCTGGAGGATCAACACTAAAAGAAAATAATAGAGAGAGAATTTGGGGAATGCAGCCCTCCTCCTCCCTGCCCCTTATTCACACCAGGTTTTGGTTTTAGGCATGTGCATCTCTTTGGTTAACTGCAAGTGTCAAGGAATTAGGGTTCCAATGAAACTAATTCTTCCAGCCCAGGAGTGCAGATTTCGCCGTGCACTGTGCTTTGTCCTTAGAGCGGTGTAGTGCGCGGTCATTAAATTGAACAGGGAAACAATTTCTTCCGATGATAATTTCCCTCTCCCTGTATTTTTTGTTTGTTTGTTTGTTTTCCTCCGTAGAGTTGGGGGTCTCTATTGTCTGGGCTGGTCTCAAACTCTGAACTTCAAGGGATCCTCCCGCTTCAGCCTCCCAAAGTGCTGGGATTACAGGCAATGAGCCACCACGCCCGGCCTCCCTGTGTATTTCTTTCCATTCCCTGTATTTATCTTTTTTGGTATTTTAGTTTATGAGCTTTCACAAATATAAAACCAGTAAAGGAGGATGGGGAGAGGAACAGAGAATAAAAAGAAAAGGTGCAAAATTTAAAAAATGAATGTTAAAATTATACCAACCCCAATTAAGACTATCCCATTCGTGTAGCTAATAGCTTTAATGGGAGGAGCCAAACTTTAGTAGAACTTCCCTTTCTCATTTGCCTTCAGGGTTTGAGACTCAGTGTTACAGATTCTCTCAAGGATGGTTAGTTATCAATCTGAGGCCAGGGATGGTTGCTCAGGGCTGTAATCCCAGCACTTTTCGAGGCCAAGGTGAGAGGATTGTTTGAGCCCAGGCGTTCAAGACCAGCCTGGGCACATAGTGAGATCTCGTCGCTACAAAAAATTTAAAAATTAGCCCAGTGTGGTGGCTTAGTACTTAGTACTTAATGAGCCTTGTACATCCTTGTTCATGTCTGTAGTCCCAGATATTTGGGATGTTGAGGTGGGAGGATCGCTTGAGCCTGGGAGGCAGAGGTTGCAGTGAGCCAAGATGGTGTCATTGCACTCTAACCTGGTGACAGAGCAAGACCCTGTCAAAAAAAAAAAAAAAAAAAAAAAATCTAAATGTGGAATTGACACTAGGAAATGACCAAATATTGTTACTATGAGGACAGCAGTCAAAAGGCCTGAAGTTGTTTGTTTTAGTACTAGCTGTGACTAAAAACTTTATGTTGGTTTGTAAACTGACTCAATGTAGTTCCAAAAAGAAGTTCCAGAAATGTTTAGAATATTAGCAGCATGGCCAAAATGATGAGCAGAGCAGAAGCCTTCCTAAAGAGACACCTCAAAAAGGGCAACACTCTTTTGCATGATTTTCTTAGTACATAATGAGCCTTGTACATCCTTGTTCATAGGAGGCAGTTAATTACTCAGTTCAGCCACAGCGCAGTGGCTTACACTTGTAATCCCAGTACTTTGGGAGGCGGAGGTGGGAGCATTGCTTGGAGTTCAGGAGTTCAAGACAAACCTGGACAACATAGCGAGACCCCCATCTCTAATTTTATTTCTATTTTTTATTTTTTTGAGACGGAGTCTCGCTCTGTCGCCCAGGCTGGTGCAGTGGCGCAATCTCGGCTCACTGCAAGCTCCGCCTCCTGGGTTCACGCCATTCTCCTGCCTCAGCCTCCCGAGTAGCTGGGACTACAGGCGCCCGCCACCATGCACAGCTAATTTTTTGTACTTTTAGTAGAGACGGGGTTTCACCGTGTTAGCCGGGATGGTCTCCATCTCCTGACCTTATGATCCGCCCACTTGGGCCTCCCAAAGTGCTGGGATTACAGGTGTGAGCCACCTTGCCCTGCCCCCATCTCTGTTTTTAAAAATTAAAAAAAAAAAAAAAATGCTCAGTTGAATTAAAATGTCTCACTGATTATTTAGATAGGAATATATATTTTTGGTTGTCTGCAGAGATAATGTAGCTTAACTCTGAAGTCAGCAATTTGTCATGGAGAAAAATTTGTATGATGTGAAACAATTTCTCTTTATTTTTCGTTTCTTTGTTTTTCTGCTGTTCAGTAATTTTTCTTTTCCTTTTAAGTCTGTCTTAACCATTCTTCCTCCTCCAGTTTAATCTTTGAGATTTTGTTTCATCCCTCTTCTTCCCCTCTTCCCCAACCAAAGTGTTGCATTTCATGTAATGAATCAAATGAACATTTTTACACTTTTTTTCTAGCAACAATGAAATGCGGACTGCGCAGCTGCATTGATTAATTGGCATTTAATGTAATTCTAGAATTCTAGGCAATTTGTTCTCCTAATAGAATATTGAGTATTACCTTTAGTACTCAATAAGAAAAGCCTGAATTGGCCGGGCGCGGTGGCTCAAGCCTGTAATCCCAGTACTTTGGGAGGCCGAGGCGGGCGGATCACGAGGTCAGGAGATGGAGACCATCCTGGCTAACCCGGTGAAACCCCGTCTCTACTAAAAAAATACAAAAAACTAGCCAGGCGAGGTTGCGGGCGCCTGTAGTCCCAGCTACTTGGGAGACTGAGGCAGGAGAATGGCGTGAACCCGGGAGGCGGAGCTTGCAGTGAGCTGAGATCCAGCCACTGCACTCCAGCCCGGGCGACAGAGCGAAACCCCGTCTCAAAAAAAAAAAAAAAAAAAAGCCTGAATTATAATTCCATATAAAATTAATGCATTAACTAAATGATTGGATTAAACTGATATGTGTGATAGATTGTTTTTGTCCTCTCCATCCTATTTTCTACTTTATGAAAGATATTGTGATTGTTTTATCTTTCTTTCTTTTTTCTTTTTTTGGGATGGAGTCTCACTCTGTCACCCAGGCTGGAGTGCAGTGGCATGATCTAGGCTCACTGCAACCTCCACCACCCAGGTTCAAGCACTTCTCTGCCCCAGTCTCCCAAGTAGCTTCCAAGTGGCACCCACCACGACGCCTGGCTAATTTTTTTATTTATTTTTTATTTTTTTTGCGGTGGAGTCTCGGTCTGTCGCCCAGGCTGGAGTGCAGTGGCCGCGATCTCCACTCACTGCAAGCTCCGCCTCCCGGGTTCACACCATTCTCCTGCCTCAGCCTCCCGTGTAGCTGGGACTACAGGTGCCTGTCACTGAGCCTGGCTAGTTTTTGTATTTTTAGTAGAGACGGGGTTTCAACGTGTTAGCCACGATGGTCTCGATCTCCTGACCTCGTGATCCTCCTGTCTCGGCCACCCAAAGTGCTGGGATTACAGGCATGAGCCATCGTGCCCGGCCTAATTTTTGTATTTTTAGTAGAGATGGGGCTTCACCATCTTGGCAAGCCTGGTCTTGAACTCCTGACCTCGTGATCCACCTGCCTTGGCCTCCCAAAGTGCTGTGATCTTTCTTAATGACACAGAAATCCCATTCAAATAAATTGTTATAGACCTTTACAAAACTTCTTTTCTTGAAACGTTCATTTTTATAAGTTCAAATTATAAGGTAAAGTGTTATTGTTTACTTGTTAAATATATTTTTTCTTATAATAATACGGTTGATATGTTTTGGCTGTGTCCTCACCCAAATCTCATCTTAAATTCCCACGTGTTATGGGAGGGACCTGGTGGGAGGTAATTGAATCATGGGGACAGGTCTTTCTTGTACTGTTCTCATGATAGTGAATAAGTGTCATGAGATCTGATGGTTCTATAAGGGGTAGTATCCCTCTACAAGTTCTCTTCCCTTGTCTGCCGCCATATGAGATGTGCCTTTCACCTTCTGCCATGATTGTGAGGCCTCCCCAGCCATGTGGAACTGTAAGTCCATTAAACCTCTGTCTTTTGTAAATTCCCCAGTCTCGGGTATATCTTTATCAGCAGCATAAAAACGGACTAATACAATGGTCTTGCTTTAAATTATCAGTAATTCTTGAATGTGCAAATAGAATAAAATCAGAATTTTATGTAGTGGGTTTTCCAAGATAATTAGGAGCCTGCTATTTTCCTTTTTTTTTTTTTTTTGAGACAGAGTCTTGCTCTGTCACCCAGGCTGGAGTGCAGTCAATCGTACAATCTCGGTTCAGTGCAACCTCAGCCTCCTGGGTTCAAGTGATTCCCTGCCTTGGCTTTCCAAGTAGCTGGGATTACAGGTGCCCGCCACTATGCCCAGCTAATTTTTGTATTTTTAGTGCAGATGAGGGTTTCACCATGTTGGCCAGGCTGGTCTTGAACTCCTGACCTCAGGTAATTCGACCACCTTGTCCTCCCAAATTGCTGGGATTACAAATGTGAGCCACCACAACAGGCCATCTGCTATTTTACTTTTAAAATATTGGAGGCTTTTATGCATTTCACTTTTATCTTCTGTATTACCAGTGTTCTGTCAATACTTTCACATGTGATATTTTGTAAACTTAATTCTGGCTTATACAGTATAAGTTCAAGGAATAATGGTTCAGGTAAGAAAACTCAGAATTTCTTCCCTAAGATTTTATAGGAGCTGTAAAACTGCAAAGGTTATTGTGAAAATTAAAGAGAGCTTGAGTAATGGTCCCTTTTGTTTGTGAATTTGTGAACAGGTAATTAAATCACATTACCATAATATTTAAGGAAGTAGGAGAAGAAAAACAATAACAGAAAATCTCTTAATTATACAAACGTTAACTGTATTCCTTTGGTTGTGTCTTATGCTTTTCAGTTTTATTGCTTGTTCCTTTGTTGATGTCCTTCATTGTATATAAGGTCTTTCAAGGCAGGAAGTATATTTATCTGATTAACCTTTTAAAGACTTAAAGGGCTCTGTAAAATGTTTTTTGAAATGAAGAGTGCCATTATTTCTGCTTTACCAAATAAGCCCAAGGTCAATTTTCTGCTAACGAAAGTAGAATTACTAATGAAAAGTAGCCTATTCCTATTTAGAGTTTTGTCAAAGCAGTACAGTACTAGTAGCCTATTTATTTATTTATTTATTTATTTAAGATGGAGTCTCGCTCTGTTGCCCAAGCTGGAGTGCAGTGGCGCGATCTCAGCTCCGCCTCCTGGGTTCATGCCATTCTCCTGCCTCAGCCTCCTGAGTAGCTGGTACTACAGGCGCCCGCCACCACGCCCGGCTAAGTTTTTGTATTTTAAGTTATAGCTTTTGGGAATTAGTAATTGTAGTCAGGGGTTCCTAAGACCACCTCCAGATTCAATGATTTGCTACAAGGACTGACAGAACTCAGCAAAGCTGTTATACTTATGGTTATAGTTTATCACAGTGAAAGGACAGATTAAAATCAGCAACAAGTAAAGGTACGTAGGGCAGAATCCAGGAGAGACTAGACGCAAGCTTCCTATTTTTCTTTCCCAGAGTGGTCTATGGAGAGTGCTTAATTCTCCTACCAGTGATAAATGGCAACATGAATGAAGCATTGCCAACTAGCGAAGCTCAGCTGAGCCTTGCTGTTTGTTTAGCATTTTTATTGGGGGTCAGTCTCATAGACAAGCTGCAGTCATGTGGCTGACCTTAGTTATTCAATCTCTAGCTTCTTCAGAGGCCAAGCTGATACTGTGTGGTCTAGGACCCCAGGAAAAAAAAAAGAAAAAAAAAAGGTACTTTTATCAGACAAGATATTCTAAGAACTTAGAGGTTATCTCCTAGGAACTAGTCAAAGGCCGACCCTTTCTTTAAAATGTCCAGAGTTTGGCCACCCAGGCCTGCTGAGTGGGAAGAGGGAGAGCGATGCCCCAGTTCCTTCTCCCAATTTCACCTGTCTAATAAACCCAATTTTTCTTTCATGAGGAGTAGTAAGAAAGGGTAGAGACACAATTAAGGTGTTTCTCTAGGGTAAGGCCCTCCACATGGAAACATGTAAAATGGTGGTTAAGAGATCTCTGAAGCAGACTGAAGAGAAGCTTTGATTAGTGGGGAGAGAGAGAGATAATTGGAGTTATCGGGCTGAATTCTAGAATACGCATACTTGCAACTTTCAAGGAAGTCCTGATAGCCTAAATTAGGCATTATCACTGTGGTGTATTTGGTTACTCTGGTTTGTCATAATAATAATAAGAGGAAGGCAGCATAATGTTTAGTGAAGTGCATGTACTTTGGTCCCAGACTGCCTGGGTTTGACTCCTTGCTATGTGACTATGAACATACTACTTAACTGTGCTGTGCCCCATTTCCTATGAAATAACCTAATTCATATGGTTGTTATGGAGATAAATGAATTAATATATGAAATGCACTTAGAACATTGTCAAGCACATAGAAAACATATACACAGTCCCCAATTTATGATGGGGGTCCTTATAATTTTTCCACTTAACATGATGTAAAAGCTATACACTTTCAGTAGAAACCATACTTTGAGTACCCATACAACCATTCTGTGTTTTACTTTCAGTATTTAATAAGTTACATAAAAATAAACAAAAAAGGTCTGGGCGCAGTGCCTCACCCATGTAATCCGAGCACTTTGGGAGGCCGAGGTGGGCGGATCACAAGGTCAGGAGTTTGAGACTAGCCTGGCCAATATGGTGAAACCCTGTCTCTACTAAAAATACAAAAATTAGCTGGGCATGATGGCGGGTGCCTGTAGTCCCAGCTACTCAGGAGACTGAGGCAGGAGAATCGCTTGAACCCGGGAGGCGGAGGTTGTGGTGAGCCAAGATCGTACCACTGTACTCCAGCCTGGGTGACAGAGCGAGACTCTGTCTCAATAAATAATAAACAAATAAGTTACACAAGATGGTCAGCACTTTATTATAAAATAGGCTTTGTGTTGGATAGTTTTGCCCAACTACAGGCCTATGTAAGTGTTCCGAATGTGTTTAAGATAGCCTAAGCTGAGCTATGATGTTTGGTAGGATAGATGTATTCCATGCATTTTTGATATACAATATTTTTAACTTATGATGGGTTTATCAGGATATAACCCCATCATAAGGCAGGGAGCATCTGTATAAAGTATACAGTTATTCATGTTGATATTACTATGTGAGAAGGTAAAATTATATATATACACAAAAGTAATACATTCTGCACAATATCAAAGGCATCCCAAAGGTGATACTGGTTTTAACAAGAGCCCTAGAGGGAAATACTGCAATATTGGGAAAAGGATGTTCTGTTCTCTTTTCGTTCATCCTGCCTTTTTTTTTTTTTTTGAGACAGAGTTTCGCGCTTGTTGCCCAAGCCAGAGTGCAATGTCACGATCTAGGCCCACTGCAACCTCTGCCTCCCAGGTTCAAGAGATTCTCTTGCCTCAGCCTCCCAAGTAGGTGGGATTACAGGTGCGCCACCATGCCTGGATAATTTTTTGTATTTTTAGTAGAAACTGGGTTTCACCATGTTAGCCAGACTGGCCTTGAACTCCTGACCTCAAGTGATCCACCTGCCTCAGCCTCACAAAGTGCTGGGATTACAGGCGTGAGCCACCACACCCCACCAGCTTCTTCTATGTCTTAGGAGTCCAGCATCAAAGAGATCTGCCAAGTTAGAAGTCCTTCTTTCTTCTAATACTGTACAAAAAGTATGAAGTAGATGGGAATTGGTTTGAAAGAACTAAGGATGTGAAACTGTAAACTTCATTTCCTTTTAAGGGATAATTACCTTGTGAAGTACAAAATTGTGGCTAGAATGTGGATAACGATTCCCAGAGGATTTCTGTGGGAAAATTGGAGCCTGTGCTCCCAAATTAGGCACTTCTTTTTAGTTTTCCTATCTCCCAAATGAAAAATGAAATTTAGGCCAGGCATGGTGGCTCATGCCTGGGAAGCCAAAGTGTGCAGATCACTTGAGGCCAGGAGTTCGAGATCAACTTAGCCAACATGGCAAAAACCCATCTCTACAAAAAATACAAGAATAATTAAAAAAAATAAAAATAAAAATAAAAACAAGAAAAAAGTAAAAAATACAAAAATTAGCCAGGTGTGGTGCCACACACCTGTAGTCCCAGCAACTTGAGAGACTGAGGCAGGAGGGTTGCTTGAGCCCAGGAGGTGGAGGTTGCAGTGAGCTGTGATAACACCATTGCCCTCCAGCCTGGGTGACACAGCAAGACTCTGTCTCAAAAAAAAAAAGAAAATTCACGAATTCAAATTCAAGGTATAAATTCAATTTATACCTTGGTTATACTATGTTTTCCATAAATGTTGAATAAATTGAAGCTAGGCAGGCCTACCTGTCTGTTCAACTGATTAAAGCATTTGTTATATGCCGGGAATGGTGGCTCACGCCTCTAATCCCAGCACTTTGGGAGGCCGAGGTGGGCAGATCACCTGAGGTCAGGAGTTCGATACTAGCCTGGCCAACATGGTGAAACCCTGTCTCTACTAAAAATACAAAAATTAGCTGTGATGCTGTGATGCAGACCTGTAATCCTAGCTGCTTAGTAGGCTGAGACAGGAGAATCATTTGAACCCAGGAGGCGGAGGTTGCAGTGAACCGAGATTGCACCACTGCACTCCAACCGGTGTGATAGAGTGAGACTCCGTCTGATAAATAAATAAAATAAAACCTTTGTATTATGATGTATATATAGTTTAAGTAGTTGTAACAAAAAGAACACTCGTGTTCCCTGTGGAAGTTTTTAAATATGTCCATTTGTTTCCTCTTAACCGCCTTTGCAATTATCATAACCTCTGCCTGGAATGCTGTCCCTTCCTAGATATTCACATGGCTAACTCCTTGTCATTTGGGTCTTAGATTAAATGTCATCACATCAATGTCTTCACTATTGAGTTTGACTGAATAGTTAAGAAATAATACCAATCTAACACAAACTCTGAGAGATTAGAGGAAGAGAGAACAGTTTCCACTCATAGGCTACAAAACTCTGATACCAACACTGACAAGGCTATTACAAGAAAAGAAAATTATAGACCAACATCCCTGATGAACATAAACATACAACAAAAATTTTAAATAAAATATTAGCAGCCGGGTATGGTGGCTCATGCTTGTAATCCCAGCACTTTGGGAGGCCTAGGCGGGTGGATCACCTGAGGTCGGGAGTTCGAGACCAGCCTGGCTAACAGGGTGAAATGCCATCTCTACAAAAAACACAAAAATTAGCCAGGTGTGGTGATGCATAGCTGTAGTCCCAGCTACTCTGGAGGCTGAGGCAGGATTGCTTGAACCTGGGAGGCGGACGTTGCAGTGAGCTGAGATCATACCATTGTACTCCAGCCTAGATGACAGAGCAAGACTCTGTCTTAAAAACAAACAAAACAAAACCAAAAAAATTAGCAAATCAAATCCAGCAATAATAAAAAGAATAAGAAAACTGTTGCTCAACATTATTAATTAGTTCCTCTTTAAAGTTTTTCAAAGGCCATACATTAAAGGTTGGAATCCTTTTATTATTGCTTTGACTATTCAGATAATGCTTCTTTGACTATGATTCCTTGTGGACCCTAGGTCAAAAGGGTCCAGCATTCATAAAGATTATAAAAATTTATCATGTCATTGAAATTTAAGTCATTATCTAGAATTGAGGTATATTTTAGATATGAAAGTAAACGTATTTTATGGCATTATTATAGTATATTTTGATTCCAGAGTTTTCATTTTTCACTTTGTATTTTCGGTGATAGGCCTTTCCCTTGTCTTGCAGATCAAGATATTTTGGAAACTATATTGATAGACAGCTGTATCTTCCCAAGTACCACAATAGTAAGTAGATAAATTTTAGAATTACATCGTTTCAGGATTTTTTTTAAAAGAAAGTGTTTTAAAGCCTTTAGATTGAAATAGTTTGCTGAGTATTGAAGCCTCTTAAATATAGATTCTTTTCGACTTCTAATATCATTCATTTTGGTGAACATACCAAAAACTATCTCTTTTGAAAGGTTTTTTTTTCTGGATTTTTTTCTATCTTGAAGACCTTCCCTGTCTCCAAATCCAATCAGACTATGTAAAAATAGTCATATTCCTACTGTTATGAAAAATAATGGAATGGAAAATATTGCTGGTTAGATATTTTTTGTATACTTTTCTTTATATATGTTTTCCCTTGATAGCCAGATCATTTGAGCAGTCTTATTATTGTGATGCTGTATGATTTCCAAGATAGAAAATTTCAAACTCGTGTCCTTTCTGATAATGAAGAGTCCATATCAGAAGTTCAAGAAGTAGAGAACCTTCTTAACAGGTAATCGTAAAAGTGAAAAGAATGTTTTATATGAAACCTACATTAGCATTTTTATTGGTAAAATTACATACAGTATAATGTATAGAGAAGAGTTAAATTTGATAGAGAAAAATATAAAAAATCATAAATTTTTTGAATTCCTTTACAAACAGTCTTGAACAGGTTAAGTATTTTGTTTAAAATGAATGTTTTTCAAAGCTTGAATTACAAGATCCAGTGTGTAAGCATGTGAGAAATCATTAAAAATTCCCAATAATTTTTAGCATATAAATTCAACTGTATTTGAAACAGCTACTAATTGCTTAGTTCACTTTATTTATAGCTTTGTAAAAAAAAAGAAAACCTCTAACATGAGTCAAATGAGAAAATTCCAACAGTAGACAAGAATCAACTATTTTTCCAAAGTAAAGAAAAAAAATTCTACTTAAGAACAAACTAGCATCTTAAATTTGTTTTCTTTTTATCTTAAATATCAGCAGAAGTCTACTATGAGAATAAGAAGTTTCTACCTCAAAGCATAGATGGGATAATGAATTCAATTAATGCATGAAAATGCTTAGTTAGAACCAGACATAAAGTAAATTGGTCAGTAAATGTTAAGTGTTACTGTTTGCTATGGTTTGAATGTGTCCCCCAGAATTCATGTATTGGAAACTTAATCCTCAGTTTGACAATGTTGGCAGTTGGGGCCTAATGAGAAGTGTTTAGGTCATGAAGATTTCAGCCTCATGAATAGATTAATGCTATTATCAAAAGGGCTTGTGAGGTGAGCTTGCTCTCTTGTGCTTTTGCCCTTCTGTGTTCCACTATTTGATGATGCAGCAAGAAGGCCCTCACCAAATGCCAGCACCTTGATTTTGGACTTCTCAGCCTCCAGAACTATGAGAAAATAAACTTCTGTTCTTTATAAATTAGCTAGTCTCAGGTATTTTGTTATAGCAGTGCAAAATGAACTAAGACACTGTTGATTACAGCTTTTAGTACTATGTTATTGAACTTTAATAGAAAGTACAATATAGCAACAACAACAATCTTGTAAGAAGATTTTGGCTTAGTGAATAATCTGATTGTCACTGTCAACAATTGTCAGTATGTCTGATTTTATAGGAAATTTAAGCAGTTTATTTAAATTATTGAAGGCTGAGACTAGAAGACTCAGGTAATAGAGTAATGATAAGAATAGCTTACATTTATTGAGCACTTAATATGTATCAGGCATTGTTCTAAGAAGCTCTTTACCTAAAGGCCGGGCGCGGTGGCTCAAGCCTGTAATCCCAGCACTTTGGGAGGCCGAGGCGGGCGGATCACGAGGTCAGGAGATCGAGACCATCCTGGCTAACATGGTGAAACCCCGTCTCTACTAAAAAAATACAAAAAACTAGCCGGGCGAGGTGGCGGGCGCCTGTAGTCCCAGCTACTTGGGAGGCTGAGGCAGGAGAATGGCGTAAACCCGGGAGGCGGAGCTTGCAGTGAGCTGAGATCCGGCCACTGCACTCCAGCCTGGGCGACAGAGCGAGACTCCGTCTCAAAAAAAAAAAAAAAAAAAAAAAAAAAAAAAAAAAAAAAAAAAGAAGCTCTTTACCTAACAACTTTATGCACTGGTTACTGTTACCAACCTGTAATTTTACACATGGGAAAAATGAGGAACAGACAAGTTAAAGCAGGGGTCCCCAACCCCAGGGCTGCAGACCAGTACCTATCTGTGGCCTGTTAGGAACTGGGCAGCACAGCACAAGGTGAGTGGCAGGTGAATGAGCATGACCACCTGAGCTCTACCTTCTGTCAGATTAGCAGCAGCATTAGATTCTCATAGGAGCGTGAACCTGATTGTGAACTGCACAGGGATCTAGGTTGCATGCTCCGTATGAGAATCTAAGGATTCATCTAATTAGATGATCCTTATGAGATCATCTAATGCTTGATGATCTAAGGTGGAACAGTTTCATCCTGAAACCATTCCTTCCACCTTCCCCCAGTTCATGGAAAAATTGTCTTCCACGAAACTGTTCCCTGTTACCAAAAAGGTTGAAGACTGCTGAGTTAAAGGGACTGTTTAATGCCACAGAGCTGGAAAGGGGAGTAGCCAGAATTCACACTCAGGAATGACTCCAGAGTCCAAACTTCAACCATTTATATGCTAGCATTCCTTCCACTTAGCAGAGTGAGGCCTGCCTGAGGTACTCTGGAAGTTTAGAACATAGTCATATCTCATGTCAGTGTCATAGCCATGATAAATCATGGGATGGAGAAGAGCAAAAGCAATCAGATATATGTACTCTCTGTGTTAAATAAGTAAGGATCTTGTGCCTGTTTACTTTGGGTTTGGGGGAAACCACCTTATTGGTAGTACCAGTATTGGGCAGCCTGACTCCCAGGATGGGCATTCAGAGGAAACTTGGTGGAGCAATATGCTATGGGACAGGCTCTGAGTTTCAGTTTCCCTGTGCTTCTCCTAGTTTCTGTTTGACATAGTCAGGATTTAGGGGACTTTCATGTCTGAACTTAGTCTCAGAGGGAGAGATGAGAGCTAGGGTTATGCTGAATCAACCAAAGAAACCCACAAGGCTCTAACCAAGTAAGAAAGATTACACTGGTTTCATCAGAAGAAGACTTTAGCTGAGGATGCTGGCAAGGAAAGTAGGAGTAGGACAAGCAAAGGACCTGGTTTAAGAGGTCAGAGGAACCAGAAGATATTAATGTCTAAGGATTTCTGATTCCCCAGATCTTCCCCATTCCCATAATTTACATCATGCTACCACCTGCCTTAACACATATTCTGGTTACATTGTTGTCAGTACAATTGTTTTTTCCCATACCCAAACCAATAGAATTTTATGCATTGCAAATCTTATTGCTAGGAATTAATTTAGGAATCTTATTCCTAATCAGTCATATTGTACTCAATTCACATTATACTGAATTCATAATATACTGTAGGAGAAATGCCTATGTTTAGTGATTGAATTGTGGAGAAGAATAGTAGCACATTTCTGAGAAAATACATGTACAAAGATGCCACAGTATTTACTCAAGAGTCTTCTTAGCTTTCAAGTAATTGAAGCCATCTTCAGTTTGCTTGAGCAAAAATGGAAAATACAGATGCTGGGATTTACAACTCAAGGACTCAGGAAAAGAATGAAATCAGGAACTGGAAAGATGTTAGGACTTTAATTTGCTTTATCTCTTTATCTTTTTATCTCTGCTTCTCTCATAGTATCTGCTTCATTTTTTTCCCCTGCGCATCTGCCAACTGGGCTTTTCTAGTAGGGCATGGAAAAGGCCCTACTGTTGTACCCCAGTACCCAAGCTTATGTTACAGTTGTACGCTAGTTTCTTCACTTAGACTAACTTATTATCTTACCTCCCATTTCTAAATTCCTGTGAGAGGAAATTCAATTGCCTCAGTGCAGGTCAGTTACAGTCTCTCCCGGGCCAATTCCCTGTAGCCAATGAAGTGGTATTCTAAACCACAGAAAGACAGCTGGAAGCCAACTCTATCCATCTTCTAGGGCTTGAGACTGTAGTTCCCAGGGAAGTTCAGTCACTGCAAGCTCAAAGTGTACCTTAGCATCTATCTACTTAGAGGATAAAGACTAATTCTTTTTTTTTTTTTTTTTGAGATAGAGTCTTGTTCTGTTGTCCAGACTGGAGTGTAATGGCACAATCTCATCTCACTGCAATCTCCACTTCCCTGGCTCAAGCAATTCTCCTGCCTCAGCCTCCTGAGTAGCTGGGATTACAGGCACACGCCATCATGCCTGTGTTTTTGTAGAGACGGGGTTTCAGTATATTGGCCAGGCTGGTCTCGAACTCCTGACCCCAGGTGATTCTACCGCCTCGGCCTCCCAAAGTGCTGGGATTACAAGTGTGAGCTGCCATGCCTGGCCCAATAAAACTAACTCTAAGAGGTTCTAGAAGAAGAAGTAATTAGCAAGAAGCTGAATGAGAATGATTTCCTCCTTGTAAAAGTGATTTGACCTTTGTTGTTGTTCCTCCTGGGAATCCTTGTGTTTTTTCACTCTTATACCTCTATGCACCAACATGTATCTTTTTCTTCACTTATTCATGGGTTTAGACATGTAATCCAAGATGATACCTATTATCATTTTTTTTTTTTTACATATGAAAGATCTTTAAGAACCCATTCTTTGTATAATATGCAACTGTCCTTTTAATACTGTGTGACTAGGTTAAAAAAAGAGAGCCACAACCCCTTGTTTCTCACTCCCCATGCCTTTCCACCAGTCCAATAATCTATTTCTGTTAAATTATTTGCTGGACTGTTGTGAAGCAGCAATTGGAAAATAAGCCGTGAAAAAAAACAGAAAAAGGAGGGGAAAGACTTAGTTCTCCTTCCAAACCACCCCAAAACCATTTATCCTGATGTCTTCCACTTCACAGCTAAGGCATCACCATCTACCTAGATATCATCCTTGATTCTTCTTTCCTCCCTTCCCCTGCACTCAATCTGTATCTAATGCGTCAAGCCCTGTAACTCCAATTCGAAAGCATACACTGAGCCTGTGCACTTCTTTCCATTTCCACTACTACCATCCAAACCTATGCCACCATAATCTATCACTTGGACTACCATGATAGCTTCCTTAGACACATTTCCCTGGCCTGTAACTCTCACTTTCCTGCAATCAGTTCCACATGGCAGGTAGAGTGGTATTTTCAAAATGTAATTGTGTAGTCATGATAGAATATCTTGGATCAGACTTCCCCTTCTACTGTAAACAACTAGAAAACTGGCCAAAATATATTATAGGATGTAAAGGTTTTGGACATTAGACAAGCAGCCGCACAGAAACTTGATCCCTGAAAGAACAAAACAAATGAGGTGGGCCCTAGAATAGTCCTGGCTTTATGCCTGGAAAAATTCTCAAACTGCAATGTAGGAAGTAGAAAATAGCAGTCTTGCTGAGTTAAGAAACCAGAGACCAGTTTTAGAAGATTGAAGTGATTGTTTTTTCTTCTTTATTGTATTAAGTGGCCAGGTGATTTACATTGACTGGTTTATGAATGTTAAACCAGCCATGCATTTTTGGGATAAGGCACATTTGCTCAGATATATTCTTTTTGTTGTCTTCCCCAGTTTCTCTCATTCCCCATAATGCTCCAGAATTTCTAATTGCCAAAATGCCCTTTAAATACTTGTTCATGGGTTTTATCTCTCACATTCTCTCCACTCCTTCTTCAGAAAGTCTTCACCTGTTTCACTTACCTAGTAAAGAGTCTGAAGCAGATGTCTGATTTTATATTTTTCTGGGAAATTCAAGCAGTTCATTGAAGATTATCTTTTGGCATTAAGAAAATACAATCAAGGTCAGGCGTGGTGGCTCACACCTGTAATCCCAGCACTTTGGGAGGCTGAGGTGGGCGGATCATGAGGTCAAGAGATAGAGACCATCCTGGCCAACTTAGTGAAACCCTGTCTTTACTAAAAATACAAAAATTAGCCAGGCATGGTGGCGTGTGCCTGTAGTCCCAGCTACTCAGGAGGCTGACGCAGGAGAATCGCTTGAACCCTGGAGGTGGAGGTTGCAGTAAGCCAAGATTGTACCACTGCACTCCAGCCTGGTGACAGAGCAAGACTCCATCTCAAAAAAATAAAAAATGATAAACTGAGGAAAAATGGCATATTAGTTAAGATTATTTTTTGCAACTGACAGATTTTGCAAAAGAGGGACTTTAAGATAATTTTTGGAATGATTGAACATGAGGTTGCAGGAAGAGTGGTGATGTAGCTATGCTTCTACTAACTAGAGCCTGTGACTCCAAATTCATCAGGACTCTAGTCTCTGCTTCTCTGTGCCTCCATTCTCTAATCATTCTATATTTCCAGGATAAGAAACTTGGATGCCAACAACTCCCTAACACGGAAGTTACATCTTATAGTACTAAACACTGGAAAAACTGGCTTAACTCTCTCTTCCTACATCCAAAAAATCTCTCTGTCTTTCTCTCTCTTCTCTCTCCTGCACGCCAGTTGGGCTTGAACTCTGCAATCAAATTACCTGAATTCAGATAATTGAGAGAGAGAGAATATGGAAGAGAGAGAAAGAGGAGATGTGACATGGCGTACCATAGGAGTGGCAAATAGTTCAGCACATGACTGAAGATAGATTTATGGATGGGAGTGATGGGAACTGAGGCAGGAAGAGTTGGTTCAGGTTAAACTATTAAGATCCTAGAATACCCTCATAAGCAGTTTAGATTATGTCCTGTGGCTGATGGATTTCATCTAAAATTTAAGCTTAGGAATCACATAATTATAATTTAATATTATAAAGGAAGCTCTGACTGTGTGTGTAACCTGGGATGATGGTAAAAAAGATAATGAGGCAGCTCTCTGTGATAACATACACATTGTAGTAGAAAGAGGACTTCTGGATAGGAATATTGGGGAAGGCTACTTTACTACCATTTTCATCATTGCAGTCCTCCTTATTTAAAGCTATGGAAGAAGCTTTTTTTAGTAACCACAAGATAGGATACTTCATCTACAGAAGTATAGGTCTGGTTATCTTAAGAACATATGGATTTGACATTTGCCCTAAGTCTAATATAGTATATTTATATAAAAATCTGTATAACTGCATGTATACTTTAATTTTTGTGGGATTAAATTTTGTTAAAAATCATGGTCCAAAATGTTTACTATCTGGAAAATTTATTTGGAGATTTATTTCTCCTTACACTCCTCCTATATACACAGCAAATATGTATTTTTGGCTTCATATTTTTAGTCTTTAATGACTGAATAATTCAATAAATAGCATTTATTATGATAAATTTGAACTAAGTAGGTATTTGCAAGTACTGTTAATAACAAATAGTCTCTACTCAGAATATCTCACAATGTATAATATAGAACAGTAACTCACCCCTTTTACATTAATTTTTTTTTAGGTGCATTAACGTACTATGTCATTTTTTTAGTATCTACTGCCATAGTTCTGTGACATTTGGACACAGAACTAGACAAATCTAATTTTATTGTAGTCCTAAAAATCTTAATGTTTGACCACCCTTCCCTTTCCTTCCCAAGGACCCTTATCTTCTCTCTCTCATATACATACACATAATATTCCCACATAAACAATTTTTTTGGGTGAGATGTTCTCATTCTATTGAGTGGGTAAGACATGTAGAATAAGGACATTGCAGGCATAAAGAAAAGACGTAGTGATTTCACAGTTGGTGCTAAAAAAACAACAGAGATGCTCATTTACTACCCGCTCTTGTCCTGGCTCCCAGCAGGACAATGGTTTCTTTGAAACAATTTAGGTGGGCCTGACAGTGATTCCCTGAAAGTGTCCTCCCTTTCTGTGCCACCCACCAACCACAACTCAGATCATATTTGACTCTTTTGTGACATCTCTTCTTATTTCTCACTCAAGGTTATAATTGAGGTTGATTTCAGTTAGGTTCCTACTGTGAAAATGCTATGAATATGGGTCAGGAATAAGTCCTGTGTTCTCATTCATTAAAGTTTTGGGCTGTGAGATCAAGAAAAATCACTGAGCCATCATGGTGATGCTAACCAGTTCTTGTTTTTCTTTTGTGATTTGGAACTTTGAAGCATGGGACATTCAGAACTGGGAAGGACTTAATACAGACTCATGAAAGTTCTTTAATCTTACCAAGACTGTACTGTTGCCATCTGTGATACTAATAACTAGCCTATAATGAGTGCCTGCTATACGCCAGGCACTGCGCTAAGAATTTTGCACACATGATTGATAATCACTACATTAATAACAAGGTAAGTTGACCACCTTTAACAGATGAGAAAACTAGGCTGAAAAAGGAGATTAAGTAACATTCCTGAGGTTACACAGCTAGTAAGTGATAAAACCTGGATTTAACTTCAAGTTTGTCTGACTCTAAATCCTAGACCCTTCTCAATAAATAAAGTTTGTCTTTCGGCTGGGCGTGGTGGCTCATGCCTGTAATCCCAGCACTTCGGGAGACTGAGGCGGGCAGATCACTTGAGGTCAAGAGTTTGAGAACAGCTTAGCCAACATGACGAAACCCCACCTGTACTAAAAATACAAAAATTAGCTTGGTGTGGTAGTGTGCGCCTGTAGTCCCAGCTACTCTGGAGGCTGAGGTAGGAGAATTGCTCGAACCCATGGGACGGAGTTTGCAGTAAGCCAAGATCATGCCACTGCACTCCATCCTGGGCGACAGACGGAGACTCTATCTCAAAAAAAAAAAAAAAGTTTGTTTTTCAACCAGCAATTAATATAATGGTTAAGAAGTTGCTATACAACTATACAGGGGGAGCAAAAACAGAAAGAAATAAATCAGGATTATTGGATTTCTATTTGTTTTTTTTTTTTTTTTGAGACAGAGTTTCGCTCTTGTTGCCCAGGCTGGAGTGGAATGGCACAATCTTGGCTCACTGCAACCTCCACCTCCTGGGTTCAAGTGATTCTCCTGCCTCAGCCTCCTGAGTAGCTGGGATTGCAGGCGCCCACCACCACGCCCAGCTAATTTGGTAGTTTTAGTAGAGATGGGGTTTCCCCATGTTGGTCAGGCTGGTCTTGAACTCCTGACCTCTGGTGATCCACCTGCCTCGGCCTCCCAAAGTGCTGGGATTAGAGGCATGAGCCACCGTGCCCAGCCTTGGATTTCTATTTACAAATATGACACATTTTTATTTTAGACTTCAAAAATTTGAAATGGAATTATTATTTGTTAAAATTCTAAATGTGATTTTTTAGAGTTTCCAGTGGAAAATCGATAGTCTTGTCTCAAATGCAATAGATTAAGGATGGATTTTCTGTCTCTAGTTTTAAGATAAAATTGGCTGCGGCATTGGCAAGATGTCGAATCAAGCATGATGCCCTTTCAATTTACCACATCCTTCCAGAAACAGTTAGGAAACAGGAACTAAGGGCCTCCACTTTACCACTTTATGCTTGGATAAATACTTGTAAAATCAGGTAAGTGTTTAAATCAAATTCTTTATATTTCAAGTCTCTATCCTTTTAAAATAATGTGATGAGAAGCATTACCTTTTTAAGAGGTGAGGGTGGCACATCAAGGGGAGTGATTAGGCAATCAGAGTTAAGTTCCAGAGCTTTATGACCAAATTACCAAAGGTAATTACATAAATATGTTAACTTCTCTGCCTATAATTATCTTTTAGTTTATTGTTAGTTAACATTGTTAGTTCCATTAGATGTAATGTATGAAGTGATATTTTTCTTTGTTACAGGAACAAGGTGTTAGTGTTAAGTACATTTTTAATGTATTGTATTTGTAATTACAAGCTGCTGTTGTATATTTACAGCCCTGAAGAAGTTTATAATAATTTGAAGAGAAGAGGCTATAATAAAGTCAAATCTGTGTTGCATATTGATGATAAAGTCTTTGCTGTGGATCAGCATTGCTATGATGTCTTAATTTTTCCATCTCATCTTAAAAATGATCTTATAAATATAGATCTTTTCAAAGATTACAAACTTATTTTTCAGGTAAACTAATATTTACTTTCATTGTGATTCTCAACAATCCAACCTAGCCAAAGAACTTCTCCACTTAAAAAGAAAACCTAATACTGTTTATATTTTTGTAGATTATCAGGGAGGTTTATAAGGCCTAATTGTCACCTTGAATAAAATTAATACCTCTACAGTCAGTGCATCTGATTGGCATCTCTGTCTCATGTGAATTTATAAAGAACATATCCTTCTCCCAGATCCCATAAATAGGAAGATTTGCATTGCTGGCCACTGTAAGGTTCTACTTTTCTCCCCTAAAGGAGAATTCAAGAGAAAGAACAATGAGACCTTTTCTTCCTTCCCTTTCTGGGGAAGATACTAGTGCCATCTTGTATATGAAAAAACAATTGTAATGGTTTTTCGTAATTTCTTTAATATAGTCTTATAGCTTTGATTTGTAAGAGGTGTATAAAGGCTATCAGTACAGGAAGAGAATGTGAGGTATAATGTGGTTTCAACAGAACGAAAATAAAAGGCATAAAAAAGTAGTTTAAATTCATTTTTACATCCTTAGATTCCAATTATTGCCTCAGATGTACCTTGATCTTCTAAGGTTTATCCCTTTTCCACATTCATATTCTTGGGCAGAATCTCTTACCATATCAAGCACTGAGATCAACTGCAGAAGCCCAACCTGTCAAGCCCCCTTTGATAAGCTTCTCAAACATCTTAGTGTTACTCTGTGAGCTAGTGGCAATTTAGGTGACAAGGTAATGGGAAAGAGAAAATGGAAGTAGTAGATGAGTGGGTTTTTGTGAAGGGGTAAGAATTGGAGCTAAGATAGGACATTATTAATCTGTTGACCATATTTTAAAGATTCTGGCATTGCTTTATACAAAAATTAGACAATAATAGTCATAATTTAGGCTAAACAAAGTTAAGCTCTTTGTTTTAAACATCAGTTGTCTTTGCTAACTCTACTTAAACATATATTAAGATATTAAAACTAAAACGGATTAGGTACCTAATATTATTATGAGGTACCTTCTTTTATGTAAAGCAAATAGAAGTCAGCTTATATTTCTAGTGATACCCTTTGAAATTCTAATCATACCATTATCTTATAGGACAAATCTCGAAGTCTTGCTGTCCATTCTGTAAAGGCTTTATTAAATATGGATGATGATATCTTAATGGTCAATACAGGTTCATGGTACACAGTTGCCCATATGTCAATTTTAACAAATAATAATACCTCAAAAGTATTTGTGTGTGGAGTACAATCACAAGCTAAGGATCCTGACTTGAAGACACTTTTCACAAAAATGGGATGTAAAAGTATGTAAAAATATTTCTTCATTTGGTGATTATTGTTCTACAAGATTTTAGAAACATTAAAAATGTTAATTTATTAGTTTTTTTGTAATGTAAAAGCTCTATATGTGAACTAATATCTTAAAATCCTAACTAATCTATATCTTATCAGATTGTCCTTGTTGCGTAATTTGGTTAAACAACTGTAGGCTAAATTAATATCTTGGTGCTTTGGAATAGTGTTTGACATTTAGCTCACATAATTTGAGGCTCAAACATTTAGTTAAAGTAGAAATTTTATCATTTAATAAATAAGAATGATTATCCTTTAATAAATACTTACATAAGTGCTTAAGTGACAAAGATAATATCTAGGACTACAAGCTAAGTCTTTTTTTTCTTCTTTTTTTTTTTTGAGATAAAGTCTCACTTTGTTGCCCAGGCTGGAGTGCACTGGTATGATCACAGTTCACTGCAGCCTCTACCTCCTGGGCTCAAGAGATCCTCCCACCTCAGCCTCCCAAGTAGCTGTGACTATAGGCTCATGCCAATATGCCTGGGTAATGTTTCTAATTTTTGTAGAGCCAAGATTTTGCAATGTTGCTCAAGCTAGTCTCAAACTCCTGGGTTCAAGTGATCTGCCTGCCTGGGCCTCCCAAAGTCCTGGGATTACAGGCATGAGCCACCAGGCCTGGCCTAGGAGGTCTTTTAGGCTTCTTGTTTTTTAAAAATGTTTCCATTGGATCATGCTAACTAAAGACTACATTTTATTGTAGGTTCAGCGAGGCAGAATAACTAAGCAAAACTTTTAACAGATTCACAGGGATAGGGAGACAAAAAGTGGAATTCAGGATTTGACCAGGAGAGGTAGCCTGGTAAATACTCAGGATTTCACTTGGAGCCCCAAAGTCCATCTTGGATAGTGATCAGTCCTCCAAAGAATTAGAACCCACATTCCAGTCATCTTAATTCCCAATTAGATTAAGGTGATCTGGGATTGCTAGTGCCCAGTCTTAGCTGCCTGCCAGAAGCAAAAGTAAATTCCCTCTGGAGGAAAACAACACTATCCTACGTTTCTAATTATCTTCTAATTTTTTTCATTTATTATTTTTTATTTTTTTATTTTTCTGAGATGGAGTGTCCCTCTTGTTGCCCAGGTGGGAGTGCAGTTGGCACCATCTTGGCTCACTGCAACCTCTTCCTCCCGGGTTCAAGCGATTCTCCTGCCTCAGCCTCCTGCGCACCCGCCAACATGCCCGGCTAATTTTTGTATTTTTAGTAGAGATGGCATTTCATCATGTTGGCCAGGCTGGTTTCAAACTCCTTACCTCAGGTGATCTACCCATCTTGGCCTCCCAAAGTGCTAGGATTACAGGCGTGAGCCACCGCACCTGGCCCGAATCTTCTGAATTTTTTCTGATGCAATATCTACCACTTAATTTTATAAAACACTGACAGAACAAGAAAATATATGACTAAAAGAGAAAGCACTGCAGTAGAAGCAGACCCACAGCATATCTGGAGATACTGGATTTATCAGATGTGGACTTTAGTTTTTTTTTTTTTTTTTGAGACAGGATCTTGTTATGTTGCCTAGGCTGATCTCATACTCCTGGGATCAAGCAATCCTCCTGCCTCAGCCTCTCAAGTAGCTGATATTACAGGCAGGTGCCACTGCACCTGGCTGGAAATGTACACTTTAAAATAACTACGATTAATAAGCTGGAGGGACTAAATGTCAAGTTTTAGAATTTTAGCAAAGACCTGGAAACTAATCAAAAAAGCTAAAAGAAAGTTCTAGAACTGAAAAATACAATGTGTGAAATTAAGAAAGAAATGTGATATGGATTTAACAGTAAATTATACAGAACCGAAGACACAATAAGTGAACTGATAGGCCTGAAGAAAATATCCAGACTTAAGCATGGGGAGACAAAAGGATATGAAAGAGGTCATAGGACACACATGAGACTCAGTGATTCAGTTATCTCATATGTGTTTGATTGGAATTGCAGATGGAGAGGAGAAAAGGAATTGGAAAGAAACAATATTTGAATTTCAGGCTGAGAATTCTTGAAAATGGATGAAAGACATTAAGCCACAGATTCAAGAAGCCCTGTAAAAGTCTAATCAGAATACATGGAAAACATATCCTGTGGCCTATTTGTATCCCCCCAAAATTTGTATGTTAAAATCCTAACCACCAAAGTGATGGTATCAGGAGGTGGGGCCTTTAGGAAGTTGTGAGAGCAGAGCCCTCATGAATGGGATTAGTGCCCTTATGAAGGGGACCCCAGGGAGCTAGGTAGCCCCCTTTCACCACCTGATGATACAGCAGGAAGGCACCATCTGTAAGAAAGCAGGCCCACACCAGACACTGAATCTGCTGGTGCCTTGATCTTCAACTTCCTAGTCTCCAGACTTGTGAGAAATAAAATTCTTTTGTTTATAAGCTACTCATTCTGTGGCATTTGTTGTAGCAGCCCAAACAGACTAAGGCAACATATTAGGCATACCATAGCATACCTGCTGAAAACCAAAGAGAAAGGCATTGGTGAGTAGCCAGGGAGAAAATACATATACCATCAATGGAATAGCAATAAAACTAAAAACTAACTTTTCAACTGAAAGAATTAAAACCAGAACCATTAAACAATGTCTTCATAATGCTGAAAGAAACTACCAAGCTAGATTTTTATATCCATCGAAAATACTCTTTGAAATAAAATAAAATAAAGATATTCTCAGACAAAATCTGAGAGTTTGTCACTAGTAGACATAGTAAAGGGAATACTAAAGATGCATTGTTTGGGTAGAAGAAATGTTACATAGGAAATTGGAGGCTGGGCACAGTGGCTCATGCTGGTAATCCCAGTGCTTTGGGAGGCCAAGTTAGGAGGCCAGGAGTTTGAGACCAGCCTGGGTAACACAGTGAGACACTGTCTCTACTAAAAATATAAAAAAATAGCTGGATGTAGCTACTCAGGATGCTGACGTGGGAGGACCACTTGAGCCCAGGAGTTTGAGGTTACAGTAAGCTATGATTGTGCCACTGCATTCCAACCTGGGCAACAGAGCAAGACCCTGTCTCAGCTGGGCATGGTGGCTCACCCCTGTAATCCCAGCATTTTGGAAGGCTGAGGTGGGCAGATCATGAGGTCAGGAGATTGAGACCATCCTGGCTAACACGGTGAAACCCCGTCTCTACTAAAAAATACAAAAAATTAGCCGGGTGTGGTGGCGGGCGCCTATAGTCCCAGCTACTTGGGATGCTGAGGCTAGAGAACGGCATGAACCCAGGAGGCGGAACTTGGAGTGAGCCCAGATTGCGCCACTGCACTTCAGTCTGGGCGACAGAGCAAGACCATCTCAAAAGAAAAAAAAAAAAAAAAAGACCCTGTCTCTAAAAAAAGTGGAGATGCGGCCGGGCGCGGTGGCTCACGCCTGTAATCCCAGCAGTTTGGGAGGCTGAGGCAGGTGGATCATGAGGTCAGGAAATCGAGACCATCCTGGCTAACACAGTGAAACCTCGTCTCTACTAAAAATACAAAAAATTAGCCAAGCGTGGTGGTGGGCACCTGTGGTCCCAGCTACTCGGGAGGCTGAGGCAGGAGAATGGCGGGAACCTGGGAGGCGGAGCGTGCAGTGAGCTGGGGTGGCGCCACTGAACTCCAGCCTGGGCAACAGAGTGAGACTCCATCTCAAAAAAAAAAAAAAAAAAAAGTGGAGATGTTGAAAGAAATGAAGAAAAATACAAAAGTTAAGTACTTAGGTAAATCTAAATGATTATAATCTAATGTCTAATGGGGTTGCAAATTAATGTCTGTGGGACTAAAGATATTTAATGTTAAATGCAATTAAAATAAATTACAACCATGGCATATAATTTTAGAGGAAAGAAAATAGAATTAATGTGTCCTATGGTTTTTGCTTTTCTAGGAAGTGGTAAAGTAGTATATTAAGTCAATGATGTGTGCTATAATTTCTGGGATAATAAGTAAACACATAATAAAATAATGTATAATGAATAGTTAAGGGGGAAAGGAATAGAATATAGAATTGGAATATGAGTCTAAAAAAAGATAAAAAAGGAGAGGCCGGGTGTGGTGGCTCACGCCTGTAATCCCAGCATTTCAGGAGGCAAGGCGGGAGGATCACCTGTGGCCAGGAGTTCGAGACCAGCCTGACCGGCATGGTGAAACCCTGTCTCTACTAAACATACAAAACTTAGCCAGATGCAGTGGTACAGGCTTGTAGTCCCAGCTGCTTGGTAGGCTGAAGCATGAGAATCACTTGAACCCCAGATGCAGAGGTTGCAGTGAGCTGAGATCATGCCACTGCACTCCAGCCTAGGCCACAGAGTGAGACTTTGTCTCATAAATAAATAAATAAAGGAGAGAAGACCAGGCACAATGGCTCATTCCTGTAGTTCCATTCCAGCACTTTGGGAGGCTGAGGCGGGTGGATTGCATGAGCCCAGGAGTTTGAGACCAGCCTGGGTAACATGGTGAAACCCTATTTCTATCAAAAATACAAAAAATTACCCAGGTGTGGTAGCATACACCTGTGGTCCCAGCTACTTGGGAGGCTGAGGTTAGAGGATTGCTTGAGCCCAGGAGATCAAGACTGCCGTGAGCCATGATTGTGCCACTGCACTCTAACCTGAGTGACAGAGCAAGCGCCCCTGTCTCAAAAAAAGAAAAAAAAAAGGAGAGAAAGGGGACATAAAAAAAGCAAGACGAATAGCAAATACGATGGTAGATTAAAGCAAATAGTATATATTTAAGCTAACGTACATTATATACATATGACATTAAAATATTATGTAAACATAGAAATACACACATACATGTGTATTTATTTTTATATATTTATTTTATATATTATTTAATATATTTATTTTGATATATTATTATATATATTATTATTTTTATATATTTATTTTCTATATTATTTATTTATATATATTTATTTATTTTAAGACACAGTCTCCCTCTGTCGCCCGGGCTAGACTGCAGTGGTGCTATCTTGGCTAGCTGCAACCTCTGCCTCCCGGCTTCAAGGAATTCTTGTGCCTCAGTCTCCTGAGTAGCATGCACCACCTCACCCAGATAATTTTTTTGCATTTTTAGTAAAGACAAGGTTTTGCTGTGTTGGCCAGACTGGTCTCGAACTCCTGAGCTCAAAGTGATCCACCTGCCTTGGTCTCCCAAACTGCTGGGATTACAGGCTTGAGCTACCATGCCTGGCCTAAAGTATTATACATTAAACACACTTAAAATACATGGACTGAATACTTGAAAGTCAATATTGGATTTTTGTTTATTTCTTGTTTGTTTGTTTTGTTTTTCTTTTTGTTTTATAGAGAGAGGGTCTCACTCTGTCACCCAGGCTGGAGTGCAGTGGGGCAATCTCAGCTCAATATAAATTCAACCTCCTGGGCTCCATCGATACTCCTGCTCAGCCTCCCAAGTAGCTGGGACTACAGGCGTGTGCCACTATGCCTTGCTAATTTTTAAATTTTTTTTGTAGAGATGACATTTTGCTATGTTGCCCAGACTGGCTGTGAACTCCTGGGCTCAAGCAATCCTCCTGTCTTGGCATCCCAAGGTGTCTGGATTACAGGCATAAGTCACTGTGTCTGGTCAGTATTGGATTTTAAAAGATCAACTAAGTGCTGTTTATCAGAAATGCTCTTAAATGAGACAAAAAACTTCAAAGGACAGAAAAAGATATACAGTGCATATGCTAATAAAAAGAGCTGCAGACAAATAGATTCAAGTCAAGAAACACTGCTAACAATGAAGAGAGATATTTATAATTATGAAAGGTTTAATTCATCAGGAAAATATGACAGTACTAAAGACATATGTACAAATAACATAGTACTAAAATATATAGAGAGTAAAATTGTCCAGAACAAGCAAACACTCTCTGTATACAAAACGTCCAAAGGAATCAATGAATACACTATTAGAACTAACAAATTAGTATATAGTAAGGTTGCAGGATACAAAACGAATATATAAAAATCTATTGTATTTCTATCCACCAACAATGAATAATATAAAAAATCAAAGTAAGAAAACAATCCTTTTTATAACATCAAAAAGAATAAAATTCTTAGCAATAAACTTAATACAAGAAGTTCAAGACTTGTACAATGAAAACTACAAAATATCATTTAAAGAAATTAGGAGGCGGGATGCTGTGTCTTGTGCGGGAGGCCAAGGTGGATAGATCACTTTGAGCTCAGGAGTTCGAGACCAGCCTGGGCAATATGGCAAAACCCCATCTCTATAAAAAATACAAAAAGAAATTAGCCAGGCATGGTGGCTCATTCCTGTAGTCCCAGCTATGAGGGAGGCTGAGGCTGGAGAATCTCTTGAACTTGAGAAGTAGAGGTCGCAGTGAGCTGAGATTGCACCGCTGCACTCCACTCTGTCTCAAAAAAAAAAAAAAAAAAAAAGAAAAGAGAAATTAGGGCCGGGTGCAGTGGCTCACATCTGTAATCTCATCACTTTGGAAGGGGCTAAGCTGGGAGGCTCACTTGAGGCCAGGAGTTTGAGACCAATCTGGCAACGTAGCAAGATCCCATCTGTACCAAAAATTTAAAAATTAACCAGCCATGGTGGCACATGCCTGTAGTCCAAGCTACTTGGGAGGCTGAGGTGGAAGGATCACTTTAGCCCAGGAGTTCAACACTGCAGTGAGCTGGTTCATGCCACTGCACTCCAGCCTGGGCAATAGAGTGAGACCCAGTCTCTAAAAAAATAAAAAATAATTAAGGAAGACATAAACAAATGGAAAATATTCCATGTTTAAGGATCGGAACACTTAATATGGCAGTGCTCTCTAAACTGATCTACAGATTCATCACAGTTCTTATAAAAAGCTCAGCTGAGCTTTTTGCAGAAATTGACACACCGTTCCTAAAATTCACATGGAAATTTAAGGAACCCAGAATAGCTAAATGAGTTGTGAAAAAGAACAAAGTTTATAGAACTCACATTTCCTGGTTTAAAAGCTTACTACACAGCTACAGTAATCAAGAAGTGTGATGCTAGTATAACGATAAATGTATAGATGAGTGGAACAAAATTGAAAGTTCAGAAATAAACCCTTACATTTATGGTCAGTTGACTTGCAACAAGGTTGCCAAGACCATGCAATGGGAAATGAATAGTCTTTTCAACAAATGGTGCTGGGACAACTGGATAGGCACTTGGAAAAGAATAAAATTGGATGCATATCTCAAATCATATATAAAAATTAATTCAAAATGGATCAAAAATATAAGTGTTAGAGCTAAAACTCTTATAAGAAAACACAGGTAAGTTTTCATGAGCTTGGATTTAGCAGTGGTTGTTTAGATATGACACCAAAAGCACAAGCAATAAGAAAAAAAAAACAGATAAATTGGACTTCGTTAAAATTAAGAACTTTCATGCTTCAAAGTCACTATCAAAAAACTGAAAAGACTGACTGGGCACGGTGGCTCATGCCTGTAATCTCAGTACTTTGGGAGGCTGAGGCAAGTAATCTCAGCACTTTGGGAGGCTGAGTCAGGTGGATCACCTGAGGTCAGGAGTTCAAGACCAGCCTGGCCAACATGACGAAACCGTGTCTCTACTAAAATTACAAAAATTAGCCAGGATGGTGGTGCACACTTGTAATCCCAGCTCCTCAGGAGACTGAGGCAGGAGAATAACTTGGACCCAGGAGGCGGAGGTTGCAGTGAGCCAAGATTGCGCCACTGCACTCCAGCCTAGGCAACAAAGCAAGAATCCATTTAAAAAAAAAAAAAAAAAAAGATAACTCACAGAATGGGAGAAGTTATTTGCAAATCATCTGTCTGCAAAGGGACTTGTATCCAGAATATATAAACAACTCAACAATAAAAAGACAAGTAGCCCAACTTAGAAAGGGTAAAAGATCTGAATAGATATTTCTCCGGTGAAGATCTACAAATGACCAGTAAGCTCATGTGAAAAGATGCTCAAAATCATTAATCATTAGGGAACTGCAAATCAAAATCATAATGAAATACCACTTCAAACCCACTAGTATGGCTATAGTTAAAAAAAAAAAAGGAAACAACGTGTAAGCAACAATATGGAAAACTTGCTGATGGGAATATAAAGTGGTGCAGCTACTTTAGAAAACAGTTTGGCAGTTTTCCAGTAAGTTAAACATAGAGTTACTGTATAACTTAAGAATTCCACCTTTAGGTCCATACTCAAGAGAACTGAAAACATATATTGACACAAAAGCTTGTACATGAAAGTTCATAGTGGTGTTATTCATAATAGCTAAAAGGTAGAAATAGCCCCAAATGTCCATCAAATGATGAGTGGATTTAAAAATGTGGTGTATCCATACAATGGAAGAGTATTTGGCCATAAAAAAGAATGAAATCCTAATGGGGCAAGATGGATGAATCTTAAAACATGATGCTAAGTAAGAAAGCCAAACAAAAAAGTCCTCATTTATCATTACATAATTGAGGGGAAGAGGACAATATCCCAAATAGGCAAATCCATGGAAACATAGAATAGATGAGCAAATGTGATGGGCTGGGAGAAAGGGTGAATGGAGAATGACTACCAATGAGTATAGGGTTTCTTTTGGGAGTGAAGAAAGTGTTGTGGAATTTGATGATAGTGATGGTTACATAGCTTGGTGAATATACTCAGAAGAACCCCTGAATTGTATACTTAAACCTTAAGAAAATCAATCAGAACCAAAAACTAGACATTTATCAATTTATCTTACTGGGAGATTTTAACAGACCTCTCTCAAATTGAAAACAAATTAGTAAGGTAAGTAACGATATAGAAGATGGAAACAACATGATCAGCAAGTTAACCAAACTAACATATGTAGAACTCTACCTAGCGACTGCACAACACACATAAATAGCAAAAATTACTACATGCTGGGCCAGGAAGCAAGTTTCAGTGACTTTCAAAGGACTGAAATCATACAAAGTTGCTGTTGTTGTTTTAGAGACTGGTTCTCACTGTCACCCAGGCTGTAGTGCAGTGGTGTGATCCTGCCTCACTGCAGCTTGATCTCCCACTTCAGCATCCCAAATAGCTGCTATTGTAGGCACATGCCACCACTCTCAGCTTTTTTTTTTTTTTTCTGGGTAGAGACAAGGTCTCATTATGTTGCCCAGGCTGGTCTCAAACTACCGGCCTCAAGCATTCCTCCTGACTCAGCTTCCCAAAGTGCTGGGATCACAGGCATGAGCCACCACACCTAGCCCATAATATGTTTTTCAACCACAGTGGAATCAAGCCAGAAATCGATTAAAAAAAAAAAAAAAGAAAAAGTAGGAAATCCCATGACATTTTGGATTCTTTTATTTTGAGATGGAGTTTCACTCTTGTTGCCCAGGCTGGAGTGCAATGGCGGGATCTTGGCTAACTGCAACCTCCACCTCCCAGGTTCAAGTGATTCTTCTGCCTCAGCCTCCCGAGTAACTGGGATTACAGGTGCGTGCCACCACACTGAGCTAATTTTTTGTATTTTTAGTAGAGATGGGGTTTCACCATGTTGGCCAGGCTTGTTTGGAACTCCTGACCTCAGGTGATCCACCCACCTCAGCCTCCCAAACTGCTGGGATTACAGGCGTGAGCCACCACACCCCGCCACGCTTTGGAATTAAAATGACATACTTCAAAATAATTTATCAGTCATAAAAGAAATCACAGTGGGAATTAGAGAATATTTTGAAGTTAATTATTGTAAAAATACGTGTTAACATGTAGAATGCAACTAAGGGGGAATGTTGTAGCCTAAAATACTACCATTAGAGAAGAAGAAATAGTAAAGATTGATGATGCTTACATGCATGATAAGAAAGTTAGAAAAAGAGCATCAAATAAACCTGATGGAAGACTATAATAAAGATGGCAGGAATTAATGTTATAGAAAACAAACAGCATCTCTCTCAACAAAACCAAAAAGTGACTTTTTTAAAAGAAAATACAATTGATTCATCAAGAAAAAGAACATAAAACAATTCAGTTATCAATAATATCACTGCAGATCCTAGATACATTTAAAAATACAATAAAAAGATACTGTGAGCAATTTTATGCCAATAAACTTGAACATTTAACTGATATGGATTCCTGGATAGACAACTTGCCAAAAGTGAGAAATAGTTTTGGAAAATCTGGATACTCTTGGATCTGGCTATTAAGATCTTAAGATTAATGGCTATTAATATGTATTGAATTCATAATTGAAAATCTTCCCACAAGACAAAAAGTTTTTAAAAATTTTATTCCTATATGGTTTTGTCACAGAATTCTGCAAATAATTTAAGGAAGAAATAATACTCTTTCAGAGAATGGAAGGAGGAACTACTTCCCAGTTCATTTTATAATCTCGAAGAGCTTGCCCTTTCCTTTTATTTATTTAGTTTTTTGAGACGGAGTCTCACTCTGTCGCACAGACTGGAGTGCAGTGGCGTGATCTCAGCTCACTGCAACCTCTGCCTCCCGGGTTCAAGCAATTCTCCTGCCTCACCCTCCTGTGTAGCTGGGATTACAGAGGCATGCCATCATGCCCGGCTAATTTTTGTATTTTTAGTAGAGACGGGGTTTCACCATGTTGGTCAGGCTGGTCTCGAACTCAAGACCTCGTGATCCGCCCGCCTCGGCCTCCCAAAGTGCTAGGATTACAGGTGTGAGCCATCATGCCCGGCCGAGGTTGCCCTTTCCTGAGATGGGAAGGACTGTGGTACAGTTAGGTTTTAGTTATGTTAGGTTTAAGATGCCTGTTAGACATTAAGTGGAAATGTCAAGCAGGTATTTGGGTACATTCTTTTGGAGTTCAGGGGAGAAGTCTGTGTTAGAGACACACATTTGGGATTTGTCAGCATTTACATAATATTGAATGTCATGATCACTAAAGAAGTGAGTTTAGGTAGTAAAGAAATCTAAAAGCTGATTTCTGGACCTCCAATACCTAGAGGTCAGGAAGCTGAATAAGAGGGAACCAGCAGAGGAGCCACAGAGAATTAGAAGAAGAATCAAGAGAAAGCAGGTTCAGGAACTGGGCCAGTTCTTATTATTGCCTCTCAGCTCTAAACCCACACTTGTCCTGTCTTACGGTGCTGGGACTATACTCTGCTTCTCCCTTTCTCCATTGCCAACTGCCTCTGTCATTAGAGGGTGCCGGAGAGACTTTGTAAGACTGAAAGAGGAAGAAGAAAGGACTTTTCTTCTTCCAATGCTTGTTTATCCCTGTGGTGGCTGTGTAGAATCCTGGCAGTGTTTAGGACAGCATATTCCTTTGGTACCATGCCCTCTTCTCAGAGACCTGAATCTCAGCCTGGTGTGTGTGGAGTGTAGGGTTGGGGGCAGGGAGGTGCTCCTCTGAGTTTCTAAGTTCCTTGTTCACTTTTCTCTCAGTCTTGGGGCTGAGGGTGGGAATAGTGGCTGCTCTCTTCAGTTCTTACATCTGTACACGTTAGAGTTTTCAAATAGTTGAGCAGTTTTTACCTACTTAACAAGAGAGAATAGGAACTACTGGGGAGCCAAGCAGTAGAAGAGAGGAAATTTCTCCTTTTAGAAGTATTCCAGCTAATAAAGGAAAAAGGCGTTTTAGAATTAGAATATGAGTGTTTTGCAACCCCTTTGGTGGTACCACAAAGGCAACTGAGTGGAAGAATATCATGCCATCTATAAGTAGTTTTGCCCCTTTCTCTCCGTCCCCCAAAGGAAAAAATATTGGTCTTCTAAAGATTCACTTACTACTTTACAGGAAGTACATAAAATAGGAACATGTTAAACTGCATTCTAGGAAAACAGTTAGCAAAATCCAGACAGTGGGAAACCCTGGCAGGGCAAATAATGAAGTTTCAGTAAGAAATAAATGTTAAGAAAAAATGGAGGGAGAACCTGTAGGTGAAAAGAAATTTAAAGTAAGACTGATCAATTGCCATGTATGTACCTTATTTAGATCCTGATTCAAACAAAAAACTTTTGACATGTGTGAAACTATTGGGAAATGCGAGCCAGATTAGATATTTGATGATAATAAGGAAATATTTTTAACTTTTTTGGTGCGGTTACATTTTAAAAGAAGATTTTATCCTCTTAGAGATATATGTGGAACTATTTATAGATTCAAAATAATAGGGGGCTGGGTGGGAGGGGCTGCATTGTACAGATGAAACAAGATTAACCATGAATGGTTCACTGTTGAAACTCTGTGATGGGCACTTGAGAATTTATTATATTATTATGCCAAATTGCAGATGTTTGAAGTTTTCCAATAAAATGTTTAAAATAGTGGCAGGGGGCAAGAAGAAAAGGATGACTCTATTGAAAGAAAAAACAATTTTAAAAGACACGGAGAATAGGAAGAGGGAAAAATTGATGAGGCACGAGAAAGGCAGCAGGTGGGGACATATCAAGAGTGATTCTTCAGCAGGTGAGGGGTGTGATAGCCACTGCAAAAATGGAGGTTGGCTGTAAAATAGGGGCACAGATGACTATAATGCAAGGGAAGGCAGACTCTTAAGCTAAGTCACAAGATCCCTAAAGTTCTGATTGATATTTTACACCAGTTTGTGTGGATTCTGTACCTTGGACTGGCAACTTATAAGTGCTTCTGATAACCCTCCCCAACCTTGTTTTTTTTTTTTTTTTTTTTTTCCTGGAGAGTAGAACATAAAAGGGGATAAAGAATGGGAGAGGGAAATAACCAATATTGAGCCCTTGCTATGTAATAGACACCATGCTAAGCTTAACTACTTTACCTTAGTCTTCACCACAGTTATATGAGGTAGCCATCTCATTTTATGAAGAAGGAAATGGAGGCTCAGGGAGATTAAAACACACAGCTAGTAAAGAGTGAAGCTGGGAGTCAACTTGAATTTTTCTGCCTCTGAAGTCCATTTCTCCCCTACTATATATCCTGCAGTTCAGAATGAGAAATTTAATTTTAAATTTCAACATCATTTCAGGTGAAGGAGAAAGCATTCTATTAATAGGATTCCTGTATTAACTTTGGGTAGGTATCAGAGAAGAATAGCCCTCTTTTCTAACTACATCAAAATGAATTTTTGTGAGGTTGAGGATTTAAAAATGTACAATAAATAGATACAGTTGCATACTACATTAATATTTTTCATTAATATTTTACATTAATTTTTCTGTGTTTTTTCCCCAGATATTGAAATACTTCGTGAGACATTTATTAACATTGAATCAAAGGATCACAGGTTACAGAAAATTAAAGTGATTTTGCTGCTACCTCGTTGTTCAGGACTGGGTGTTAGTAATCCAGTAGAATTTATTTTAAATGAACATGAAGGTACTTGTTTTAATTTCTAAATTATTGAAACTAGTTGACAGTTTAAAATATAAAATTATTTAAAATCATTAAAATACCATATCAAATACATCTGATTAATAAATAATAGCAACCATATATAAAGTCTTACTATGTGTAAAGTCCTTTACCTCTGTTACCTCATTTAATCCTTACACCAATCTAATAGACCAGGGTGATATTAAAAATATTTAATAATTGGAATAATGTAGGCAATCAGAAAAGATCCTGGCCAGTATGCTATTCTGAATATACCAGAGCTCTTGATGTGAGTGTTAAAATTTACCAGCACTCTATAGATGAAAATACTGAGACTCAAAGATTGATTCATTTTTCTCAGGTCAAGGAACTAGAGAAGAGCTAGGATTCAAATTTAGATCTGTTTGACTCTAGAGCCCCTATGTTCTAAACATGATCCTAATTAAATCATAAACAGATTATTTCAAACTCAAAGGTGTCTTAATCTCTAGGATGTATGCTTTATGAAATGAATATCTCAGACTAAATATAGGAGCATTTACATTTAATTTTATTGGCTTTTAAATACATTTAAAATAATTATTATTTAACATTAACAGTTACTGAGAACTTAGATATAAGGCCCTGGGTGTGGCACTTTTCTTGGACTATTTCAGTAAGTCTTCACAAGAATTCTGTGAAGTAGTAACTTGTTAACTTCTGTTTTACAAATGAGGAATCCCAGGCTCAGAGAAGTTAATGAAGTCTCCTAGGATCATGGGGCTAGTAAGTGGCAGAGCTTGGATTCAAATACAACCACTGTAACTCTGAGACTGGCACTTTAAATGACTCTCTTAATCACATTATGTTGCTCCAAATTAAATGAAACTTGTTCTTATCCCTTGCTTATATTGAAAGGCATAGATAAGGTTCATTAGAATATTAGAAACAGAAGACATTCCATCAACGTACAGAATATAGTAACTGTTTTCTATTTCTAGCAAGGACAGAAAGAGAAGGAAAAGAAATGGAGAGAAAGGAGCTAATATTTAATAAACACAACAATGCCCCAGGCAATATTCTAGGTAGTGTTCACATACTGTCACTTAGTATTCACAATAACTTTTTGAGGATAGTGTTCTTATAATTGTAGAGGAAAAAAATCAAGACTCAGAAAAATTAAACAAGTTGCTTATGATCATGGAGCTAGTAAGTAGGGAAGCTGGAATTCAAATTCAGGTCTGTTAGCACATTTTCTTTCCACTAAACGACACTGTCTTTAACTGGGTTTACACTGTACCACATGGAATTTTGATTTGCTATAGAAAATTTCTTTCTGGAGAGACTTAAACAGAAGAATAACCAATTCAGATGGTAGAATGGTAGGTAGGCTGAGAAAATTTCTATATGAACTTTAAGAAATAATCAAAGAACAATTAGTAAACACTAAAAGAAAAGGGGGAAGGAAAAAAGGGGGAATAAATAGCAGCTATAATAGGCATAGCAGTTAGGAGAACTAGAGCTCAGAACCGTGAGACTCTGGCCTTATCCTGGGCCATTTTTTTTTTTTTTTTTTTTTTTTTTTTGAGATGGAGTCTCGCTCTGTCACCCAAACTGGAGTGCAGTGGCCGGATCTCAGCTCACTGCAAGCTCCGCCTTTCGGGTTCACGCCATTCTCCTGCCTCAGCCTCCCGAGTAGCTGGGACTACAGGCGCCTGCCTGTGTACAAAAAAAAAATAGTTTTTTGTATTTTTTTAGTAGAGACGGGGTTTCACCGTGTTAGCCAGGATGGTCTCGATCTCCTGACCTTGTGATCCGCCCATCTCAGCCTCCCAAAGTGCTGGGATTACAGGCTTGAGCCACCTTGCCCTGCATCCTGGGCCATTTTGAGGTGGAAATCCAGAAAAAAATATACCACAGATTAAAAATAAACTAAAAGCTAGGGGAGAAAAGCCTGAAGGAAATTACAAATAAGGAAAGAGGGGAAAGGAAAACATTTCCAAGGTACTGGTAATGTTTTGAAAGCCTTGATGAGAAGATAATAGGATAAGCTAAGAAGTGGTCACATCCTGAAGCAAGTGGGCTTTTGAAGGAACTTATACTCTGAGGAGCTAAAAGCCAGAGCAAATAAGGAGCTGCTGACCTAGTGACTGTGGTGGGAACGTGGAACGTTAGTCAGAAACAGTGGAGGTGAATCCAAAATATTATTTTATTAAATTTAGATACAAGGAATTAGTTTTAAAAACATTAACATTGAAAAATATTAGAACCATTGAGGAATATATGAAGTTGGTCCTTGCTAAAGACTTGGAATTATTTTAAGATAGAATTAAAGAAGTAGATGATATGACTTTAGAGTATAATAATTTGTAACAACAGTCCTTTAACAAGTAATGGAGAGTTTTAGAATAGAGGGAAAAAAAAGTGAAATGTAGGCCAGGCACAGTGGCTCACACCTATAATCCCACCACTTTGGGAGGCTGAGGTGGATAGATCAGTTGAGGCCAGGAGTTTGAGACCAGCCTGACCAACATGATGAAACCCTGTCTCTACTAAAAATACAAAAATTAGCTGGGCATCATGGTGTGCACCTGTAGTCCCAGCTATTCAGGAGGCTGAGGCATGAGAATTGCTTGAACCTAGGAGGTAGAGGTTGCAGTGAGCCGAGACTGTGCCACTGCACTCCAGCCTGGATGACAGAGTGAGATCCTGTCTCAAAAAAACAGCAACAACAACGATAACAAAAAACAAAAAACCCCTCATGAAATGTAAAACTAAATTGGGAAGAAATGGAGTTTAATTAACCTTTAGTGATATTATTGGAATGGGCAACAGCCACATACATGGTATAAATAATTGGCTGTCATACTCTAGCGAGTTCTAGAGAGGTAGTATAATACAGAGTTTAGAAATTTGGGCCCTCTGGTTAGATTTCTGAGTTAGAATCCTGGCTGTCCATTTAGTAGCTATATAACCTTAGACAAGTTGTTTAATGTATGTTTAAACAATTATTTTAATGTTCAAAGGGATAGTAATTCTTCAAGTGGTCATTAAAATAATCTACATAAAGTAGTAGCATTGCATTCAGTATGTCTTCATTAATATCAATATTTAAATTATTTTTCAAAAATTAAAAATTGTAAGACATTATTTCTTAATCTGTTATGAAGACATAATATTTGCTTTTCTGAATTTTTTCTTCCAAGGTGTCTTTTGGAAAGTTAGTATTTTAAACTATATCCTTGTATGTTCTCAGATCTCACTATAGCCCATTCTCTTTTATTTTGGAAAATAAATCTTATTTTCTCTTTCCAGTATTAGTCTCGAGACTGACTGCATTTTCTCTGTGTCTAAATGACTTATATGACTACTTGGATGACTATCTCATAGCAACTTGCAGAAAAACAATATTAAATATTTTCAATATTTTTGAAAAGCTATATTAAAATGAAACAGAATTAACTTTTTTGTTCTAATTTTTAAGTCAACATTTTAATATCTATTTAGTTGTAATAGATATTTTCCATGAAACACTTTTATTTGTAGGCAAAATGATTTAAAAATTATGTGATGATAACAATATGTAAAAAGTTTTTAATGGTGCTATATTTAAAAGCATTTCTTTTTAAAATTCAGATACAGAATTCCTTAAAGATCACTCTCAAGGAGGCATATCAGTGGACAAACTTCACATTCTTGCTCAACAGCAGTACGAACAGCTAACACATGCAATGAAATGTAAGTTTGTCACAGGCACCATCTTGTTAAAATACGGTGTACATTTTAGAAATATTAGTCTTTCATGATCTATATAATCAAGCAATGAAGTGTGAGCCATGAGCACATTTTCCAGAATCTTACTGCCTTCAAATAACAAAATATTTATCTTTGCCAATTTAATCTCAGTTTCTAGAATACATGCTTTGCTGTAATTTTAAACAGGTTAGCAAGCATCATTTACTAATTTTGTAATGCCAAAGTGAAATAATTATGTATATTTATAATTGTAGTTTCAGCTTTCCTGTTTCTTCTCTTGGATTTCTTACTTGATATAATTTTTCTGTTGTCATTGTGCCTACCCCTAACAACTCTTCTACAGTCCAAATTTTAGCCAAACTCTTATTTCTCTTAGTGCTAAGTAGAGAACAGAGAGGCGCAATCGCAGAGAAAGCCTAGATCTCTTGATTTGAAGTTTGAGTAACAAGGCGGCACTTTGAGTGATTTATATCATTGCTTTAATAACTTTATTTAGATTTTGAGTACCACTGCTTTTCCACATATGCACACAGAAATCTAGATGTCTCTGAGAAATTAATAAGCTTTTATTAATTCCGTATATATTTATAAAGTGCCCACTTTGGGTCAGGCATTAAGCTGTATGTAAGGTGTATCAGTGTTAGCAAATCCTGACCTGCAAAGGCTTAAAGATAAATGGATGTGTGCATAGACCCCATCTATATTATGGATATAGATCTATGGGTATAGATCATTCAGTAAATAAATACATAAACATACATGAGGTAGAAATAAGGCCTATAGAAGTCACAGAGGTCACAGCTTGCCAGGAGTAAAAGCAAAAAATAAATAAGTAAATAGAAAGCACAGAGGAGGCCTTTTCTTTTAGTTTATATTGCTAATAAATATTCATTTGAACATGATATGAATATGATATAGGAAATAAGTTGATTGGAAGATCAGGAATTTGGTAAATAATAAGCTGATCCTTTTTAATTAAATTTTAATTAGATATTTAAAGCTTAAAAAAGCTTCAGAAAGAATCTGAAAAGCAAAGGGATTTTAATGACATAAGCTCTTTTATGATGCCAAATAAACATAAAATTTGGCAACTCTTGAGATTGTAAGTCAAAACAAGTTGTATTTAATTTTCCCATAAGAGGATGCTATCTTAAGTAGTTAAGTGTGTAATCAGGGGTTTGACTCCAAATTTTGATAGAACTGACTAAAAGCCCCATTTGAAATCAACCACATAAAAGATAATTATGTAATCTGTCATGGGATTAGAGTAAAAACAAATATTTAAAAAAACCAAAACTAACTGTGCTCAGTCCTTGTTAGTTGTGAAAATGATTTTTAAATATTTGAGCACTTATTGCTTACTTATTATGTGCCAGGCACCTGCTGCTTACTTTATATGTACTATTTTATTTAATAATCACCAAACCTTCTTCCTTAGCTTGCATACTGTCTTTGACGAGAGCAACAATGGGGCCCAGGTACCCCTAATTCCCTTGCCTTCTAAGACTCACAGCCTTGCCACTACTCTCTACTTTAAAATCATAAGTGGGGGCCAGGAGCGGTGGCTAATGCCTGTAATCCCAGCACTTTGGGAGGCCAAGCCTGGTGGATCACTTGAGGCTAGCCTGGACAACATGGTAAAACCCCATCTCTCCTAAAAATACAAAAAGTAGCCGGGCTTGTTGGCGCATGCCTGTAGTCCCAGCTACTTGGGAGGCTGAGATATGAGAATCACTTGTTATAGTGAGCTGAGATTGCGCCACTGCACTCCAGCCTGGGTGACAGAGTGAGACTCTGTCTCCAAATAAATAAATAAACAAACAAATAAATAAATGGACTGGGCATGGTGGCTCATGTCTGAAATCCCAGTGCTTTGGGAGGCCGACATGGTAGGATCACTTGAGGCCAGGAGTTTGAGACCAACCTGGACAACATAGTGAGACCCTGCCTCTACAAAAAATTAAAAAAGTTATCTGGGCATAGGGGCATGCAGGCTACTCAGGAGGCTGAAGTGGGAGGATCGCTTGAGCCCAGGACTTGGAGGCTGCAGTGAGCCATGATCACCTCACTGCACTCCAGGGCAACAGAGCAAGACTCCATCTCTAGAAAAAAAAAAAAAACGAATAAATCAAATTATAAGAAACATGTTTTCTTATATCCTTTATACCTATTAATGACAATTAACTCAAGAGGCCCTGACTCCAGGTCATTCCTCATCTCCTATACTCTAGTCTCCATAACTCTCTTCATATTCCTTTGTCCACATCTCATTCTGTACTCTCAAGAATTTCTAGTCCTTCATCGAGAAAAATTCCCTATATTTTAACTTATTTGAATGTCCTCCGCCTACGTAAAACATTCCTGCATCTTGCCTTTCCCATGGGAACGATGTTTCCTCAATCTTTCCTCTCCTTTTTTGAGCTATTACCATCACACATTCACTCCTGCCACTAAACTGAAATGGTCCTGTGAGGATCACCAGTGATCCCATGCTGTTGCGTCAGTTCCCAGCCCTCATCTACCTTGGTTTGTCTGTGGCAGTTGACAGAAGTGGTCGCTTTCTCTCCCTTCACACACTTCCATCACTTGTCTTATAGGGCACCACCTTCCAGGCCTTCTCTCTGGCTCCCCCTTCTCCGTCTCCCTTACTGGGTCCTCTCTGTCTCAACACCTTGTTTAACATGGAAGTGTGCCACAGTCCATGCCTTGGATCTTTTTTCTCTGCCTATATTTACTCTTTTGGTGATTGTGTCCAGTCTCATGGTTTTAAATACCTCTATGTGACTCCCAAATCTATATTTCGTCTAAACTTCCTCTCGAAACTCTTAGCTTGTATTTCCAGCTGCCCTCTTGACATCTTCACTTAGGGACTCATAGTCATCTCAAAGCTGACATGTCCAAGATGGAAGCCCTGATATTCCTACCGCCACACCTGTTCCTCCCACAGTACTGCCATTTCAGTTTATGACAGTTGTAGCCTTCCACTCGCTTAGGCTAAAAACGTTAGCATTATCCATGATTTCTCTTTCATACCACAGCCAGTCTGTCAGTGTATGAGGTACATTCAACTTATACCCAGAATATATCCAGCTACCTCCACCACTACCACGGTGTCCAAACCACCATCAACTGTAATGACCTCCTTTTTTCTCTACCAGCCTCTGCCCCTGCCCTCTACACTCTATTCTTAACACAGCAATTGGAGTGATCTTGTTAAAACCCATCATAACCTGAGTAAAAACCTAAGCCCTTCCAGTTGCCCACAAGTCCCTGTACTATCTGGGCCTCAGACTATGCTTTCTGACTTCGACTCACTACTCTCTCTTCATTCCCTCTGCTCTGATCAAACCAGTCCCTTCACTTTCCTGGAACATACCAGCACCATGTTGACTTCAGGCCTTTACACTGGCTGTTCCTTTTCCTTAGAATGCTTTTCTCTAAATAGCTCTGTGGCTGGTTCCTTATCTCCTTCTAGTCTACCCACAGTTTGCCATCTCAACAATGCTTTCTCTCCCTGCCCTATTTCACACTATTTCTCCTGGAACTGTCTATCCCTCACCCCTGCTCTGCTTTTCTCCATAGCATTGATCACCTAAGAGTACTATATAATTTTCCTATTTATCTCTGTCTTATTGTCTTTCTCCTCTACTAGAAAGTTAACTCTACAGGGGCATGGATTTTTGTTTGTGTTGTTGTATCCCAAAGCCTCGAATAGTGCCTGTCTGACAGGTGGTAGGTACTCAATAAGTATGAATCAATGAGTGAATTGCAGGTGGTAGTATTACCTCATTTTACGGATGAAAAATGTAAGACTTTAAGTAATTTGTCCAGGTTCATAGAGCAGTAAGTGACAGAATTGGGATTCACCTCTGTCTGTTTCTAGAATCCTTTAAACTATTTAGGCGATATTGATTGTAGAAGAATGGGCAGAAGTATCAAGTTCATGGTAACCTGCAGTATTTATTTCTTTGTGTTTATAACTAAGTTGGCCTCATTTTTTGTTGAATTTTCAATTTCCATACAATCCAGTTAGAATGATTTTACTTACTGGCCACAGACTAAATTACTAAGATAAGCTTTTGCTTTGAAGGGGAGCCATTCAAGCACCTGGGGAGATTATTCTCGTCAGAACAATGTGGTATTAATATCAAATAGATGTTTGGAAACATAGCACATTTGTATAGGATTGTTAATAGCATTGTTACAGTCATTGCATCTTCTTCTAATATAGTTACTAAAGCTCAAGCAGTTGTTTACTGCACATGTTCAGTTTGTCCAGAAGAAAATGAAGCTGTTGTTAAGAAAGCACTGGAATTTCAAGACCTTGGGAATAAAGTACAACCTTATAGGTAAGAAAAGCAAGGATTCTTCTAAACAACTCAAACAAATATTTTTTAAAATGAAAAATATTATATTCTAAGTTGTATAAAGACATTCTACTTTTTCTTTTTAAAATTATACTTTAGTATGATACAATTGCCTAACTTCTTACAAATTTAACATAGATTCCATAGGACCTTTTTCTTTTTCTTTTTCTATTTTTTTGAGATGGAATCTTGCTCTGTCATCCAGGCTGGAGTGCAGTGGCACCATCTCGGCTCACTGCAACCTCCGCCTCCCAGGTTCAAGCAATTCTCCTGCCTCAGCCTCCCAAGTAGCTGGGATTACAGGCACGTGCCACCATGCCTGACTAATTTTTGTATTTTTAGTAGAGATGGGGATTTTACCATGTTGGCGAGGTTGCTCTCAAACTCCTGACCTCAGGTAATCCACCTGCCTTGGCCTCCCAAAGTGCTGGGATTATAGGTGTGAGCCACCACGCCCGGCTCCTCTAATTCTTAATATGTGCATATTGTCTGCTCCCTCCTTTTAACTTGATATTTTTCCTTTGCCCATTTCACAAGTGGGCATATTAATCACACCTCTATTTTCTTTCTTACTGACTTTCCTTAATTAGTAGCTCCTTTTGGTAGCTAAGAGCCAACCTCACGTTCTGAGAGCTCCTCAACGTAGCATTAGCTAAATCATCATCCAGTGGCAAAGGGTATTATTGAAGGTATGCAACCAAATTGGTGAATGTGGAATGTGTGCCTCTTGATTTGCTAGGAATAATATTTTTAAGAATATGATATGACTGGCCTGGTGCGGTGGCTCACACCTGTAATCCCAGCACTTTGGGAGGCCGAGGTGGGCACATACCTTTACCTCAGGTGTTCAAGAGCAGCCTGGGCAACATGGTGAAACCCTGTCTGTTTAAAAAAAAAAAAAGAATGTGATATGGCAAACGTGGAGGAATATTGATTTTATTTCAGGCAAGCCGTGATTAATGATTAATCTATAGCATAAAAGATTGGTTTGAGGTTTGAGCTCAAATTGGAGAGTATATATTGAAGATGTTTATAACTACTTGTTGGGGATGCTGTGAAAAGAAATTATGCTCACTTTGGGAGGCCGAGGTGGGCGGATCACAAGGTCAGGAGATCGAGACCATCCTGGCTAACACAGTGAAACCCTGTCTCTACTAAAAATACAAAAAAAAAAAAAAAAAATTAGCCGGGCGTGGTGGCGGGCACCTGTAGTCCCAGCTACTCGGGAGGCTGAGGCCGGAGGATGGTGTGAACCCAGGAGGTGGAGCTTGCAGTGAGCTGAGATTGCGCCACTGCACTCCAGCCTGGGCAACAGAGGGGGACTCTGTTTCAAAAAAAAAAAAAAAAAAAAAAAAATAGAAATTACGCATTACTTAGGGAATTATACCAGATAGCCTCTAAGAATCACTTGTTAATACCCCAAAGTGGTAGAATTTAGAGTTGAAAGCAATATTACATGTCATTTAACCTCATCACCTACCTATTGCTTATATTTCTTTTTAATATCCCGGAAATATTCAGCTCATTTTGGACTTCGGCTGTCATGATAAAATTTGCAAATTTGTAATTTTTTGGTCCCCTATTGTAAAAATTTCACATTATAGACGTACTAACTTAAAAAGGAAGGCTTTTTCCAAATGGCATCCTCTTATATATAATTGTTCTTAACAATTTGATTTATAGCCTTCTAGATTTTTCTACCACCATAGAATGTGCTTATTTTAAGTTTTAATTGGTATTGTCAAATTACTATCAAAACATTCACTCTTATAAGCCTGTTTCCCAACAGCTTCACAAATGCTGAGCTTCATCAGACTTAAAATCTTTACTCACCTGTGGGGTGAAAACATGAGATCTCATTACTGATTGTGTTTTCATTTCTCTATTACTGAGGTTGAGCATGCTTCCTGTTTACTGATTGGTCATTGTACTGTGGAGTGGTTAAAAGTAGGGATTCTAGAGCAGTGGTTGTCAAACATTTTTGCTCAAATAATCCTTAAACTTTTTTTTTTTTTTTTGAGTCAGAGTCTTGCTGTGTTGCCCAGGCGCAATCTCAGCTCACTGCAACCTCCACCTCCTGGGTTTAAGCAATTCTCTTGCCTCAGCCTCCCAAGTAGCTGGGATTACAGGCATGCAGCACTACACCTGGCTAAGTTTTGTATTTTTAATAGACACAAAGTTTCACCATGTTGGCCAAGCTGGTCTTGAACTCCTGACCTGAAGTGACCCACCTGCCTTGGCCTCCCAAAGTGCTGGGATTACAGGTGTGAGCCACCGCACCTGGCCCCTAAACGTTTTTGAATAACTATATATCTTGTTCTTTATTTTAGAGTTAATGTCTAACATTTTCATCATAAGTTTAAATAGCTGCAAAATATATTACTTCTGGAACATTATGTTACATATGTGTTTTAAATATATTTCTGTTAAATGTTTAGACCTGCAGATTTATTTATCTTATTTGATTTAAGGGAAAATGCTAAATTTGTTACCTGTTTTACATAACTAGTTCTCATTGTCAAAACCAAATTTACCTTGTGAGAAAGTCTGAGTTTATTCTTTAATTCAAATAAACATTAATATTCTCTTGCGATTTTCTTCTAAATTTGGATTCTAAGATAGGTGTATAGAAACAAGGAAGGGAAAGGAGGGAGGGGGGAAGGGAGTGTGGGAGGGAGGAAGGGAGAAAGGAGGGAGGAAGGGAGGGAGGGAGGTTTGCTGAGTTTGACACCCTCTTAAAGATTTCTTACCTAAACTCTTGCATTGCCATGGGAGAAGGGGGCCACATTCTTGAGTTGTCCCTTTGTTAGCATCCTGGGATGTTAATATCCCAGGACAATATACCTTTTTTTTAAGTGGGAGAAGGGTATTGTGAATGGTGAGGTGGCTGTAAAAGGTGGCTGTGAAATATAGTTAATGATATTACCTACATCATTAGATCCTTGTGGAGATTGAATATATTAAATTAACACATGAGCAGTATCTGGCATATAATAAATGTTCAATAATTTTAAATTGTTATAGTTGTTACTGTTTATTTATAAATTGCATGTTCATGTACTTTCCCACTATTTTCAACTGGATTATTCTTTTTCTTCTTTTCACATGTCTTATTATATATTAGGAAGAGTTGCTGTTTTCATATGAATTACAGATATTTTTCAGATTGTTTATCTTTTTATTTTTAAATTAAAAATTGAATTAAAAAATTGCTTTATAGGTTGAGCATGGTGGCTCACGCCTGTAATCTCAGCACTTTGGGAGGCTGAGGTGGGTGGTCATTTGAGCTCAGGTTTTTGAGACCAGCCTGGGCAATGTGGTGAAACCCCATCTGTACAAAAAAAAAAATACAAAAATTAGCCAGGTGTGGTGGTGCAATTCTGTAGTCCCAGTTATTAGGGAGGCTGAGGTGGGAAGACTGCTTGAACCCAAGAGGTCAAGGCTGTGGTGAGCCGAGATCACATCACTGCACTCCAGCCTGGATGACATAGTGAGACTCTGTCTCAAAAATAAATAAATAAATAAATAAATAAATAATAAATAAATAAAATTTAAAAAAAAGAAAAGAAAAGAAAAAGTAGTTGCTTTATAGCAATTTCTGTGTGGACATTTGTATCAATGTTTACCTTATGGTTTCTACATTTTGTGTTATGTGGATTCCTAGCTTATGAATGCTTTTATCATTTTCTTATATTACTTTTATAATTTCATCTTTTTTATATTTAAATAATTGAGTTTTCTGCTCTTTATTTTGGTAAAAGACTCAAGTATGGATCAAGGTTTACTTTTTCCCCAAATAATATTTCCTTGGCCCCCGTTCCCCATTGATTTAAAATGCCATCTTTTAAAAATGTGCTTTAAGCCCATGTATACTTCCGTATGGACCTGTAATTCTATTCCATTGACCTTTGGCTATTTCTATACTAATATGACAGTGCTATAACTACTATAGTTTTAAGTGGATTTCTTCTCAAATTTTATTATTTTTTTGTTACGGAAACCCCATCCACAATCCAAAGATGCATAATTAAGTGGTTAACAATTTTCTTCCTATATCTTGCTACTTCTAAGTCCTAAAATATCCCATTAAAGGGATGAAGTAGGGTTTTGGAGGTCCCTTGGTGAGCTAGGTGTAACCTCTTTGTCCTTTTTTATTATGTGATGGTCTAGAGGGGCACTTGGAGAGCTGGGGCAGCAAATAGGAATAAGCTCGGAAATTTTGGTATTTTTACTGCTGATACAGCCACACCAGCAAGTACCAGCTGAATGCCAACTACATGGATGTGTGTGTTTATAGTATGTTATAGATATACATTAAGTACAGGTAACTATTCCTATTTTAATAAGCTTTTTGAGATGTAATTCACATACTATGCAATTCACCATTTTAAAGTGTACAGTTCAGTGCCTTAAAATATTAATATATTCATGAAGTTGTACAACAATCACCACTAACTAATTTTTGTATATGATATGAGTTAGGAGTCCAAATTCCTTCTTTGCATGTGGCCATCCAGTTCTCCCAGCAACATTTGTGGAAAAGATTATTCTCTCCTATTGAATGGTCTTGGCACCCTTGTTGAAAATCAGTTAATCCCAGCCTGGGCAACATAGAGAGACTCCATCTACACAAAAAATCAGCCAGGTGTGGTGGTGCCTACCTGTAGTCCCAGCTACTCAGGAGGTCAAGGCTGTGACTGGGAGACAGAGCAAGAGCCTGTCTAAAACAAAAAGAAAGAAAATAGAAAACCCACTAATCATAGATGCGTGGGCTTATTTCTGGACTCTCATTCTATTCTCATTCTATCCATTGATTTATATGTCTATACTTAAGCCAATAGCACAATAGCAGGTTTTCAAAATCACTAATGGGGCCGGGCGCTGTGGCTCATACCTGTAATCCCAGCACTTTGGGAGGCCGAGGTGGGCGGATCACCTGAGGTCAGGAGTTCAAGACCAACCTGGCCAACATGGTGAAACCCCATCTCTACTGAAAATACAAAAATTATCTGGGCATGGTGTCAGGCGCCTGTAATCCCAGCTACTCGGGAGGCTGAGGCAGGAGAATCGCTTGAACCTGGGAGGTGGGGGTTGCAGTGAGCCGAGATCATGCCATTGCACTCCAGCCTGGGCGACAGAGCGAGACTCTGTCTCAAAAAAAGAAAAAAAAGAAATCACTAATGGATGCCTAGTTTTATGAAAAGCCTTTGCAGCATTTAATGATATGATCAGATGTTATTTCTCATCTGACATTTTAACATGGTGGTGAATTAGTCTTTTCTAATAGTGAACAGTCTTTGAGCCTGAGGTCTAGGTTGTGTTCTGTGTTTTGATTTTCTGTTACCTAGTAAGAGTGGAGGGCAGGAAGGTGAGCAGTGCATGAGAGGTCTTAGTGTGCACGCACCAGAGTACATGCTTCTCTGGTCTTAGTACTCATTATGATCATCAGTATCTGCATATGCCTGGCTTCTGATGGTTAATTTGCTTACCTGGTCTCTATTGTTTCAGGATCCTATTATTTTCATTGCAGTCAGTGAGCCCAGTTATGTCACTGCATCCCCTACTGTCAGCCCTGGCTTGCAGAGGAAAGCCACTACCAAACCTCTCAGTGCTGTGGTGCCCCTCTCAGCAGGCCATTCCTTGTTGCTTGATAGTGGGTGTACTTTTGGGATCCTCCTCTCAATATAGTCTTCTGGCCGGTTTTCCAGCCTTAATAGTGTTATCCATGGTAGTGAGCTCACTTCTCCGTCCTCTTGTTCCTTCTTCCACTGCTTGCCGTCTGCAGCCTGACATTGCTTCCTCGCCTAGTGTGAACCATTGTGTGTTCGTTTTCTATTTAAGAAATTACCTCAAACTTAGTGGCTAAAAACATCTATTAATTAGCTCACATAAGTCAGATATGTCTGGTATGGCACAGCCAGGTTCTCTGCTCAGGATATGAGCGAGGCTGAATTCTCTGGAGGCTCTGGGAACAGTGTACTTCCAAACCCATGCTTGTGTTTGCAGGACTGAGGTCCTCGTCTCCTTACTGCTGTCACTCGACTGCTCTCCACTCCTAGAGGCCACTTTCATTCCTTGTCCAAAGGCTCCCCCATCTGTGCACCTGCAGTAGCCGTTATAGCATCTTGTGTTTTGAATCTCTGACTTCTTCCATGTCTGACCTCTAGACCCTGATTTCAAAGGTCATGTGATTAGGTCAGATCCACCCAGATAATATCCCTATCTTCAGGATAACTAACGTGGGACCTATCCTACATCTGCAAAATCCCGTTTGTCATGTGTGTTAGTTTCCTGGGCTGCTGAAAGAAATTCCTCCAAACTTGGTGGCTTATAACAACAAACATTTATTCTCTCAAAGTTCCGGAGGCTGGGAGTCCTAAACCAAGGCATTGGCAAGGTACTAGCCAGGTGAATTCCTCCTGGGGCCTGTGTGGAGAGGCCTGTCCCCTGCGCTCTCCTGGCTTGTGGTGGTTGCTGGCTGTCTTTGGTGTTCTTTGGCTTGTAGCTGTGTCACATGCACATTATTATTATTATTATTATTATTATTATTAAGATGGAGTCTTTCTCTGTCACCCAGGCTGGAGTACAGTGGTGTGATCTCGACTAACTGCAACCACCAACTCCTGGGTTCAAATGATTCTCCTGCCTCAGACTCCCAAGCAGCTGAGATTAAAGGCGCCTGCCACCACGCCGGCTAATTTTTGTGTTTTTGAGCCAGAATTTCGCTCTTGTCGCCCAGGCCGGAGTGCAATGGTGCAATCGTGGCTTGAACCTCCCAGGTTCAAGCAATTCTCTTGTCTCAGCCTCCTGAGTAGCTGGGATTACAGGCGTCTGCCACCACACCCAGCTAATTTTTGCATTTTTAGCAGAGACAGGGTTTCACCATGTTGGCCAGGCTTGTCTCGAACTCCTGACCTCAGGTGACCCATCCACCTGCCTCAGCATCCCAAAGTGCTGGGATTACAGGTGTGACCCACCATACCTGGCCGAATTTTTGTATTTTTAGTAGAGACGGGGTTTCACCATGTTGGCCAGGCTGGTCTCGAACTCCTGGCCTCAAGTGATTTGCCTGCCTCAGTCTCCCAAAGTGCTGGGATTACGGGCGTGAGCCACGGCACCCGGCCAGGACACAATGATTAATAAAAGATTTCCTGATAGTTTAATTCATATAGAATAGTGTTTAATTGCTTTGACTTATTATTAAATATATTTTAATAATATAAGCCTGGAAATAGAATCATGTATTATTCATGAATGAACCACTTACTAAGAAATGATAAATTCAATATTAAACATAAAAACCAAAAATTTCATTTTAAATCTATTCATGATTTGAGATTTTTCTTACACAGTCTTTGTTATATACTTTCTTGAACACTATATAACTCATCTATTAATCCTCAAAAAGTGACTGGGAAGAAGAATGTAATTAAAGTGATAGGCTATATTTTTATATTGTAATTGTGCAAAAAGTAACCAAAAGAAAATGTTTTCTCCTTTGTATTTTGAAAATGGTAGAAATATAGGCAATTTTGGATAACTTTGTGATTAATGTACATATTTACCTGCTTTGATAATGGAAACCTCTTACCAACATATTAATGACTTCGGGAAGGTCAGTTTTTAGTTTGTTAAAAATTTGTTATTCTTGGCATAGTTGGTTAAAGATGGAGAATCTGGGATTTATAATAAATTATGAACTAATATAAAATATTAGAGCTTTTAACTTATAATAGTATTTAGGGAAAGAATTGTGCTCTTGATTGGAAGAACAATGCTTCAGAATTGTGTTCTTGATTGGAATTTCTGTTTAAATGATTAGTAAAGTTACTAGAAAAAAATGTAGCTGCAATTTACTTTCTTCTTCTCTTGGCAAAGAAGCCATTCTAACTGCTGAATGCTTGTTCCCATTTGCTGCAGGCTTAGTCCTCCTGTTCTTCCACTGTGCTCCTTAAAGGAAATTCAATTGTCTACTGATAAATTTTTTAGAATGGAACCATCTGAAATTACCAATGGTTGTTTTCTTTCTGTTTTAACAAGGGAGGTAAGGAAAAAAAAAATCCTAATCCATGTCATACTTTGGAATTAAACTACAAAGCCTCATAAGAGTAAGCCAGAAACTATGCACATTCTGTAAAGATGTGTTTGCATTTCATAAACAGCTAAACGGCAGCAGGCAGCAGCAAGAATGACTGCTGTATGGCAAATAAGCCCTGTTCTTTTTTTTTTTTTTTTTTTGAGACGGAGCCTTGCTTTGTAGCCAAGGCTGGAGTACAGTGGCGTGATCTCGGCTCACTGCAACCTCTGTCTCCTGGGTTCAAGCGATTCTCTGACTCAGCCTCAACCAAGTAGCTGGGATTACAGGCACCCGCCACCACGCCTGGCTAATTTTTGTATTTTTAGTAGAGATGGGGTTTCACCATGTTGGCCAGGCTGATCTTTAACTTCTGACGGAACTCGTGATCCACCCGCCTCGGCCTCCCAAGAGTGCTGGGATTACAGGTGTGAGCCACCGCACCTGGCCAGCCCTGTTCTTTATACTTCCCCAGAGTGTTCCTCTTCTGCCTGGCTGCCACCCCCACCTCCCCAAGCATTTTGTCAACATCTAATGCATCTTCCCTCATATGTAAGAAATAAGCAGCCAGGTGTGGGGGCTCATGCCTGTAATCCCAGCACTTTGGGAGGCTGAGGCGGGTGGATCACCTGAGGTCAGGAGTTCGAGACCAGCCTGGCCAGCATGGTGAAACTCCTACTAAAAATAAAAAAATCAGCTGGGTATGGTGGCGCATGCCTATAATCCCAGCTACTCAGGAGGCTGAGGCAGGAGAATTGCTTGAACTTGGAGGTGGAGGTTGCAGTGAGCTGAGATCGCATCAGGCTGGGCAACAAAGCAAGACTCCATCTCAAAACAAAACAAAACAAAAAAACAAACAAAAAAAAAACCCCTGTGATTCTTTTTTTCTATCAGGTATCAGGTTCATAAATGGGGAAGTTTACGTTTTTGTTTTTGGCATTTGCTGAGGCTTATGAGACTGGGGACTAAGGCCTAAAAACTATTTATTTCTTTTAGTATAATAAAGAGAGTCTTTTTATTTTTACTGATACATTGATAAATATTTGCAAGAGACACAATAATAGCTAACTCCCACATTTAGTAAGTGCTTCTTTAATTGCAGCGGGACCCTTCTGAGACAGTGTCTGTGAAAGATGTTTTGGCCCGAGCTGCAGCCAAGGGTCTGCTGGATGGGATTGAGTTGGGTAAATCATCAAAACGGGAGAAGAAGAAAAAAAAATCAAAAACATCATTGACAAAAGCTGCCACTGCTGATAATGGCATCCAAATGAAGATTGCTGAGTTCCTGAATCGAGAAACTAAAGCCAGTGCTAATCTATCAGAGACTGTAACAAAACCACCTCTTCCCCAGAAAAATACTGCTCAAGTGGGGGATTCCTCACAGACCAGAAAACACAAGCTGGCCCCTCATCCTGCAGTGCCTACATTTATGAAGAACACTTGTCCCTCTAGACCGCGTGAACGGCAGACACACTTCATGAGACCTCGGCCAGAAGACAGAATGGTTGCTCTGAAACCCATCGAGATTGTTCTGCCTCCAGTCTTTATGCCATTTTCAAGTCCCCAAGGGATCAGATCTTGGATGCCAACTCAACATTTGTACTGTCATTGGGTTGCCCCCAAGGCACTTGTGCCCACCTGCCTTCCCACACCTTCACTATCCAGAAAAGGGGAAAAGCCTAAAGATGACACACGTTCCTCCCTACTCAGGCCTCCTCGGCGATGGCTTTGATTGTCTTGTTTTTTTATAGGGGCCAAAGAGCAGTTGATTTTTTTTTCAAAGTCCAGTATTTCTCTGAAGGTTCCACATTTCTACACAAGGTATTCTTTCTTTTGGTCGTTTAAGGATCTTCTAAGATACTAGTTTCAGAGATATTCAGACAAGTGAGAAACAATAATGTAGGAGTCAGCAAAGCAGAATTCAGAGACTTCAACCGATCAGTGCTGCTCTGAGAGGATCCAGTTAGAGACTCAGTGTCAGCTGTCAGAACTTATCTCACTCCTGTGAACTTTCAGGCTGGACTTAAGGCTGCCAAGTTTCTCCTGCAGGGAAGGAAACACTGCCTCCTTTCAGCAGGCAGCTCATTAGAGAGCCGAACAGGCAAGCGATCCCGGCCTCTCCCGCCAGCTGACTGCTCTTCAGCATCCATGCAGCTGGAGTCGTGACTTTCTCAATCACGATCAAGGGTGATTTTTTTCTTAAATATCAAGCTGTTCTTTGAACAGGGAGTGACATGAGTTTTTGTAACGTGACTGAAGTTGAGTTTAAGTAGGAAGCGTAGGAAGTTCCCAAGTGCCAGGTGTGTGTAGCTCAGAGACGCTTTTACATGAGGTGTCTCTCACTGGGGGAGCTTCCAGGATCGTGAATAGACTGGACACAATCATCTCTCCCTTCTTATACGTCAAGCACTGTTATAAAAAAAAGACTGTGAGCAAATTTCCGCCTAAATATTAATAATTCTGAAGAGGCAAGACTGTTGAATGCAAGTGATACCTACTGTTGAAGTAACCCATACATTTTTGATTCTCTTCAAAGATCAGGCGATACAACAAAACCTACAAGTCATTTCAAACAACACACAGGAATCAAACTTTGGTAAATCATTTCTGATGCACAATTAAATATATTGTAGCACTCTTAATTATATGAAATGTCGATTCATCTTGAATGTATTATCAGTTGCCTACCAAGAATTGGTATGGTTATCATTTCTGGGTCTACTGATTTTTCATCAGGGCAACAGAAATTGTCATTAAATAGAATAAGATACAACTACATATCTTATTGTTTAAAAACATTCATAGACATAAAGTTTGAATTTAAAGTTTTATTTTTGTAATTCAGTTGTATAGAAATGTTATGTAAATTCCTAAAATGCTCAATTCAGGTGGCATGGTTTTTAGAATATTACCCTCTTCAAGATGAATATTTAGGTCTATTTCAGCTCCGATATTCTATTTTAACTTTCTTACTTGAAGTGAGGATTAAAAGAGAATGGCAAATTTTATTATAGCGGTAATAAATTTTCTTTTAGCTTAGATTTACATTTATTAGTAAAACTTGTCAGTGGGCTGGGTGCAGTGGCTCACATCTGTAATCTCAGCAGTTTGGGAGGCTGAGGTGGGCAGACCACTTGAGCCCCGGAGTTCCAGACCAGCCTGGGCAATGTGGTGAAACCCCAAAACCCCATCTCTACAAAAAAATACAAAAATTAGCTGGATGTGGTGGGACATGCCTGTAGTCCCAGCTACTTAGGAGGCTGAGGTAGGAGGATTGCTAGAGCCCAAGAGGCGCAGGCTGCAGTGAGCCAAGCTTGCCCCAGTGCACGCCAGCCTGGGCAACAGTGAGACCTTGCCTAAAAAAAAAAAAAGAAAAAAAAAAAAGCAATATGAGAGAATTCTAATGAAGGAGAATATTGATTACGCTGACACATTTCACTTGGCATTTTACATTCTTGGACTTTAAAGTGCTGCAAAATTATAAATAATGAAATTACTGGTATTCAGATACTCCAATAGCAAATTTATATTTTTAATCTGAAATTATTTACCACCATATAATGCTTGAAACTGTAATGAAATTTTATTCTTTTTTACTGCCTAGAGAGAAACCACTGGGGAAGTGCAAGATGAACAAAAAACGGGGACATACTTTAAATTCTATTTATCTGCCTTCCTGTGCCTAACAGTTGAGCTACATCAGATTCAACTGATTTTTCTAGTTACCTTTCATTTTGGATTTAGTGTGTGTAAATTTCTTCCTTTTTTTTTTTTTTTTTGAGACGGAGTCTCACTCTGTTGCCCAGGCTGGAGTGCAGTGGCACCATCTCGGCTCACCGTAAGCTCCGCCTCCTGGGTTCAGGCCATTCTCCTGCCTCAGCCTCCTGAGTAGCTGGGACTACAGGCGCCCGCCACCAGGCCCGGCTAACTCTTTTTGTATTTTTCAGTAGAGACGGGGTTTTACTGTTAGTCAGGATGGTCTTGATCTCCTGGCCTTGTGATCCACCCACCTCGGCCTCTCAAAGTGCTGGGATTACAGGCGTGAGCCACCGTGCCTGGCCAGTGTGTGTACACTTCTATTCTTTATTCTTTGAAGTCAGGTTATTAAAGGAAGTGATAAACTTCTTTGTGCTGAAATATCACAGTCCTAGAAAGACCGCTTACAAAAGACTCAAGTTGGTGACTAAATAGGCTTCTGTGTCCAGAAGGCCAGCTGACCTTCCTGATCACCAAATAAGCACGGGGTAATTCCTCAAAATTAAAGTTATTTCCTAGTTCTTACCAGGCAGAAATATGTAGTAACTAATCAAAGCAAAATGCTCCATTACTAAAGTGATTTCTAAGAAGTGTGAGGTAAGAATAATTTAAAAATAACTAGAGACACTAAATTTCTATTTCTATTCCTTGTATATGCGACCAAGATGCCAGATAAATGAGCCGAACGTTTTATGCAGCTAAATTTATTCTCACAACAAATTACATTTAAATGTGTAAAAGTGGTCAACAGGAACAGAGGCGTAAAGGAAAACAAAGCGTTCTTTCACAGGAAGCCAGCTGCTCCGGAGGCCAGGGACTGCCGCTCGCGCTGACACCGTGTGAGTGGCTATCTTTGCCCTGAAGCTGAAATTAAACGTTCTACTGGCCATGCGGCACACGTTAGATGTGTATTAGGTTAAGCCTGGCCAACTAGAGAGCGAAGGGGCTTGTTAGTTAAATTGTGCTAATATCAGTTAGGAAAATGCTTGTCAAGTTATGGCGAAATCTTGAGTTTGGGTTGCAATGCCTGGGACGTGAACGGGCCATACAAATGAAGGAAAGCTCTGGGGCTTCCAGGCAATGGCCTTGTGTCAAGTCATCTTACAAGTGTCCATCTTGAAATCATAAAGTGGATTTAAAAAGAAGTAGTAGTGCCACAGTTTATCACCAAGAACTTGTTTTAATGGAAATGGGTCTAGTGTCCCTTCATGCAACAAGACAGACGAACAAAAAACAATGGTCCTAATTAGCTATGAGTGATCTTATATCCAGGTGGAAACAAAGGGCATGTGGACATGTATATATCTCTTAGGTGAAATCACACATGTTGTGAAGGGTAGAAAAACGAAGCACCAAGCAGTGCTTTAGTCTGCAAAGGAAAGTTTTTAGCCATAGGCGTGTTGGCTAGTCATTCCCCTTGACACTGCGAAGGAGCAGATGTATGAGGTGGCAAGTCTGTGTCTATCTAGCTGCTTTTAAAAAATAAAAGGAACTTTAAGCATTTTGCCTTTTCTTCTACATATCCCAATAGAAATGTGACTACAAATCATTACAAAACCACTTTTTAGGCAATGTATAGTTCACTGAGATTACTTAGCTCTGGATATACTGGGAGATAATATCCAGGAAAGATAATACATTAACACAATAATGCAGTATATTTCAGTAAAAATAGAATAAATAAAATAAAAATATTTTAAGCTGTATTTAACAGGTTAATTAAAAATATGGTAAGACATACAAGGCATCGTGAACATGGCTGCCTGTTTACCGAATCACAGATCTAAAGAATGCATAGATAGATAACTGAAGTGTCACTAAGATATCAGGTAAAACATTGGCATCCTTTCACAGACAAATACACACATACTTTCATACATACTTTTTGGCCATGGCAGAAAGTGTCTGAACATACTGTTTAACATAATTTTACAAAATTAATTTGCATTTACCATACAATGCCATTTTCAAAACAAAACATCTGCAGTAAAGTTTTCAATATGTTAAGTAAAGGCTATCATTCATCTTAATGCATCCTATAATTGCATATATAAATCAGTTTGCTACTTAAAGCTAGCTCAGAATTCTTGATCTCGAAAACAAGCAAATGTGTGCCTTAAAAAATGAAGAGGGGGTTCTGATAGAGATTTCCAATATAAAAGTGAGTAATTTGTTTAGAATTTTGAAATTTATCACTCTAAAACGTTTCACTACAGAGACCATGATGAAAGATCACCGTAAATTCTGAACAGCTTTTCAAAGGGCACAGCAAGGATTTTCTTAATGCAGTGATTTCTTATGATGGCATTGGTGACTTCAGATCAGTAGTACTGGTGAAATGTAGACTGCATTTCTAAAGTAGCATAGTTTTGTCATAACATTCGGGTGCTAAGACAATTCCAGTCCCCCTGCCCCCCACCCTCATGAATTCTGAAGGAATGGCTGGTAGAAAAGCCGCCCACTCATTCCATCATGATCTCTGGTGCTAAGTACCATGAGTTAGGAATGTCTCTACCACAAGTAGCATCTGGAAAATCTCGTAGATGGAACAGGCTGTGAATGTAGAATCCTGTCCTCTACAACACGTATGAGGCACACTGTAGGAAAACAGTCTTGGACTTAGATAGGACAATGGCATCGTCATTAATACCACTGCGTAGGGAATTTGGACATCTTTCTCCCACTCGTATAGGGAATTCTAAGCTTGCCTGACAATCGATCTTTCCGTACCTGCTCTTCTTAGTATATGCCGAGTCATTCTGGAAAGGCTCTTCCTGACAGATACGGAGGCAGCATAACACAGCAAGAATGGGGTCCTAGTCCTGGTTATCTCATGAACTTTGGTGAGCTCTTAGGCCAGTGGGTTTAGCCTCTTGGTACTTCATAGTTTTACTTCTAAAGTGTATTTAGTGCCTTCTCTACCTTGTAAGGCTCAAATGTGGTAAGAATGTGGAAACCACTTAGACAACTACATAGCAGTGTATAAACATAAAGCATTGCTTTTATAACTGGATGTTGTAAATGTTAATTTTAACATTAAAAAGAAGTAAACAAGACTAATATTGAGATTGATCGCCTTAGCAACTTCCTTTTAAAACGACAATGTCAACAAGAGTCTAAATCTGTATGTCTTTCCAGCTAAGTTTCTCATCTACATAAAAAGGAGCAGGAAAATGCTATTTTTGGGAAACTTGTTAAATAGTCCATTATTTCTATGTAGACTTTGCTCAGATATGAAAATTTCAAATCTTCAAAGTAAAAATGGAAAAAATATAAATTTAAAAATGTATCTAGTTGAGTCCAACAAATTCTAATATTAAATACATAAATTCAAGGAAAGGTTCAACCTAATGTAATTTGTTGCCATGGACAATAAATGATGGACAGACAGCTTTCTGGGCAAAAAGCATCCGCGGGGGATTGAGCTGGATGCAGAGTTCCAGCAGAACCTTTACCTCTAGCACACGGACTAGCCAAAATAACACGGTGGTAGAAGTCGAAAATAATCGTGCATGATGGAAATATCAATGATACTTCCTCAACTTCAAATTGCATATCAGCTAATTCTCAAACTAAGGATGAAAGGCTGATGAGGAGTATTTCATCTTAATGTTTATGTAGAGAATGGCCATAGTGAACTATAATTCTCTAGCTGCACCGTACAATATAAGGCAGAAGTTTAAAATATGTCCCACCCAAAATGCATTATGATTTTATTAATCTCTTTTAAAAATAATCAGTTTGAAAACCATCTGAAAAGAAAAGCTATGTTTTGTTCGATTTTAATTCCTCAAATTTAGTTTTTCATCAATTTTGAAGTTTCACTTTTTCCAACATCCCACAAACAGCTGTAGACATGAAATGGTGTCCATGTGTCAAAGAGCTTGTCAAGGAAAGCTGCCAGTTGGTTTCTATACTGATGCCAACAGCCAATTTTGTCAACCAACAGGTTCAATTTTATGAAAAATTAAAACACAAACTCGCCATCCTATTTTTACAGCAATTCAATGGTATCTGCTATGCAGTGCCTACTCCAATGTGGATAACAGGGCAAAGTGCAGTAGGACTTAAAGGTTGCTTGTGACAGATCCAGCCAAGAAGATAGTGAAACTAACTCACGCATCATTCACTCCAAGGACGCAGCATTAGTTCACTAGGAGGGGTGTGGCCACATTCTTCTCTCTGTATGTGTGAAGTAATGTTCACAATATTTACAATAAGAAAAAGACCTTCCACTGCGCATGATGTAACTTACAGCAAAAAAAATTATTCATGCTTCTTTTCATATCACATGATGGTGGCAAGACGAGAGAACATGCTTGTCTAACACTGCTTGGTTAAGGGTAAATTCTCCGAAGACAAAGCATCAGCAACTGGATGGAAGGTCAGATGGCGGAGTTCATTTTCTTTAGTGTAGCTAGTCAATTTTCAGGTAAATAGCCGAGTCCTTTCGCATGTGCAGCTATGGCGTTTCGGTGACAGGGCGTTTCTGTTTCAAAGTGTCAATGAGGGATAAGACCCCTCGTTTTACATTGGTTGTGACTCTTCTGGTCACTGAGTCCGCTGGCGGTGGAGGTGGTCGAACTTTCAGAGAAGGCGGCCTGGCTACCAAGCACTTCTGATATCGTAACTGAAATAAAACAAAACGTGTTGTAAGGTAATTAATGACATATGATTTCTTCTTCTTTAATATGACTTTAAGTCATCACCCATACATTGACTCCCAAAGGTTAATGACCTAGTTCCTAAACATAAATCCAAGAGTTATTTTTTTCTATGTGAGTGCTTTAAATTCTCCTAAAATATTAGGCCCCACAAAGGGGTTTTGGCTTTTGCCACCCTTCCATCCATTTCCACCCTCCGCGTGTCCTCTATATTGATAGTCCGCAACGAATACACCTCACAACCAAGGAGCTAATGAAACCAGAAAGCATTGGGAGAGAGTGTGTTACATTTTTCATCAGAGACATACAGATCTAGGTGGGTACTCACGGCGCACTGACAGCACAGTAGAAAGGGCACAGTTTGAATCTAAGGTCTATCACTTGTGAACCCCAGGCAAATTATTAAATCTCTCTGAGCCTCAGTTTCTTCAACTGTAAAATGGCTGAAGAAGGTACTGTTTAGAGAGGGTGTTATGATTAAATAAGGAATGCTGGTAATGCTTGAGGAACGCCTGAAATAGGCCTACCAACACAGAAGGCATTCAAAAATGTTTGTTTCCTTCCCTATTTCCTGTTTTAATTAAAAAGATGAGGTATTAAGATTTCGGCATACATTTTACATGCAAGTCTAAATCTGTATGGATTAATTTTTAAAAATCCATTAGCACTGGCACAAGTGATAATTCCTGTTCTTCAGAAATATAACAATGTAGTCCACTTGGTTTTGCATAATGGGAAGGTAAGTAATTCTTTAAGATTAGATAAAAAGTTAAAATTAATCAAAAAAAATTTTTTTGTCATCCAAACGTTTAAAAATACAGTTGACCTGGCCAGTCATAGTGTTTCACTCCTGTAATCCCAGCACTTGGGGAGGCCAAGGGAGGCGGATCACTTGGGCCCAGGAGTTTGAGACCAGCCCGGGGGACATGGTGAAACCCTGTCTCTACAAACAATACAAAAATTAGCCAGGTGTGGTGGCGCACGCCTGTGGTTCCAGCTGCTCGGGAGGCTGAGGTGGGAGGACTGCTTCAGCCTGGGAGGTCAAAGCTGCAGCGAGCTCTGAGTGTGGCCACTTCTCTCCAGCCTGGGCGACGGAGTGAACCCTGTCTCAAAATAAGCAAATAATGAAAATACAATACAGCTGATCTTTGAACAACAGAGTTTGAACTGTGCAGGTCCACTTATATGAGGATTTTTTTCAACCAAACACAGATTGAAAATAGTATTCCCGGTATGCAAAACCCAATTATTCACAGGGCAGACTTTTCCTATGCGTGGGTTCTGCAGGACCTGAATATGCAGGATTCTGGCGTACTCAGAGGTCCTAGAACCAATCCCCTATGTATACCAAGGCAGGACTGGCATTCCATGGCTTTTTAAAAAAAAATCAACTTAAATATTAACAGGCTTTTTAGTAATGGAACAGGCTCATGTCCCTGTAAGAAGCAAGACTCTGGGGGAAGGATATGGTACAGTGTTCTATCATACCTTTTAGGCCACAAAACAACCCCTTTCAAATCAATCATATGAAAAAGGATGATCGATTACATGTCTCCTCTGTGTAAGGTATCTTACTAGGCCCACATCACAACCCAAACCACACACATCTAAAGCACGGATTTATACATGGCAACATGGGACTCTGGACTTGGAATTTCAAACCGGAGTCACACACATGCAGCGTGAATCAAAGCCGCACCTAAGTGTTGGATTTCATAAAGGATCCCTCTCTGTTCTATTCTAAATTTTGCCAAAATGTCTTCTGTTGGGCCTATACCACACAGCTGTAAAATATGCCTAAAAATGAAGTAGATTCAAAAGAATGTTAGTGTCAATAAATATTCACACAGTATAAATTCACATATGGATCTTTCACATGGAGAATCATGCAGATTTGAACCAAGAAGAAAGCCCCTGAGCCAGAAACACTGGATTCAGAGCGGGCGGGAGGGAAGAACGGTTTGATTTTACTAGTATGCCTTATACTAGATTGGCTGAGCTGTGTCCACTCGTTGCAGTGATACAATTAAAATAGGAAGCAAATGAGTAAACGTTGTTTCCAAGAGGGAAAATGAATCTGAGAATCAGAAAACCAGCTGTAGCCAAGAGATAAAGCTCATTGTCGTTATCACTTAAAACGTATAACTAAGTCTGAAAGCCATTCATTTTATGACTAAAACCATCTGCTATGATCTGTTTCAACTTCATAAAATACCAAAATAGTCGTCATCCATTTTCCCTTGGCTGAAATCTCCTATTTTCTATTTTCTTCACAGATCTCCTTTATTTCATCAACTCCCTGCACCTGGTCAGCAGGTTCACCTGATTCCTCTACTGTCCCTGCTCCCCTGAACCCCAGCCCTGCTCCTGCATATTCAGGGTGTCTGAGTTAGAATCTTGGCCCCACAGTTCTTGGGGGAAGTTATTCACTCTCACAGAGGATACTGTAAGTGACACCAGATAACAAGCGTCTAACGCCAGCCTTCCCTTCTCCCTCCTTCCTGCTCTGTTTCAAATGATAAAGGTCAAGTGGCTCTTTTCTGTGCCCTACCTTTGCCATCTGCTCTCCCACCTCATCCTTTTAACATTTTTGTTAGAAATAGGGCCGTTCTATGTTGCCCAGGCTGGACCTGAACTCCTGGGCTCAAGGGGTCCCCTCACCTCAGCCTCCCGAGTAGCTGGAATTACAGGCGCAAACTTTCCCTTCATTCATAACCTCACAATGTGCTGTATGGGGGAGTTGGGGGTGGTTAGAAAACGCCCTTCCCTTCCCTAAGCTCCACCCATTCTTGGTTCTCAGCATCTTCTGGACTATCCCAAAGTAAAAGGTCTCTAACTAATTCAGACGTGAAGTCCCTCCCCTTGGCTTTTTTGTTTGTTTGTTTTTTTGAGACAGGGTCTCACTTTTTCGCCCAGGCTGAAGTGCAGTGGTACAACCTCAGCTCACTGCAACCTCTGCCCCCAGGTTCAAGCAATCCTCCCACCTCAGCCTCCCTGAGTAACTGAGTCGACAGGTGCATGCCACCACACCCGGCTGATTTTTGTATTTTTTGGTAGAGACGGGTTTCACCATGTTGGCCAGTCTGGTCTCAACCTCCTGACCTCAAGTGATCCACCCGCCTCAGTCTCCCAAAGTATTGGGATTACAGGAGTGAGCTACTGCACCTCAACCTCCTCGGTTCTTTATCTACCACCATTTTCCACAAAAGAAAACCTAGCTGGGCATGGTGGTGCTCCCCTGCCGTTCCAGGGAGGAGTTCAAGACCTATCTGGGGAATACAGCAAGACTCCATCTCTTAAAAAAAAAAGCGGGGAGGGGCAGGCCTCTCCTGTCCTGAAATAAACACATGAACAAACCCTCCAATGCTACCTGCCCTTCAAGCTCCCCCTCACTGGCAAACTTTGTAAGTTACCTGCTTTTAGGGCCTCCACGTCTTTTTCTTCCCAGTTACTTCTCAATCCAGCACAGTCTCATACTTATTTTTCTTGTTTAGTTTTTTGAGACAGGGTCTCACTCTGTCACCCAGGCTGGACTGCAGTGGTGCCATCACAGCTCACTGCAGCCTCGATCTCCTGGGTTTGAGCCATGCTCCCACCTCAGCCTCCTCAGAAGCTGGGACTACAGGCATGTGGCACCGGCTGAAAGTGAAGATCCTCATACTTTTATTTACAGCACTTTCTACACTGTAACAGAGTTTGGGTTTCTGTGTCTCCCCCACTAAACCTGAGCTCTACAATGCAAGGATTGTATCTCAGTCATGCTGAATGCCCCAGATTCCAGCCCGTAAGTGTGAGGCTGAATTAAATGAAGCACAGGGGCTTCACATGCAGCAGTTCTCCCCCAACCAGGCAGCTCGGCGCCTCTCAAAGCCTCTGCTCCTGTTTGTTCCCAACGCTGCTCTCCTGGCGTGGACACTCCTCCTCTTTCCCATCTGCAGAAGGTAACTGGCCTCCTGCCTGATCGCCACCTCAGCCTTGTTCCTCCAACCTATCCTTTACTTTGTCGTCTTTTTTTTTTTTGCTGGATACTCTTCTAAAATCTAAATACAGGCTGAGTGCGGTGGCTCACACCTGTAATCCCAGCACTTTGGGAGGCTGAGGTGGGTGGATCACCTGAGGTCAGGAGTTTGAGACCAGCCTGGCCAACATGGTGAAGCCCTGTCTCTACTAAAAATATAAAAAATTAGTTGGGCATGGTGGTGGGCGCTTGTCTTCCCAGCTACTTGGGAGGCTGAGGCAGGAGAATCACTTGAACCCGGGAGGCGAAGGTTGCAGTGAGCTGAGATCGCGCCACTGCACTCTAGCCTGAGCAACAAGAGCAAAACTTCATCTCAATAAATAAATAAATAATAAAATCTAAATACAATCAATTCAATCCCCAGTTTAGCGATCCCTGCTGAAGAAAATCAGGCCTCCACATACCATCCTAAGCCCACCATGATCCGGACCACACCTCCTTCCACTCGGGCCCAGCACCCAACCTGCTGCTGCTAGAACACACCTGCCCATAGGTTCTGGTGCCCACACTAATACAGCACCCTCATTTTTTTCTGAGATGGGTTTCCCTCTTGTTGCCTAGGTTGGAGTACAATGGCGTGATCTCGGCTCACTGCAGCCTCTGTCTCCCAGGTTCAAGTGATTCTCCTGCCTCAGCCTCCTGAGTAGCTGGGATTACAGGGATGCACCACCATGCTGGCTAATTTTGTATTTTTAGCAGAGACAGGGCTTCTACATTTGGTCAGGTTGGTCTCGAACTTCCGACCTCAAGTGATCCGCCTGCCTCAGCCTCCCAAAGTGCTGGGATTACAGGCGTGAGCCACTGCGCCCAGCTCAGTTCCCTCATTTTTATTTGCAGTGTCTGGCATAAGAGGGACACAAAGGACACATGATGGAGGAATAATGAGGTGTTCTTGTTTGTTTCCAAGTATCCATGTGGTGTAAAGAGCCCTGGCTTTGTCACCTGGCAGACTTGGGGCTGAATCCAGGCTCGGCTCTGTCACCAACAAGCCCTGGGGCCCATTCTCTAACTTCTCTGAGTCTCTATTTTCTCATAAATAAAACAGAACTAACAACTACCTAACAGAGTTGTCATGAGGACTGAGTTAATCGATATAAATAAAATGTATAAGAACAGTGTACAGAAACCAATCACTGGAAATAAAAGTCATTCAATGTATTGATTTTTAAAGTGCTGAATTGAATCCAAACAGTACCAACTCATGCATGACCAACATTTCACGTATGAAATTGATCTGGGATCAAGGATTGACAGTCGTCAAGCTGGTGGTTGTGAAGCTCGTCGGAGCCTCTATCTGTCCCCACTTCTTTCAGGAGTCCTGGCCTTTTGAGATGGAATCTGTTTATCATAACTGATCCTGGCCCTAGGAATGACAGCGTTATAAAGTAAAGCATTACTTTAGGGATAGGGTTTTTTTCATTTCTGTGAGTGATTCTGCTCTAATGCATGGCACATTAGAGATGAGCAGAGGCGGGAGGGCTCAACACCCTGTACCAGGATTACTCACCATGCAGGCGGCCTGCACAGCCTCAGACACGTTACCAGCATTAGGCTCGCACCAGAAAACGTGGCACTCAAAGCGCTGGTTCCCCGTGTCCATGATGAAGGCAAATGTGTGGACATCCTTCCCGACACCCATGAAGGACAGGAATCGCACACGACATTCCACTAAGACTTCCTCTTCATTCTGCAGGAGACATTATGCAGCATCCAATCAGGAGGTGCCAGGATCAAGCTGAGAGTGGCAGCACATAGGAACTGACATTCAGAAAGCATAGCCAGGCCGAATTCAGAAAGGACCTGTGTTTTTCTCGAAAGGTGGAACCTTGCCAAAGGTCTGAAGAGGCCCTCACTGCGTGGCTACCCTGTCCTGGAGGTCATGCTTGCTCTCAACTGCACCTGCTGTCATGGGCTGCGATGTGCGTCCCATTCTCCATGATGCCATGTGCCTGTGAGTTCACTGTCAGGAGCAGCAATGCCATCTACACTTGTTACATCCAGCCCAATACAGGACACCCGGTGGCCCAAAACCCATTTGCCCAAGTAAACCCCCAGAGCACCAGAAAAAAGGGATTCACGGTATCTTTCTTCGTCCAGTGATTCTTACCCAAACTAAACAACACATTGAATAACATTTCCATCTAAAACCATGTAAAACAAAAAGCTGCCAAATCAACAAAAAGTTGTCACATTGTTTTTTTCTTTTCTTTCTGGCAAACTGGTGTCCATCTGGGATCCATATGAGGCAGCGTAAAGAAATCTTCAGAATTCTTTCTTATGGGGATGAACACCACATCCTTTGCAAGAACCATATGCAAGTTCTGAATTAATAAACACATCCAAAATGTTGACTTTTGGATCATTAACATCTTGACTTACTAAATATTCACTCTGGTGCCTTGGGAGTGTTTAATGAGCAAAGTACGCTAGTGTGAGAGGTTGGGAAGTTTTCTCGGGAGGAAGGAGGCTGTGGTGGAGAGCTGGGTAAGGGTCAGGTAGGCAGAGGGTGGAGCGTGGAGGGTGTGGTGCTTGCGATGATGCTGGAGTGTGGAAGGGCGGGACCTGCTTGAAGAGCGGAGGAGAGCTCAGCGTGCCAGCTGGAGGCAGGCAATGCGCACCCTGCTCCTCTCTCCAGGGTGAACCGGGCTGCCGTGGAGCAGGCTGATGACTGGTGGTCTTTCCACGGCAGGTGCTTCACAGAGGCAGAATAGAAGAGTGGGCTCGAGTCTGGGCCAGGCTGCCTGGATTTGAGTCCTGATCCCATGGCTTCCAACTGTGTGATGCTGGGCAAATGACTGAGCCTCTCTATGCTTCAATTTCTTCAACCACAAAACTGGGATCATTTGGGCTGAGGCTAACGTGGCCTCTCTCAAGACAGCCAGTAGCTCCTTCTGCTACCGAGAGAGCCACAGGGCTCTCCCGAACGGAAGCATCTTCTGCTTCCCAGCCCCAGATCACACAGCCCAGGCAACACTGGCGCCCTGAGAATGAGTGACTGCCAGCCTCACACTGTCACCTCTAGCAAACAGCTTGTCTCCGGGGCACATGAGGAAGACAGAATCAGGAGCACCAGAAGAGAAGTTTCTCAGACCACAGGAAAACAGGTACGCACAGATGTAGACCCAGACAAAAGGGCCAAATCTTGCAAATGCAGGCCATCTTAATCAACGACGCACAGCTCCAGCCTTGACTGTGTTCCTAAGTTCCACAGAAAACCACTGTAGCTTATGCTCACTGTAACCCAGACATGCCAATGCCATCGCAGGTTCCTTCTCACCTCTTCACCGATGACAGTCACAGTGGCATCGGCCACACTCATGTTCACCGGCAGCCAATCCTCCTTGTTGGATGAGGTCATGAGATTTTCTATGGCACTATTCAGAATGTCCATTCCTAGGGACACAAAAGGATAATTGAAAGTGTCCTAAAGCCACTTACCACACTCAAATGTGGGCCCAAATCACCAATAACAGCTACACCCCGACTGATCTTTTTTAATAAAAGACAGGACACTTCATTCTCATGTTTGCGCAATAGGAATGAAATACCAGCTTTTGGCCGGGCGTAGTGGCTCGTGCCTGTAATCTCAGCCCTTTGGGAGGCTGAGGCAGGGTCATCTGAGGTCAGGAGCTCCAGACCAGCCTGGCCAACACAGTGAAACACTGTCTCTACTAAAAATACAAAAATTAGCCGGACATGCTCGCTTGAACCCAGGAGGCGGAGGTTGCAGTGAGCTGAGATCGCGCCACTGCACTCCAGCCTGGGCAAATGAGTGAGACTCTGTCAAAAAAAAAAAAAGAAAGAAAGAAAGAAAAAGAAAAGGAAAGAAGGAAAGACAGAAAGACAGAAAGACCAGCCGTTTCAGTAGGAGAGTCAGGAGAATCTCTGGGCACCTGGTGCTGACACGCTGGCTACATAAGCAGACCACGGCCTGTCAGCCTCTCCCCACCCTCGCTGTTTCTCGGCTCCTTTACAGTGGATCCCCCCTTCAGAGGGGCCCTTCTGCCGGCTGCTCCATTTTTCTGGGGGATAGGGGTGGAAGTGACAACTTTCTGGAGGTATCATTCACATGCAATTCACTCATGTAATGTGTACAATCCAATGGATTTTAGTACATCCAGAGAGTGCAACCATCAGCATCAATTTTTTTTTTGAGACAGGGTGTCGCTCTGTCACCCAGGCTGGAGTGCAGTGGTATGATCACGGCTCGCTGCAGCCTCGACCTCCCAGGCTCAGGTGATCTTCCCACCTCAGCCTCCAGAGTAGCTGGGACTACAGGTACATGCCACCATGCCCAGCTAATTTTTTAAATTTTTTTTTTTTTTTTTTTTTTTGTAGAGATGAGGTTTTGCCATGTTGCCTGGGCTGGTCTTGAACTTCTGGGCTCAAGCAATCCACCTGCCCTGGCTTCCCAAAGTGCTGAGATTACAGGTGTGAGCCACCATGCTGGACCTACCGTAATCAATTTGAGAACATTTCATCACCCTAAAGAGAAACCCTGTACCTGGCGGAGGTCATTCTCCATTTCCCCCCGCCCCCCAGCCTCTAGCCCAAGGCAACCCTTACCTACTTTCTGACTAGAGATCTGCCTATTGTGGACGCTTCGTCTGAACGGAATCACACAGTATGCAGTCTTTTGGGACTGACTGCTCTCATAGCATGTTTTCAGGCTTCATCCATACATGCTATAGCACACTTCAGTCCTTCACTCCTTTGTCCCGCCAAACAAAACTCCACTGTATGGAAGTACCGCCTGTTATTTATCTAACTGTCAGTGGATTGGTCAGGACATTTGAGTTGTTTCGCTTTTTGACTCTCATCAATAATTCTGCTGTGAACATTTGCATACACGTTTTTGTTCATTTCTCTTGGGTCTATGCCTAGGAATTGAGCTGCTGGTTCTAAGGTAACTATGTTTCACCTTCTGAAGAACGCCAGACTGTTTTCCAAAGCAGCTGCACCATCTTACGGTCCCCCCAGCAGTGGATGTGGCTTGCGATTTCTCCACAGCCTTTTTTAACCCTGGCGAAGGCTCCATCTCCCAGTCTCCTTTTGGCTTGGTATAGCCCAGCAACTACATTCTGCCACCGGCAAGTGAGCTGAATGCTGTGTGTGCCACTACTGTGTCACTCCTTGACAGCGTGGAGCCTCCGCAGCCCTCTCTCCTGGCCCACCAGCTGACGAGACACGAAGCAGGTGCCCCGGCCTCAGAGATGGAGGCCTCGTTTCACGGCAGCAGAGCTCTTCCACGGCCCTGGGCCATACAGCTCTAGACTGCTGGGTAAACAAGAAATCCATGCCTGTCTTGCTAAAGTCCTGTATGCGGGGGATGGCAGGTCAAAGCAGCAGGGCCTGTCTCTCTACCGATCTTTTGATCGGGACCGTTTATGTTCTCTGGCAGGTGACAGCTTGATTCAAGACAAGGCACGAGAGTAAACAGCCGACTTCACCCTCCTTGGAGGGAGGGCGAACGCCTCCTGTGAGCTCCCGCACACTTGCAAAGTGGAAAGACAATAAACAATTCACATACCGACTGGTTTGTCTACAGGTAGCATGCCCAGGTACTGCACGTGGAACTTCTGCACCAGCTCAGTCTTTGGTGTTGGAAAATCTACTATAGAGAACAAAAGCAACACATCTTTCTCAGTGGTTCCAACACACATGTACACAACAGCCGTAGCTCTGCATCATCAGAATGCTCAGGACACCCCCTGTGCCACAACGCCCTATGTTTCTGGATGGAAATGTAGTAACTATTCTACAAGAGCAGCATTACTCCAGAGAGTGGGGCTCTGTCAAAATCTTGTTCAACTTTCAAGACAGGAATGCATTTGAAAGCAGGAGGTGGCATCTCTGTGTTAAAGCTGCTACTGTCTCTTTGATGTATATTAAGTAGCAGCTTTTGGTGTCCTATTTAATTAGGTGTGGTTGATGCCCACAGAAAATGCAATCTCAAAGGGCACAACCAGAGACACAGGAAAATAACTGAGTTCCCTAGTACTCAACTCATGTTTTCTTTTTCTTTTTTTTTTTTTGGAGACAGAGTCTTGTTCTGTTGTCCAGGCTGGAGTGCAATGGTGTGGTCTCAGCTCACTGCAACCTTCACCTGCTGGGTTCTAGCAATTCTCCTGCCTCAGCCTCCCAAGTAGCTGGTACTATAGGTGCATGCCGTCACACCCGGCTAAGTTTTTGCATTTTGGTAGAGACGGGGTTTCACTGTGTTGCAGAGGCTGGTCTCGAACTCCTAAGCTAGGGCAATCCACCTGCCTCAGCCTCCCAAAGTGCTGGGATTAGAGACATGAGCCACTACGCCTGGCCCATGTTTTCTGTTTTTAAGATTAGTCAAGTATAGTAGTGGGAAGGGGAGAAAGAGGAGGACAAGGAGGTTGATCTGTAACTGGCTGAACCACAACTGAGGTGACTCACTACCTTCAGACCAGCCCAACCCACGTGTTTTTAAACTAGCCGGGGTCCTTACCCCAGGTTGCACATGAGTTATAATAGGAAGACAGTATTCTTAGAACAAAGAACATAAAATACAAAACAAAATGAAAACAAAGGCAAAAACTAAAGACAATATTCTTTAATCTTGTCCTATAACAACAAAACTCATTCTGGCTTTGTGCCTAACCCTAGTGATGCAAAATCAACTCTGCGCCTCTGTGGAGCCCAGCGTGCGGGCTCAAACTGTGCTGAGCTGAGTGTGCTCTTTAAGGAGACTTGAAATACCAGAGAACCATGTGAGAGCCTTCAGTCCTGGACCGGGGGGACAGGGCCATAATGAAGACAGGAGGTGCCGCTGACTTACCTTGCAAAGGGACGTCGAGGTTCGCATTGGCCCTTTCCTGTAAGGAGCTGCAGGCCAGGGCTTTGGCATTCTTCCGTTCAGCCATAATCTAAGGGGGAAAAAGCACAGCTTTGGAGTGTGGGTTCAAGCCCCCATGTCTTCAGCTATTCCAGCCAGTAAAGTGTCTAGGTTGATTTCACTTCCAAGTTAGATCAGCTTTAGTCTACTGCCTGAAATTCCACCCTGTATCTCTGGGCTACATATTTTGTGGAGGAATTCTGCTAATTTTCTCTGGGGATGATAGGTGAAAAACTATTCCTCAGAGTAGCAGTCCCGATTGCTTGGAATGGACTTTTTCCATTCACCAGGCTCCCACCTCTACTAGAAACAACTCAAACAAGTCTCCCTGGTCTTGCATGGACCCTGCCGGCCCACAGTGGCCAGCGGCAGCCACAGCAATGGCTTCTTCCGGAGATTCCAAATGCCACCCTTTGACGACAGAGTACAGGGGTTCAAACTGCACCTCTGCCACTTACTAGCTGTGTGACCTGACCTCGGGCAAGTGACCTGACCTCCTGTGTCTCAACTGCACATGGAGGTGATAATAGTATTTGTCTCAGACAGTAGTTCTGAGGATCACGAGTGGGTGTGTAAGCACAGGGAAGGCCCAGACAGCATAAGTGCTCAGAAATGTTCCCTGCTGACATGCTCTGGCTGTGTCCTCACCCAAATCTCATCTTGAATTGTAGCTTCCTTATTTCCAATGTGTTATGGGAGGGACGTGGTGGAGATAACTGAATCATAGGGGCAGTTTCCCCCGTACTGTTCTCATGGTGGTAAGTCCCACGAGAGCTGATGGTTTTATCAGGGGTTTCCCCTTTCACTCGGCTCTGATTCTCTCTTGCCTGCCGCCATGTAAGACTTGCCTTTCACCTTCCACCATGATTGCGAGGCCTCACCAGCCACATGGAACTGAGAGTTCATAAAACTTCTTTTTCTTTATAAATTACCCAGTCTTGGGTATGCTAATAAAAGCAGCATGAAAACAGACGAATGCATCTGCCATTTCTGCTGTTATTCTCTCTTTTTTTTTTTTTGAGACAGAGTCTTGCTATGTTGCCCAGGCTGGAGTGCAGTGGCCAGATCTCAGCTCACTGCAAGCTCCGCCTCCCGGGTTCCCGCCATTCTCCTGTCTCAGCCTCCCGAGTAGCTGGGACTACAGGCACCCGCCACCTCGCCTGGCTAGTTTTTTGTATTTTTTATTAGAGACAGGGTTTCACCGTGTTAGCCAGGATGGTCTCGATCTCCTGACCTCGTGATCCGCCCGTCTCGGCCTCCCAAAGTGCTGGGATTACAGGCTTGAGCCACCGCACCCGGCCTCTGCTGTTATTCTCAAACTGCTCTAAATTGCTTCTCTTCTGTAAAGGACACCGATGCCTGCGTTACTTAAGAGTAAAGCACTTTATACTCCTGTTCTCCACCAGTTACATACGGTGCTGTGGGTTTAGGGACTGAAAGAAGCCCACCCTTCAGTGACCTCAAAAGTAACTTGGATCTTCATTCCCAGACTAAGTTTTCCATTCCAAGTGGATTGAAAGTCATTTCCACCGCAGACCTCCACTCTGCCTATCTCCAGATCCGCGCCCCGGACAGCGAGCAAGAGGGCTGCTGACAAGAATAAAATCAAGTGTTTCCTGCACACTTATTCCGTGCCAGGCCATGTTCTGGGGGCTTTATGCCACAATATAAGCTTCATAAGGGCAAGGACTTTTTTTTTTTTTTTTTTCTGTTTTGGTCATTGTTCTCTCCCCAGTGCCTTTGATGGTGCCTGGCACATAAATGGCATTCCATTCTATGTGTTGCATGAATGAATGAGAAATGAAATCCAGGGAGCAGGCTGCAATGCTGCAAACGGCAGCAACACCCCAGTCTCATCAATGCAAGAATGTGAACATGGGCCGGGCGTGATGGCTCACGCCTGTCATCCCAGCACTTTGGGAGGCCGAGGCGGGCGAATCATGAGGTCAGGAGATCGAGACCATCCTGGCTAACACGGTGAAACCCCGTCTCTACTAAAAAATACAAAAAACTAGCCGGGCGAGGTGGCGGGCGCCTGTAGTCCCAGCTACTCGGGAGGCTGAGGCAGGAGAACGGCGTAAACCCGGGGGGCAGAGCTTGCAGTGAGCTGAGATCCGGCCACTGCGCTCCAGCCTGGTCCAGTGTCTCAAGACCAGTGTCCATCCTGCACGTCCCCATCATGTGAGTCAGAGCAGCAGACTGGGGCGTTCTTTCATTCTGAGGCTGGGGACAGCTCCCTGTCCCTGCCCCTGTCCCTCCCTCAGGCACCATGGCTTGCACCTCCTGCCTGGGTAACAGGCTGGGCCAATCCCTGGCCTGGGTTGGGTCTTGCCAGCTAAGTAGGAATTGTGGGAGTGACGCTCAGTTATGATGTCAGCCTGAATCAGAAGGGTGACATTCAACAGAAGGGATGGCAAAATTCTGCATTTAAATTCAAGGGATTAAGCAAGTCTGGGGCATGGAACAGGCTGGCTGAAGAAAACTTGTGTCAGTGTCTTGGGGGTTCGGCTGCCACCACGTGAAGAGAAATCGGGGTAATGTGGTTGCCAAGAACATCGAGCACCACAATAGTGTATCCATGGAGGTCAAAGGACAGAGCAGCTCCTGGTCTACTGTCCGCTCACTTTTGGAATACTGTGTTCATCTGGGGGATCCAAAAAGACTATGCCCAGAAAACGATGGTTAGGGGCCTAGAATAGCCATGCAACCCAAAGGTGGCTGCAGAGATGGGGTGGGGGATCCGGAGAGGGAGGAAGTCAGGGGCAAGAAGACTCAATGCCAGATGCTTGTCCAGCGCCTCTAAAACACACAAGACATGGCGAAACACAGCAAGGTTTTAAGTGTCTGAAGAGCTGGCCAGCAAAGAGAATGGGGGACCTTTCTCTGCTGCTACAGATGGCAAGATCTCCAGTCAGTACCTGGAGGTTCCAAGAGGAAGATTTCGGGTCAGCGTAAAGAAGAAATCTGTAACAGCCAGAGCTGCGCAGTAATAGAACCTCCTCCTGAAAAGTAAGAGACTCCATCTGTGGGAGTCTGTGGGAGTGCAGGGCAGAGGGTGGGGGCATGTCTGCAAGGGGGCTGTTATGCTGGTGGGAGGCGGAGGCTGGACTGCTGACGCCAGACTATTTGTTCCCATTCTGAGGCTCTGTGACTCTGGTTAAGGAAGTGGGACCCTCACTAGCATGAGACAGTGACCGCAGTCTGGCCTCCCAGCTGGACAGGGAGCTTCTACGAGACACTGTGTGTCCTCAGGAAGTCCGTGTGTGTTAACGGCAACCCCTAGCTCCCTGCATTTGCAGAAACCCCGGATGGTTTCTTGCCACCTCCTTTCCTGTAGCCTTTTTCTCTAGCCACATTTACCTCAGGTCAGATGGCCCTACCTCTGGAAAATCCACCTTGACCCCTTTTCCCTGTTTTCCAGGGTGTACGTATCTCTGTCATTGTTTTGCCCACCTGAGATATATATGTTTCCAGGCTGCAGGAGGGACTATGGTTCTATTCGTTTTGTGCAGATGGAGTGCTACGCAGAGTGATGCCTGGCCTGCAGCAAGAATACTTTAATGACTCTGGCTAAACAATCTGCCTACTTCTCCCTGAGCTTACTGCAGGTCGATGTGCCCCCTCCTCTGCCCTTCCACGTCCCTTCATGCCGTAAGAAAAAAAGAGCGAGGTGGCCCGCATTTGCCCTGACCCGCCTCACCTTGGAGCAGATCTCGTGGAGACTTGTGGCAATGGCTTTTGCTGGTGTGTCACATCGAAATACATGACATTTCAAAATTCTTGTATCTTTATCTCTTGCTACATAAGCAAAATCCCTGTGCAAGCAAAATGTATCAGGACATTAGTAAGAGAAATTGATTACCAACACATACTTTAGTTATGAAGTTAACTGAGCTAGCAGCCAGCGTGTCAATGGTAAACAATGTATGCAATGATTAAAAGAAAAATTAAATTTCAATAACTTCCTAACATAAAGGTTTATGACCATTAGAAATTGATTTCTGAGTAAAATACCTACAACGTGGGCTACGTGCAGTGGCTCACATCTGTAATCCCAACATTTTGAGAGACCAAGGTAAGATGATTGTTTGAGGCCAGAAGTTTGAGACCAGCTCTTGAACCAGGCAACATAGTGAAACCACTGTCAAAAAAAAAAAGGCCAGGTGCAGTGGCATGTACCTGTAGTCTCAGCTATTCTGGAGGGTGAAGTAGGAGAATTGCTCGAGCCCAGAAGTTTGAGGTTGCAGTGAGCTATGACTGTACTACTGTGCTCTAGACTAGTCAACAGAGCAAGACTTAGCCTCTAAAAATTTTTTTAAAAAGGCTGTGCGTGGTGGCTCATGCCTGTAATCCCAGCACTGGGAGGCTGAGGCGGGTGGATCACCTGAGGTCAGGAGTTTGAGACCAGCCTGACCAACACAGTGAAACCCTATCTCTAGTAAAAATACAAAATAAATTAGCCAGGTATGGTGGCGGGCACCTGTAGTCCCAGCTACTCGGGAGGCTGAGGGAGGAGAATGGCGTGAACCCGGGAGGCAGAGCTTGCAGTGAGCCGAGATCGCGCCACTGCACTCTAGCCTGGGCGACTGAGCAAGACTCTGTCTCAAAAAAAAAAACAAAAAACAAAAATTAGCTGGGCATGGTGATGGGCGCCTGCAATCCCAGCTACTCGGGAGGCCGAGGCAGGAGAATCGCTTGAACAACCCGGGAGGCAGAGGTTCCGGTGAGCTGAGACTGTGCCACTGCACTCCAGCCTGGGTGACAAGGGCGAAACTCCCTCTGAAAAAAATAACCTATAATAACTTCAAAACCCAGTCTGTTGAACTCTTGGAATCTCTAACAATCCTTAGTGCAAACTGAATTTCACAGAGCCCTTCTGTCTAGTGTAACACCGTGTTATGATTAGAGAACACAAAGACTTGAGGAGCGCATGAATTGCATGATGATGTAATGACACGGACCGTGGTGCGAACAATAGGCGCTGATGTATACACATGTGCACAGACAATAGGCGCTGATGTATACACATGTGCACAGACAATGGGCCAGCCCACGGCTGACTGAGACAGCTGAAGGGCAATCACAGGGAGTCAGAACACAAAGAGACACCATGGACTGCAGTCCTATCAAAGGCCTTTGATTGTGTTAAACACATCTCAGACTCCAGATCTCAGAGCGACGGCAGCGGCGGCGCATTCTTTACTGCTTGCTCAGACACCTCGGTCAGCATGCCGCTGACGTTGGGTGTCTGCGTTTGTTCTACTGATAAAAAGGATACTGACTGTGACATCACTTGGATTCAGAACAACCATGCGATACGACTACACTTCTTAATGTTAACATTGGAGGACAGCGGTTCAAAGATGAAAGTGTTTTTACATATATATACACGTTATATATATGATATATATGTTTTATATATGATATATATATACACACACATACATAAACCCAGCTTTACCCATCCAGGAATGGATCACAGTGATTTATTTGCATCTGATGCTAAGCCAGGATACTGTCTGGGAATATAACTACAGAGGAATTTTTAAGTTATTTCTCTCTCTCTTTTTTTTTTTTTTTTTTGAGATGGAGTCTCGCTGTCGCCCAGGCTGGAGTGCAGTGGCCGGATCTCAGCTCACTGCAAGCTCCACCTCCCAGGTTTACGCCATTCTCCTGCCTCAGCCTCCGGAGTAGCTGGGACTACAGACGCCCGCCACCTCACCTGGCTAGTTTTTTGTATTTTTTGGCAGAGACGGGGTTTCACGGTGTTAGCCAAAGATGGTCTCGATCTCCTGTGACCTCGTGATCCGCCCATCTTGGCCTCCCAAAGTGCTGGGATTACAGGCTTGAGCCACCGCGCCCGGTCCCAAGTTATTTCTCTTAAGGTAAGACCTGGAAGCCTTTTCATAGACTATGATGGATACTTTCCCCAAGATAGCCTTGGCAGCCTTGGGAAGGGACAGGGATTTACAATGGCAGGCAACTGGCCATCGTGAAGGTCCGGCCGGAAAACCCTGCCTCACAACCTCACCTCCCATGCCCCAGGCAGCCCTGCAGTGGGGCTCCCTAAGCCCAGGCTCCAGCTCAGCGGCACCTCACCTGGCTGCCCCATGACGCTTTAACCATGGGCTGTCCACACATGACCTCAACATTTCTCCTCCCAACCTCCTCCTGCTTCCTCACGTTCTAGCTCAGTCTCCTCCATGCTAGAACCGGACTCCCCCTGCCTCATGGGCCACACCCAATCCCCACGTTCGTCCTGTTTCACCTCCTGGAAATTTCTGGCACCCATCCCTCCATTTCCAGTCCCCCCACCATGCAGCCATTCTAAGCCACTCCTTGCCTCCCTGCCTGTGCTCAGGTCATCTCCATCCCCTTGCCAGGACTCAGCTGAAGATGGGTGAGAGCCTGTAAGGTTCCTCGCACACACAGCACATACACCGGGGGCACCACAAGTGTCTACGTGTGTCTTCTCTTCAACACTCTGCAGCTTCATGAAGACGACTGTGCCTAACTCATCCCAGTGTCTAGTCCAGGCCTGGCCTATCGCCGGTACTAATAAGTGTTTGCGGGCTGAGTGAAAGCGTGGGCCTGCGGCACACATCCCTCCTTCCGGTTGGGAAAGTCAGCTCGACGCTCAGGCCTAACGGGTTCCACAACTGGGCTGGAGGGTGGGCTGGGGCAAGGCACTGGGCCCACACTTTGAGGGGGAGCACAGTCTTCTCCACACTGTGGTCCTGCGGCCTTCCCATCCAGCCTCAACCACCATCAAGGCACACATAAGAAATGGACAGAAGACATCCCATTTGGAGATCACACTCAAGGGATGCCTTGCTTCTGGTTCTTCTCCCTAGAGGGTCCTTCAGAAATACACCACGTCTCCCGGCACACAACTCCAATCCTTCCAACTTCCATGTGCAGCCGCCATCTTCCTGCTGCCAAATCTCCCCAAAGCTCCCTGTGGTCAACCACACAAAGTTCAAAAACCTCTGGCTGGATTTTAAGAGTTCCAAAATTTGTCCCACCAACTTTCCAGCATGTTCCTCCCACTGCGCGGCACTCCCCACTGCTCCAGAAGAGGTGGGTCTCGGTGTCTGCTTGCAGTGCTGTCTCCCCTCATGTGGTGGCCAGTGGCCCTCCCCAAACTGTCCAGTGCATGCCAGTCTACTCAGTCTGGCCCAGCTCCGCAGTCCACCTGGTCCTCTGGCCCCAGGACCCTGCTTGTATCTGAATGCCCACGGTATTTACATTCTGTGCTACAAAGAAGAAGAGGTCGTTATATCTTTTGTAGTTACTGTTACAGGTGTCACCTGTGTCTGTCTTCTAAGTGATAGCAGCAGCCAGAAGGGCCAGGCAATGAGATTCCGGCCACCCACATTCAGCCCTGCTTTCACTTAGCTATACAACCCTGGGCATGGAATTGGACCTCATCTTTAAGTGAAGGGGCTGAAAAACATGATTTCCAAGTCCCTCCCTGACTCTGACATTGTCTGATAGAAGCTTCCAAGATCCATCAGCCTCTCCACAGGGGCTGGCAGGCCCCAGAGTGCAACATCCCAAGGTTACCGACAGGGCGGATGAACAGACCCTGGTCAATAAGCAATGGATTATTCCTATCGAACTTCGGCTTTGTGCCCTCTGTGCCTCGGTTCTTCCATAGGCAGCCTTTTTAGGCTTAACTTTAAAAAATATGATTATTAATCTTCATTTTCCTCTGGCACAGAGGAAGGTGACTGCTGCCTTAAGGGCAACCATCTGGAACCCACAGCTTCCCCAGGGAGAAACTCAGCAGCCTCAGGCTTTTTTGGGAGGAATTCTCACAATTTTTTTTTTTTTTTTTTTTACAGCCTTATCTTTTGTTGTTTCCTCCCAGGTAGAGGCTAATAGATTAGGGAGGCAGCAATCTGTCAGTCCATGATGGTGGGTGGGTCCGGTAACTAACTCCCTCGAGACTTCATCACTTCCCAGGATAAAAGAGGTGTCTTCTCATTGTGGAGGTTAAGAGATTTGTGCATTTCCCATTTTACTCTCATGTAACGTATCCCGAGTCATCCTAAAACAGCTGAGATCTGTAAGAGACAGTGAGGCCTTTCTTTCAGGCCTAGAGCACAAACCAGTGGAGCGACTTCATCTACGGACAATGAAATATACAAGCGATCGAATTTCATTGATTTAAGACGAAATCCAAGCATCACTTGTCTGTGTGAAAAGCCTGCCTTTTCGGCACCTGACTTCTGAAAAGGGCTGCTGCAGGAGAGTCATGATCCCTCCCAGCATCCCAGGAACCTGCGGCTATATTCCCTTACATGTCAGCAGGGGCTTGGCGGATGTGATCAACGAAGGATCCTGAGATGGGGATGTTATCCTGGACTACCTGGGTGGGCCCGCAAATTCACAAGGGAAGGCGGGAGGCACTTTCTTCCTAAGCGAAAGAACAGGAGGCAGGGGCCAAGGAACGCAGGCAGCCTCGAGAAGCTGGAAAAGGCAAGAAAATGGACTCTCCCCGAGAGCCCCCGGAAGAAACACAGCCCGGCCAACACCGGGATTTGACACTTCTGACCTCCAGAACTGGAAAAGAATCAAGTGGTGTGGCTTTAAGCCACTCAGTTTGTGGTCATTTGTTACAGCAACAATAGGAAATGAATGCAGCTGCCATTTGGATTTTATGGTGTGGTATTCAAGACTGATATTTTTTAAAATATTCAGTTCATTAAAGGCTGGGCGCGGTGGCTCACACCTGTAATCCCAGCACTTTGGGAGGCCAAGGTGGGTGGATCACGAGGTCAGGAAATTGAGACTAATCTGGATAACACGGTGAAACCCTATCTCTACTAAAAATACAAAAACTTAGCTGGGACTAGCCTACAGTCCCAGCTACTGGGGAGGCTGAGGCAGGAGAATTGCTTGAACCTGGGAGGTGGAGGTTGCAGTGAGCTGAGATTGCCCCACTGCACTCCAGCCTGGGTGACAGAGCAAGACTCCGTCCCAAAAAAAAAAAAAAAAAAGAAAGGAAAAAAAAAAATCAATTCACTTCTAGCTGGTATTATGTATCAGGCACCAGCGAGGCAAATTCAAACAGCTGAGGTTCCAGCCTTGCAAGCCTGTCTAATGTTACAGACGGGTAGAGAGGTTTGAGCTGCTGCTTTAAGTGTAAGAAGGACCTCATTGGCCGGGCGCGGTGGCTCAAGCCTGTAATCCCAGCACTTTGGGAGGCCGAGACGGGCGAATCATGAGGTCAGGAGATCGAGACCATCCTGGCTAACACGGTGAAACCCCGTCTCTACTAAAAAATACAAAAAACTAGCCGGGCATGGTGGCGAGTGCCTGTAGTCCCAGCTACTCAGGAGGCTGAGGCAGGAGAATGGCGTGAACCCGGGAGGCGGAGCTTGCAGTGAGCTGAGATCCGGCCACTGCACTCCAGCCTGGGCGACAGAGCAAGACTCCGTCTCAAAAAAAAAAAAAAAAAAAAAAAAAGAAGGACCTCATCACGGTAAGAAGGCAGCAGACGGTTCAAAGAACATTGAAACAGGTATGAGCAGAGGCAGGGAGGTCAGAATGCCCCATGAGTGTTTGGGAGACCTCCCGGCTGTCCTATGTGTGTGCCTCAGGCACTGTGGTGAGGCCCAGGTGCGGCTGCAGGGGTGCTATGCAGGAGTCTGTACTCAGTTTGCAAAGTGCCTTGTGTCTTGCCAGGACTGACCCTTACTCTGAGCCATCCCAGTCTTGCAATATTACAGGTGACCCCATGTGATTTGTTTGCTGGGACAAAGCCGGCCAAGGGAAGGAGACCGCTGGGGGCCACTGCGGTGGTCCAGCACAGGGGGATGAGCAAAGTGCAGGCTAAATCAGCAATCTGTGAGAGCGGCGCAGAGGAGACAGATGGAAGAGGTGTTGGAAGGATGGCTGGCAGGAGTGGCAGGTGTATGAGCGATGTGGATGAGGGAGGGGATTAAGAATAACTCTGAGCTCCCTGCTAGGATAGCTAAGCACCCCATCACTGGAGTGGGGGAGGAAAGGAAGGCCGGTTTGGTGCAGGAAGCTGATGAGCTCCAGAGTGGACACGACGTGTGGGGTGCTTGTGCTTGAGGAGCACCAGGTGACAAGGCCCACGAAACAGGTGGGTGCTGGGACCCTGCGCTGAGGCCTGCGGCCTGGGCAGGAGACATGGATCTGGGAGTTGGGTAAAGTCAGGGGAGCACGTGAGAGTGTGGAGCATGAAAAGACAAAGCTGGCTGGGCACGGTGGCTCATGCCTGTAATCCCAGCACTCTCGGAGGCCAAGGCAGGTGGATCCCTTGAGGTCAGGAGTTCAAGACCAGCCTAGCCAACATGGCAAAACACCGTCTCTACTGAGAATACAAAAATTAGGTGGGTGTGGTGGCACGCACCTGTAATCCCAGCTACTTGGGAGGCTGAGGCGTGAGAATCGCTTGAACTCAGGAGATAGAAGTTGCAGTGGGCTGAGATCACACCACTGCACTCCTGCCTAGGCAAACAGAGTAAGACTCCATCTCAAAAACAAACAAACAAAAAACATGTCAAACCAAGGCCTGGCGACCAGGAAAGACATTTAGAGGCCTTGTTGAGGCAGGAGGTCCAATGAGAAGGTGGAGAAAAAATTGCTGGGGAAGAGGGGAGGACAAGCCCAGGAGAGGCTGGTCCCAAAGACATCAAAGAATGGGGGTTGAGGGAAAGGGGTAGAGAGTTTTCCAGAACAGTGGGAGACAGGGCAGGTGGTCTCAGCCACAGCGAGGTCTGCAGTGACCTTGGCCTCCTGGATCCTATCCTGGGAGGAGTTTGGGGCCACAGCCTGAGGAGTACAGGAGTTAAAAGAACAGAGTTCATCCCTCTCTCTCCTTTCTGTTTTTCACTCTTCTCCTTCTGGAACTTTCCAAACACACATGAAAATAGAGAAGATAGTAAACGAACTCTATGTCCCATCAGCTGGCTTCCACAGTGATCAGAATGTCGCCAATTAGGTTTTTACACAGCTGGGTTTTTTCCCCAATCCCAGTGTTATGATGCTAAAAGCCACTATTGTCATATGTAAGAGCAACATAATATTTCCTAGATTTTCTTGTATTTTGAGGGGGATAAGAAATTGCTTTGCAGTAAACACACCTCCACCCTCAGAGTGTTCCTGACAAACTGTGCAAACAAACTGGTGGGATCAGCTCAGGCTGAGCGTGTGAGCTGGGGAGGAAAGAGTGTGCTGGGTGCCACGTGGCCATCAGGCGTCAGGCAGTCAAGCAGGCAGGGTCCGTAGCCAGCTCCGTTGCTGCATGGGACACGGGGGCTGGCTGGTCCACGGCAGGCACCTCTGAGGAGCCTTCAGGTGGGAGCCCTGGAGGTCCCTCCTTCCGTTAGCACTTCCAGCTTCCAGAGCACAAGGAGGGTCCCATCTCAGACGGGATGGGAGCCATACTCATTAACCGGGGGCCTCACACAGCCACGCAGGCTCCAGGCTTCAGCATCTTGTCTGTGAAACCACATAGCTGGTCCAAAAGATCTCCGAGGGCCAGAAAGAACATGGCTCCCAGTTTTTCCAACAGCTTCTAGATTTCCAGGAACCTGTGATTATCTGAAATTCTACCACCTGCAATCATCAGACACAATCTGACACTTGGCAGCAAGACCCATTTCTGCCCTCTGCTCCAACTCATGCCATTCCCTAGCCATTTACAAGGCTAGTCCAGGAGCCGTCCGCTCCCCATACACGGAGTCTCACTCCATTGAATGCCTGCAGTCATGAGAATCATTGCATTTTCTTTTATAAGCCAGGAAGTGGAAGGCTTATAGCTATAGTTTCTTGTGTCTGTTCTTTAAATGGTGACAGAAGCTAGTACCAGGAATCAAGTACCTGTTGCCACCTGCTTACTGAGCCCTGGTGTTTCCAACTCTTTTCGTTACTGTCTTTTTTGCTGTCCTCCTCAGTAATTACTCCCCCAGAGGACCAGGCTAGAGTTTTGCTGGAGAAAAATAACAGTGTTAATACATCTTATCAGACGGCCTCAAATTTCTTAATTAAAAAAATAAAAAGGACCAAAGATTGCTTTTATATATTCTCAGTTAAATAGTATTCTCATCACACAGTAGGATCTTAATCCATCTTTATGGAATGAATGAATAAATGATTCTTTATTCAAGCGGGCTCTATTTATTACTATTATTATTTTGAGACAGATTCTTGCTGTGTCACCCAGGCTGGAGTGCAGTGGCATGATCTTGGCTCACTGCAACCTCCATCTCCTGGGTTAAAGTGATTCTCATGCCTCAGCCTCTTGAGTAGCTGAGATTACAGGTGTGCATCACCACACATGGCTAATTTTTTTTTTTTTTTTAGGCGGAGTCTCACTCTGTCGCCCAGGCTGGAGTGCAGTAGTGCAATCTCGGCTCACTGCAACCTCCACCTCCAAGGTTCAAGCAATTTTCCTGCCTCAGAATCCCAAGTAGCTGGGACTATAGGCGTGTGCCACCACATTCAGCTAATTTTTAGTATTTTTAGTAGAGATGGGGTTTCACCATGTTAGCCAGGATGGTCTCAATCTCCTGACCTCATGATCTGCCTGCCTCAGCCTCCTAAAGTGCTGGGATTACAGGCGTGAGCCATGCGCCTGGCCAATTTTTGTATTTTTAGTAGAGATGGAGTTTCACCATGTTGGGCAGGCTGGTCTCGAACTCCTGGCCTCAAGTGATCTGCCCACCTCAGCCTCCCAAAGTGCTGGGATTACAGGCATGAGCCAACATGCCTGGCAAAAGCAGACTCTATTTTAAAAAATAGCCAGAACTACTTATTCTCTCCCTAAATCTCTCCTTTACAACTCTCTTAGTGTAAGTGGAATCTGCTTATGTGTTTACCTTTCTTCAAAAAGGCATCTACAGACCTCTTAGCTGTGACTCAGGCTAACTTTTCAAAGCCCCTTTTACAGCAGCACCAGCAGGTGGTACCTACCTGGAGTATTTCCATGATAGAACATCTCGTTTCTTTAATAAATTAGCCTGTTCTGTTGGTGGAAAGCTCCAGTGAATAATATATATATGTCTTCTTAAAACATTTTTATATATTATTTTTCATTTTATTATTTCAAGACAGGGTCTCACTTTCTTGGCCAGGCTGGAGTGCAGTGGTGCAATCACAACTCATTGTAGCCTTGACCTCCTGGACTCAAGCGATCCTCCCGTCTCAGCCTTCCAAGTAGCTGGGACTACAGACACTTGCCACCACGCCTGGCTCAAAATATATTTTTTCTAAATGATGAACGGAACCTTGCCTCCCTGTAACTTCTGCTTGTAGGATCCAGTTTTGCCTTCTGGAGCAGCACAGAACAAGCTGACCTTGTCAGCTGCACGAGAGCCCATGTAACTGGCAGGAACTCGCCTGTCCTTTTCTGTTGGATTCACATTACACGCAATCTCTCACCAGTTCTCTGCTGCTGGGATTCCTTACCAAGTATCCACAATTTGATAACATCTTTCACATCAATCACATTTGCTCAGGTCAAATACATGGCATGTTTATTCAGGGGAATTTGTGAAGGCTGGCACACGATAGGCATTCAATAAATTGTAGGTACCATATTATAAATGAGGAAAAAGAAGTCAAACAAAAAGCCCACTTTGAAATACTGTCTTCTTATCCATGAGGAATTTTTTTTTTTTCTTTTTTTTTTTTTTGAGATGGAGTCTTGCTCTGTTGCTCAGGCTGGAGTGCAGTGGTGCCATCTCGGCTCACTGCAACCTCTGCCTCCCAGGTTCCAGAAATTCTCCTGCCTCAGCCCCCCGAGTAGCTAGAATTACAGGCGTGTGACACCACACCTGGCTAATTTTTGTATTTTTAGTAGAGACGGGGCTTCACCACGTTGGCCAGGGTGGTCTCAAATTCCTGACCTCAAGTGATCCGCCTGCCTCGGCCTCCCAAAGTGCTGGGATTACAGGCATGAGTCATTGTGCCTGGCCCCACGAGGGGTGTTTTTAATAAATATTTGCGCTCATATGAGTAATACTAAAACTTGCTAAAATGTACCCAATGACCATTTCCTCCCAGCTTATCTTTCTATTGATGCTACTGCAAAGGGCAGGTCCCATCCGCAAATAAGGATAAGACAACAGCAAAGGGATTGGATCCAAACATTGCACTTCCGGCACTTTAGGACAAAGGGCTTTCTCTCTTCTTTGTTTCACCTGTGCAGGGCCCAGCATGAGATCAAAAATAGAATTCAAAAGGTAAGCCCACATGAGAACAGTGAAATTATAGGGTTCCTGGGCTATACAAAAATGTGGGTTGTTGACAGTCTGTACAAGGTCTGGAGGAAGAATGAGTCCTGTTTTCAAGACTGGATGCTTTGATTTTCTGACTGCACTTTGAAAATCTTGTTTTGAGAGTGGGAGGAACTGGGAAGCAAAAGTATATGAGAAACTTCATCTTTCTAGATGGTCAATCCAGAATGACCCCCCCACAACACACACACACGGAAGACTTTGGTTTTCTGTTCTTTTTAACCCAGTGTTACATGTATCGTATGCACACATCACTAATGTCACAAAGTTCAGGCTCTTGCTTGGTAACCTTAACTTACTTTCTCCTTCTTTGCAAGCTTAAAAAGATGCTAAGTTTTTTACCCTCTGAAAGGAGCATCCCAGGTACTCGTCACCTGGGTAAACACACAGGCTTGGCAGGGAATTCTTCACCAGGCACGTTCATGAGACACAGAGTGTGTAAACAGAGATCTGAAATTCTACCACCTGCAATCATTGAGGTAGCTTGGGCAAACTAGAATCCGTAGCCCTCTCTACAACAGAGTCCTGTTGTTAATATTCAGAGCAACTGCTTCCCAGCGAGGACACCCACATAAACAAGGAGGATAGGAACTAGCAAACACCTGAAAATATCTTCACCATTGACTCTGATGGGACTGGCTGTTATTTTACATGAAGGAGCTCACATCCACATGCACAGCCCTCAGCCTCCAGAACCTTCCACCACCTCCCCCGCCAGGGTCTCCTCAAAGTGATTTAAAAAGTCAGTGAAGTTGGCAAATTTTCTTAATCACACTCTCTGGAAGACCAGCCCTGGAGGTGTCACCGCCCAATCTATGCTGTCTCTCCCTCTTAACCACTGGGCAATGACAGCAGCACATCACTGAGGAAAATAGTCACCAGCAGGGGGCAGTCATAACACCAGTGTGGCAGGAAATACTGGCTGAGGATTCATCACTTCCAGCTCCCAACCAGGAGGGAGGTTACATGAGACCAACGCTGACGCAACGAGGAGATCCACCTTCCTGTCTCTCCACTTTGCCCAGCAGGAACAATCATCATTCCTTCAAGGAGAAAAATCTCAAAATTCCCTTCTTCCATTAAAAGTGTAGTTTTTATTAAGTGGTAGAGTTATGGTATCGTGGAGTTTAAAGTCCCCAATGAATCAAACGGGCAGGCGGACACGCAGAGCACTGGAAAAACACAACTGAGTCTTGCGTTTCGTCTTTTCCATGGTTCTACCCTTCTTGTGGTGGGGAGGGAGGACCATATATTTTGGCTAATAACTGACACTGAAACTGAATCAGTGCTTCTGGCTAGGCTAGTAGCCTAGTGCCAACCCTTACCAATCAAATGCTAGAGAATATGTAACATAAGCACTAATATTAATTTTTCTTTTCTTTTCATTTATTTTTTTTCTTTGAGACAGGGTATCTCTCTGTTGCCCAGGCTGGAGTGTAGTGGTGCCATTTTGGTTCACTGCAACCACCGCAGTTCAAGTGATTCTCCTGCCTCAGCCTCCCAAGTAGCTGGGATCACAGGTGCCCACCACCACGCCTAGCTAATTTTTTGTATTCTTAGTAGAGATGAGATTTCACCATGTTGGCCAGGCTGGTCTTGAACTCCTGACCTCGAGTGATCCACTCACTTCGGCCTCCCAAAGTGTTGGGATTACAGGTGTGAGCCACCACACCTGGCCATGATATTGATTTTTCCAGAAGTATGAAAAGCCTCCTTCTACAATATGGTACATACCCTATTTCCATCACATTCACTCCCTGTCACGCTGACGAGATTTTTCTCAGTCGTTAGTAAGAGTGACCACATTGGTGTTAGACTTAATCACTCAGCCCATCACCTTCTACAACCAGGGTCAAACACAGCAGAGGATGAGGGACGCAGACGCAATTCCAGACTCGGTTTTAAATGCTGGGGATAAAAGGCAAAACGAAACCAAACAAAACAAAAGTTCTGCCTTTCAAAGACAAGGATGGTTGTGAGGATGGCAATGCGACATGAAGAAAGCAAGTGAGCTTTGCCAGACACGTTAAGACACCACAAAGCGGGGAGAAGTGAAAATCGGCCGGTTACCTCTCTCTGAATCCGGGAAGGCGTGAGGGAACAGAGCAGAAACAACACGTTAGCATTCCCACAGCTTCCCGCAAATAACACAGCCCCGTTAACAGCAAGTCTGAGCACTGACAGCTCATCTCATTTCCCAACTCTGCAGCGATTAATAGGCTTTCCGTGCTTATTTTAGGTCAACTGTACCGCCCAGAAGTGTGTATTTTGAGCCACATTACGATGAAGCCAAGAGATGCGAGCTGAATTTACAGAGGCAACATATCAACCGGGGGAGGTAATCAAGCTTAAAATATCACAGTCAAATACAGGAAACTGTTTGCAGTAAACACTGGCAGAGGACGTGTCTTCATTTTCCAGCTCCACCTGCTCCCAGTACAAAACATACAGAAACAACGGCATGGACACAACCTTACCTGTTTTACCGACATTCCGGACACTCTATTAACAGAGCTACATCACTGGAATCCAGGCACTTTTCCTGAGATGCATCCTTACAGGGCAACAGGGAGGGAGGAGGGCAGCACAGAAGGTCAAGGGCAGGGGTGGGAAGTGGGAGAGACAGGAGATGACAGCTCAAAGGGGGAGAGATCAGAGATGTGTCAGCAAAGAGAGGAATGGAACGGAGAGAGGAGGAGAGTGCAAGTCTGGTTGGGGCCACACTCTTGGAGCTCCCTTTCCTGAGCTGCCCAGAGCTGCCCGGGACCCTAATGAAGTCACTTAACCCCCTGACCCATGGGGCTCACACCATTCCTTTCTGGCCTTGTCACAGCCAATTTGCATGCACCGTACACAGAGCAACTGGACCAAAGAGGCAGGGAGTACTGGATAATGAGGAGGAAAGGAAGAAACCCAATGTTCACAGAAACCCATTCTCTCGGGCACTCTACGGCCAGGGTCATGGGGCGGCCAGCAGGACCCTGCAGGGTTGGAGCTAAAATCATGGCATGAAATGCCAAGCGCACCAGACAGTGAACCACAAAGTCATTAAGTGGAAAGGAAGAGCTGCTGACCCTGAGGCAGAACAATGACCATGGCACACTAGTAAGTGGGGCAAAAACAAAGCCAAGTTGTAGATGCATGGTCTTATAAAAACAACAAAATGTTTGCATGTGTATTTTTATATATACACAGTGAAAAACTTGGAATATAACACCTGAACTGTCAACTGTAATATGGAAAGGGGATTATAGAGGATTTTACTTTATCTCTTTGAAAATTACACAATAAGCACATTTGACTTCTGTGACAAAATATGCAAATCTACCTCAGTACTGAAGGGAAGCCATTGTGGTCAGCATGCCCTCGGCCAGCTAAAAGGACTAATATTAATGATTACAATAACACCAGCCAACAGTTACCCTTTATTGAGCTCTGTTTGGCCCCTAACAGTAACTGAACAATGTCAATATTACTGTTCTGACAGATGAGGAAACAGGTCACATAGCTACTACGTGGGGAAGAGAGTTTGACGGTAAGCTGCAGGACTCAAATTCTAGTCTTGGATGCACCCATGATGGGTACTCCGTATTTCTACACAGTCCTGCAGAGCCCCCTAATGGTTTGTCTCCTAAATGGCAAACACAGTCCCTACGCACAGGTATTCACGGTGGGGCCAAAGGGTTTGGCCAAGAACCTAGGGTTTTAGAGGAACAGGGAACATTTCTCTCTTTTGGTGAACTTTTGTAGGGAAAGAGGTGGCTAAAAATTTCTAGGAGGGTCTTTGGGCTGAAGAGGCAGACACAGCTGTGCTCAAATCCAGATGGGTAGCCACATTCCTTCAAGTACACTGCCTACCTTTATTTACTCAACATAGATTTCCAGGGCCCCACTGTGTGCCAGGCACACTGTGTTACACGGTAAGCCCTGTGAAACCTGTTTCCTCATCACTGAAGAGGGGATAAGGACACCTGCTCATGCTCATAATGCTCAGGGACACTATAAGCATGAAATTAAACGGGATGATGTGTGCACGGGAGTGCCGGGCATTCAACAAAGCTGCAATAACCTGCAATGTTAACAGCTACTATCACTGCGTCATCCAACAGCTTCAGCTCTTTGGCTGGGTTTTACTGGGCAGCATTTGAGATGGACTGTCTCCCACGGAAGGACAGTGACCTGGGGGAGCGGCAGGGGCCCTCTGCTCAGGTTTGCTGGACCCCAGCTGATATACGATGCTGGAGAGTCACCTCTTGGCTGAGTTCCCTCTGTGCTACTCGGTTCCACCTATCAAAGCCATGATTGGGTAGCAATTTACAAGATCAGCAAAGGACCCAGAGACCTGGATGCTGGTCCCAGTCTGAATCCACAGCTGGGTAACATTATGCAAGTTACACAACCTCCTAATTCTTGGGTTCCTAAACTCAGAATGGATGCGCTAGGAACTTCTTAGTGCTCAGATTTTTATCAGAAAAGGATTTGTTAGTGCTTTGACTTGCTTTTAATTATACCAAATGTTTTCAATTTCTTATTCTTAATAAAAAGCCCATCCGTAGTATGTGACAAAAACTTTAAAAACCTAACAATCTGAGAATATAACTTGTTTCTTTTGTGTATAATTATTATTGTAGCCTTGGATATTTTAAATCAGATCCATTGCTAGTGATTCACTTAAAAACATACCATCGAGATGTAGCTACTGTGTTTTTCCCTGAAGGCGGACTTGGAAAAAACGATTCATTTGGGGTTAATAAATGCTGCTTGATTTAAGTCTCAAAGTGAAAATCAGCCATAAATAGAGACCGCAGAGTGATCTTTGAAATGTCATTCAAAAACCCAGAAGAGTCACAGACAGTGCCAGCAGCTACACCAGTTCAGCACCTTGTAAATGTGCTGGGAAGAAAACATCAGTTCAAAGCTGGGCTTCTGCACAAGACAAGCTCGTCCGAGAGTGGAGAAGGCTAAATTCAGTGCCAGGCGTAAGCCTACTCCCTTCTCGCTGTACAAGATGCCAGTGGGAAGAATTAAACCCCAAGATTAATTCCACATGAGCCGCACACCCCCAGGCTGCCTGATCAGCATGCGCTCCGCGGTTGTTCCTTGGGAAAATAAATGCGGGAGTAATTGGCAATGTTTTCATTAATATAAGCCTGAAATAACAGAAGTACTTGGCATGTGTAACTGGAATCCAAATGAAAAGAAAATTCCTCAAAAAAAAAAAAAAAAAAAAAAAAAAAAAAAAAAAAACCCAGCACACCAGAACGACAATGTCTATTCCAGTTTTTTGGAAGAGGACGCCGTCTCCCGTTCCCTGGCACGGCCACCTACTTCTCATGCTGCGCACGACTGTCCACTTTTCACAAACTGAGCACGCGAGGCAAGGACTTGCCAATAGACTTCTCACTCCATTTTTGCAGAAGTCTCTGTTGCGTCCTTCTTTTTGATGCTTGTCTTTCATCACTGGCCATCTCTCGAGCATTTTGAGCACACATCTCACCATTATCCACAGGACAATGAAGTAAACGCTGCAAAACTTTACGTCATGAAAATTCTTGCACCAGCTCCTGAGTCTGACAGTTTATTTTTTCCCTCCTGCTTCAGGTGTGTGTGTGTGTGTGTGTGTGTGTGTGTGTGTGTGATTTATTAGCTGTCTGTCCTTGGTCAGGGCCCTTAGCCTCTTCATTTTTCAGTTTCTTCATCTGTAAAATGGGAATCATAGAGGCCCTCAGGTCCTGAGAGTGCCAAAAGATTCCATTATTTAATCCATATAAAGCTCCTACAGGGTGGCGGCTTGAGTATGGCCTTACGGTGCAGGCCAGGCCAACCACTATGTGAGAGAGGGAAGGGGATGAGAGAGGGAAGGGGAGCTCCACCAGGAGAAAGGAAAGGTTCCTGACCTGTTTTGGATCAAGGCACCTTTGCATCCGATGAAAACACTCCAAAAAAAAAAAGTGCACAGACTCACAATTTCATACACAATTTTGGAGGGGTGCAGAGCTGGAACAGTTCAGTGATTCTTGAAACTCAATCCCAGGCCCCTTTAGAATCTACATGCCGCAGGTTAAAGGCCTCTGAACTGAAATGAATACTGAATTTATGCAAATTTATCATCTGATTTCTGGCTGATATTCAGAGAATTCATCTCAAGGAAAGGTTCTGTCCTTCCCAGGATCAACTGGTGACACGAACACCTGCCTCTGCCCAAGCGTGCCTTCCTTTCCAAAGCAAGCTCCCTCCCACCTCACTGTCCTGCCCAACAACGCCATGATGGGACAGTTAGAATTCCAGCACTTGAGAGTGTAAAGCTGGGATTTAAAGTGGTTAAGGTTATTGAAATTCAAGGCACATTCTTCTAAACAAAGGACTTTCTCATGCCATTGGAGGGAAGACACAATAGTTACCAGTTCGCTTACTAATGAGGGGGAAAAGGATATTTAAAAGCAACCAGGAAATGAGTATTTTTAAAAGTCCATCTTTGAAGACTTTAAGCAAGAATTAACGAGCTTCAGCTTTCATCTGTGCTATATCACAGATTAAAAAAAAAATGCAAAAATCTTGCATCTCTGAATATCTGAGAGAAAGAAGAATACACACACAACTTATATTTAGTTGTTAAGTGAGAGATAATTTATGCCATGTTCCAGTTTCAACTTTAAAGTTTAGGATATAATGAAAGGATAACGTTACACAAATTCTACCTGAACTGTGACACCATGGGTTAGCTTCCTTTCTGAAAGTCAAGATGGTAAAACAAAAATAAAAAATCCTAGGTCAGGCATGGTGGCTCATACTTGTAATCCTAGCACTTTGGGAGGCTGAGGCAGGTGAATCACTTGAGGCCAGGAGTTCAAGACCAGCCTGACAACATAACAAAACCCCTAAAAATACAAAAATTAGCTGGGCATGGTGGCACACACCTGTAGTCCCAGTTACTCAGGAGGCTGAGATATGAGAATCACTTGAACCCGGGAGGTAGAGGTTACAATGAGCTGAGACTGTGCCTCTGCACTCCTGCCTGGGCGACAGAGCAAGACTGTCTCAAAAAGACAAAACAAAACACCTTGACACCAGAAGGCTCCTATCCGATAAAGCACAGGAACGCATAAGGATTTAGAACTGATTCAGAGCAGGGAAAGTAACAGCACAGTGGTTTCCATGCCAGAACGCCATCAAGGTACAAACTCCTGGCAAGGTGCAGACAAGACTCCTACTTAAAAACCTGGTGAGCACCCAGCCACGTGGAGGACCTCTATTGGATATGGCATATTCTTAAATCACTTTTTGAATTTTCAATGGGCTTTCTTTGTGCAGTTCAAAGGAGTACTAGGGTAGATAACATGAAAAGCCAATACATATGGCCTTCACTTGTATGGCCAAATGGCCAAAATTCATTTGAATTTTGTTTGTTGTTTTGGCTTGTTTTTTTTTTTTTTAGAGATGAGATCTTGCTCTGCTGCCCAGGCAGGAGTGCAGTAGCATGATCATAGCTTACTGCATCCTCAAACTACTGGGCTCAAGCAATGCTCTGGCCTCAACCTCTCAAGCAGCGAGGGCTATAGGTGTTTGCCATCACACCTGGCAAATTTTTTATTTTTTGCATAAATGAGGCTTCACTATGTTGCAAAGGCTGGTCTCAAACTTTTGGGCTCAAGCAATCCACCCACCTCAGCTTCTCAAAGTGTTGGGATTACAGGGATGAGCCACTATGCCCAGGCCTGAATTTTGTTAACTTCCATCTAGATGCAAGTATTTCCGGTATAATGTAAACTCAATAATATCTAAAGAAAAGCAGACACCAACCCTAGGAAGGCTGATTACCACTAACCAAGTAACAGTAGTGGCTCCTGACTACGATGGCTTCTGTCTCACCAGGCTCCGTTCGTGGTGCGCACTGTCACCAAGCCACACAACAACCCTGCAGGGGGATGCATCACGGCTCTCATTTTACAGATGAGGAATCAAAGGGTCAGACAGTTTAAGTTGACTTGCTCCAAAGCCCACAGCTAGCAGGTGGTGGATCTGCAAACAGAATGCAGGCCTGCTGGCTGGGCTCTTCTCTGCCGTGTAGCTCTGGGGCACCTAGCACCTGAGCCTGGCTCCCTCCCAATGAATTGGCTCTGCTCAGGACCCTCCCCTCACTGGAAGTAGCCTCTGCTCTGCCTTTCTCTCTCTGTCCCCACTGGACTTTTGGTTCCATCACTGCTGGAGCTGGTGACGGTAATTAAGTGCTGTGTTTGGTTTAAATTACCTTCCTATCATCCTCTGCTCAGTTGCCACTTATTCCATGACTCCCCTGCTTACAATTCCCCCCACAAACTCCCTGCCTTCAGCCACACTGGGACCATTTTGCTCTGAAACATACAAGCCTGCCCCTGCCTGACAGCCTCTGGGCTTGCTGTTCCGCTGCTTGGTCTGCTTTTCCCCCAGGTCCTCCCCTCATCATCCTGATCATCACTGCCTCCAAAAGAACCCTGAGGATCGCCCAGTCATTGTCAACATTCACAGCCATCTGAAACTACCCTGTGTCCCTCTCTCAACCAAAAATGTAAAGCTCATGGAGCAAGAACCTTTCTGCCTGTTCACTTACCACTGTCAAGCACATAGTAGGCAATCAATCAATATTTTTGACTATGTGAATAACTGAGTAGGGGAAACAGAGAACTCCCTTCTTCCTGATCATGTTGGTAAGAAGCTAAGGGAATGATGCCACAAACAGTAGGGAGGCAGCTGGATTCCTTTTTCTCCTGCTATTGCTCATTGCAGACAGCACTTTTAAAATGACTTTGGTTCACATCATGTTTTCATGTCAGCTGAAACAATGTTAATAAAACATGTATTTCATCTGAACAGGCAGGAGGCAAGCTCTGAGAAGATTATTAATCTCTCATGACTCTATTTAAAAGCAAAGCGAATCTATACTCTGATCATCTCCAGCAGAAACAACAACGATGTTGCCAGAGCTCCTAACTAGATTCCTTCTTTGGAACATTTGTCTCAATGAGAAATAGCTCCTCTGCTCCTGAAGAGGTCAATATATCAATTTCCCTTGTATATTGATTTCTATCAAGATTTATCCCCAGATAATTTTCTTTATATTTGTGCTCTAAGAGAAATAAACCTCTGCTTATCATTTCGGGAAAAGACCCAAGACAACACATTCCCATACGTGCTGAGGCAGTGATGGACTGAAAAGCTGCCCTTTGAGGCGCCCACAAAGTATTCCTCCCGCCCCTCAGAGGTACTAGAGTATAATGGCAGGAGTTAACTTCTTGATATAGTTTGAAAGAATATGTACCCTTCCTGTTTACTAAAGTTACTTTTTTTTCTTGAGACAGAGTCTCGCTCTGCCACCCAGGCTGGAGTGCAGTGGTACCATCTCAACTCACTGCAACCTCTGCCTCCCAGGATCAAGCAATTCTCCTGCCTCAGCCTCCCGAGTAGCTGCGATGACTTGGCGCCACCACACCCAGCTAAGTTTTGTATTTTTTTTTTTTTTTGCAAGTCTTTTCACTTTTATTATTCAAAAAAGTTTCATTTTTTTATTTAGCTTTCTGACTCTGTGCTTGTGCCTTCAACACTTTCACAACGATTTTCTGCTCCTCGATAAGGAAAGCACGCTTGATCCTGTCACGAACACATTTAGCACACATGGAACCACCATAGGCCCTGCTGACATGTTTCTTTGTTTTGGACAATCTCATAAGAACTTTAGGTCTTACAGCACAAACCCCTCGAAGTCTGCCTGGGCACACACCACATGCAGATTTTGGTGCTTTCCCAACCTTCTTGGTATAAAGGTAAACAATTCTATTACCAGGGGTTCGGGACAGCCTAGTTTTGTTAGAGGCTGTATTGTAGGAAAGCCTACGTCAGTATGTCAAACGCTGGACCATTCTGAGTGCCTGCAGACAATGTCCCCGGAAGAGCTAAGTTTTGTATTTTTAGTAGAGACAGGGTTTTGCCATGTTGCCCAGCCTGGTCTCAAGCTCCTCACCTCAGATGATTTGCCTGCCTCAGCGTCCCAGAGTGCTGGGATTACAGGCATGCGCCACCGTGCCCTGCTATTCAGGTTACTTTTTATAGGCAGTTTGTCTCTTTGTTTCAGCATCTTTTTTTTTCCTTTTTCATTGAATATGATGAAGACTCTTTAAAAAACAAAAACCACAATGCCACTGCTGTAACATCCTGCTTTGTTTTTGTTAAGACACGGAGTCTTAGATGTTGTCCTGACTGGACACAAACTCCTTGGCTCAAGTGATTTGCCCACCTCAGGCTCCAGAGTAGCTGGACTACAGGTGGGTACCACTATGCCCAGCTTTGTAATACCCTATTATTATTATTTGAGTTTGGCTTCCTGTTATTGTTCATATTTGACAACTAAAATAAGTATGTCATATTAAAAAAGAAAGAGGCTCAAAGCCCCTGACCTTCTGCAGGAAGTCTTTTTGGGGGCTAATTTTCAACACAACACACAGCTGGGCAAAGATGACTGAACCTTCTTGCTTCCAAGTGACGAAATCCCTATTTGAATTGTCATTAAGGGTTCTATGTAGGTCCTTCAGATCAGAGATCAGCAAATTACGATCCCCCCCAATCTCCCACTGTTTTGTGAATGAAGAGTATTGGACCATAGCCACACTCATTCACGTATGCAGAGGCTACAGCTCCTTTTGTGCCACAATTGCAGAGCTGAGTAGTTGCAACAGAGACCGCACGGCTCCAAAAGCCTCAAATATTTAGTATGTGGCCAGTGCCTGGGAGTTTGAGACCAGTATGGACAACATAGCGAGACCTCATCGCTACAAAAATATTTTTTAAAAATAGCCAGGTGTGGTGGTGCCTGCCTGTGAGTCTCAGCTACTCAGGAGGCTGAGGCAGGAGGACTGCTTGAGTCCAGGAGGTCAAGGCTGTAGTGAGCTGTGATCACACCACTTGCACTCCAGCCTGGGTGACCGAGTGAGACCCTGTCTCAAGAAAATAATAATAATAAAAAAAATCTGGCCTTTTACAGAAAAAATTTGCCAACCCCTGCTCTAGAGGACAATCTGTTTCCAGGGTGCAACATACAATATGGACAGCACTGGCTAAATACTTCGTGGAGCCCAGTGCAAAACGAAAATGCAAGCCTCCCTGTCAAAAAAACAATGAACATTTTCAAAATGTTAACAGCAAAGTGTAAACCAATCGAGGGACCCTGCGACTGGCTGAGATGGTAGAATAATTCTTGTTACAGGTGACAAACTCCAGGGCTGGCTAGAGACTCTTCCACCAAGATGCAGGAGTAAGAGCACTGGATGCAGGAGTAAGAGCGTTTGCAACTTGCAAATGCTTTAGAACCAAACAACCTTTTGCTCAACTGAAACCTTACACGGATGCCCAACATGTGAAGCAGCAGCCACGCGGACGTCTGCCCCAGCCATTTTATTTCTAAAAGGTCACTAGCAGGCGATAGCTCTTACAGTGTTTTAAGGGGGAGGGCGAAGAAAAACAAAACACACCAGAATCCTCGAAAACAGCATTTTCAGGTAACCTGGCAAACAGATGCATGCTCTGATATGACAGAATCAGGCCAACTTGGCCCCGTTGTCAACTGTGCCCTCGGCTGCTGCTTGTCCTCTATCATAATTATTTCAACTGCTATAATTTATTCATCCCCAGACAAGCTTACATGTTATAAGGTACCCAGTCCAGGCTTCTCGATTGAAATGGCTGCCAGCTCCAGTCACTCCTGCCCTTTCCCATCTGCTCAGAATACTGACTGCAGAAGGAATATTTTCTATGCATATATATATATTGCAAAACCAAACCAAAGTTACCTCAAAACTCAAGTTCTCTGACAAACACTTGAATTGAAGCTTTCAATTCAAGTTCACAATTCTGCAGCTGGAAGAAGGGGGCAGAGAATCCTATTAGAAACTCAGTATTTAGTTCTACTTTACACCTATAAGGAAATGGCTTCTCTAGCTCTCAAAATGCTCAGTGAATTTCCTGCGAAGTTACTAAGAAAGTTACTTTCTTTTAATTGAAATACATACGGAACAAATTTTATATTTATGAGAGAATATCAACTGTCGGAACTACAGAGAACGCTGCATGTGAAGAAACTTCAAATGTAAATATGGGGCCGGGCGCAGTGGCTCATGCCTGTAATCCCAACACTGAGGCGGGTGGATCACTTGAGGTCAAGAGTTCAAACCCAGCCTGGCCAACATAGTGAAACCCCGTCTCTACTAAAAATACAAAAAATTAGTGGGGTGTGGTGGTGTGTGCCTGTAATCCCACCTATTTGGGAGGCTGAGGCAGGGGAATCGCTTGAACCTGGGAGGCAGGGATTGTGGTAAGCCGAGATCGTGCCACTGCACTCCAGCCTGGGTGACAGAGCAAAACTCTGTCTCAAAAAAAAAAAAAAAAGTAATTATGAATGGATTCTTATAAATTGGGAACAAAGGTAGAATAATTCCGTATAAATTAAGGCTTAAACCTGTCTCCTCTTCTTAGTCTGATTCTTTATTTTCACGCCAGAACAAAGAAAAATGCTCAAAGGTCTCATAACTAGTTGAGAAGGACAGAAAGGGTATTGAAGGCTGAAAACATCTTGGAAAAATGGCCAAATACACAAGACTGCACTGGATGGATACGTCTGCTCATCTACACTGGAGAACCAAAGAAAAGTCAAAGTCTTCCTCTTTTTTTTTTTTTTCTGAGACAGTGTGTGTTTCTCTGTTGCCTAGGCTGGAGGGCAGTGGTGCGATCTCAGCTCACTGCGACCTCCACCTCCCAGGTTCAAGAGATTCTCGTGCCTCAGCCTCCCTAGTAGCTGGAATTACAGGCATGCACCACCATGCCCGGGTAATTTTTGTATTTTCAGTAGAGACAAGGTTTTGCCACGTTGCCCAGGCTGGTCTTAAACTCCCAGCCTCAAGTGATCCTTTGGGGACACTCGGACTCCTAAAGTGCTGGGATTACAGGCATGAGCCACCATGTCTGGCCCAAATCAAGGTCTTGACACAACATAAATGTAAACAGAGTTGTTCCACGGCTTAATAACTTTGCCCTCGAACAGTCATTACTTCTATTAGCATGTATTTTCTACAGACATAAACAACGCATCAAAGAAATCAGGTGTGGTCCTAGATCACACCCCTTCCTGCGTCTTGTACAGTCAACTCGGCGAGTTCAACCCCCACGTTTCTCCCATCTGCCTGCTTCTCTTCATGCCCTCTGCCACGTCACTGATCTCTCCCGGACCAGGGCTGGCCAACTGGTCCCTCGGTCTCCACTCCTGTTCCCAATATCCATTCCCTGAGATCTTTTTGTAGGAAATAAACTGGATTATGGCATTCCCCCGGTTAACTCTCTTCACAGGCACCTCATGGCAAACCTTCAACCACTGCCCAGAAGCCCTAATGGATCCTGTCCCCATCCACCTCTTCCAGCACAAACCACTGGCTTCCTCTTCATCCTTGTGCATGTTGAGTGCTCCACTTACTCAGTGTTTTCCTTTTTTTTTTACAATGGCGTTTCGCTCGTTGCCCAGGCTGGAGTGCAATGGCATGATCTCGGCTCACTGCAACCTCCGCCTCCTGGGTTCAAGTGATTCTCCTACCTCAGCCTCCCGAGTAGCTGGGATTACAGGCATGCACCACCATGTCCGGCTAATTTCTTTGGTATTTTTGGTACAGACGGGGTTCACCATGTTGGTCAGGATGGTTTTGAACTCCTAACCTCAGGTGATCCACCTGCCTCGACCTCCCAAAGTGCTGGGATTACAGGCATGAGCCACCACGCCCAGCTGTTCCTCAGTGCTTTCTTTTTTTTTTTTTTTTTTTTTTGAGACGGAGTCTCGCTCTGTCGCCCGGGCTGGAGTGCAGTGGCCGGATCTCAGCTCACTGCAAGCTCCGCCTCCCGGGTTCAGCCATTCTCCTGCCTCAGCCTCCGGAGTAGCTGGGACTACAGGCGCCCGCCACCTCGCCCGGCTAGTTTTTTTGTGTGTTTTTAGTAGAGACGGGGTTTCACCGGGTTAGCCAGGATGGTCTTGATCTCCTGACCTCGTGATCCGCCCGTCTCGGCCTCCCAAAGTGCTGGGATTACAGGCTTGAGCCACCGCGCCCGGCCTCCTCAGTGCTTTCTATTCACTCCCCATGTGGCTGGCTTCTCAGCCTTCGAGCCCAGCTCAAATGTCGCCTCCTAGGATGGGCTGCCTCCTGACGGCCCCTTTCCCCTCTTAGCTACTCTGCTGCATCATGTTGTTGATGGTCTTCAAGGCACTCGGCATAACCTATATCATCTTGCTTCCTGAGTTGTTTTTCCAGCTTATCTCCTGCCTCTTTGAACAGGGACCTTGTCTGTCTCAGTCCTTCATGCTGCCTCACAAGGTGCCTGACACACGGATGCTCCTTATCTGCCGAACAGCATATTAACCATTAGACTGTAAACATTAAGCACATGGATGGTCAAAATTAAACCCTAAAAGTAGACAATGAAGTATTTTAATCTACATTCATTCACCTGCCCATTCAACAACTGGGTTATTTATGGAGGGCATCCTATACTAGGTACTATGTTAGGGCCCAAGGAATTCAAAAGTCTAAGAACTTCTCAAATATGTCATATTCTGTGTTCAACACAGGCCCTTTAAAAAGACAAGTTACACTACTACTTAGTATGCTTTTCTGTGATCCTAGAGATTTGTGGAAAAATCTGAAAACCTAGATAAGAGGTTATGTGCCATCAGTTTACTCCCCAAAACCCATGAAATGTATACGGAGAGTAAATAGGGACACAGTTAAGTCATCTCTTAACACTCGGGAGACTGGCCAGACATAAAGCTTTGCTCAGCCAGTGGTACAGAATGAAATTCATTTTCCTAGGCCTGGTGTGGTGGCTCATGCCTGTAATCCCAGTACTTTGGAAGGCCAAGATGGACGGATAATCTAATGCCAGGAGCTCGAGACCAGCCTGGCCAACATGGCGAAACCCTGTCTCTACTAAAAATACAAAAAAATTAGCCAGGCATAGTGGCGGGCACCTGTAATCCCAGCTACTTGGGAGGCTGAGGCAGGAGAAATCAATCGCTTGAACCTGGGAGGCAGAGGTTGCAGTAAGCCAAGATTATGCCACTGCACTCCAGCCTGGGTGATAAAAGTGAAACTCCGTCTGCAAAAAAAAAAAAAAAAAAAAAAGAAATTCATTTCCTAGAGGGGTTGTCAAGAGGAAAGCTGTAGAGGTGAGAGGTGAGACAAGGAGGCTGCATGACTGATAGTTTTTGTAACAAACTGGAATTACTCCATTCAAATCAATAATGCCAATGTTTGAACTCTTTAGAACTCAGCTCTGCTCCTCCTTGCAGCTGCAGGCTCCTCTGAGAGGTATCCATGGATCAAAGTAAGCAAGTTCAAGATGACCGACTTTAGTGCCCAGTGGCCCACTGGTCTGATTAATACTTCCACCCTTGGAGTGCAGATGACCTGAGGCCCCTTGTTGTTTGCACCTACTGCCATGCGCTCAGCTGACCTCCAGGGCAGCAGCAGTATCTTCTTGTCTCACCTCGGTGTCATCCACACTGCTTCCCAGGGATGCTCCAGTGCAGAGGACCTGCAATGGGCCCCACACCAGCATAGTGCGAGCTCCAAGAAAGGAAGAAGCCACCTGTTGTATTTATTATACCACTTAATATTATACCAGCACCAATGCCCAGCACATGGCAGGTGTCCAATAAATACCTATTAAATAGATTATCCCCATTGCAGAAAAACTAGAACTAAAAATCGTGGCAGCTGTTACAAAAGTGGGTTTCTCACATCTGCAAAATGAGAATGATAAAATCAGGCCAGGATTATAGGCTCACGCCTGTGATCCCAGCACTGTGGGAGAACCGAGGCAGGTGGATCACCTGAGGTCAGCAGTTCGAGACCAGCCTGGCCAACATGGTGAAATCCCGTCTCTACTAAAAAAACAGAAATTAGCCAGGTATGGGGGTGTGTACTTGTAGTCCCAGCTAGTCAGGAGGCTGAGGGAGGAGAATCAACTGAACCCGGGAGGTGGAGGTTGCAGTAAGATGAGATCGTGCCACTGCACTACAGCCTGGGCGACAGAAAGGGACTCTGTCTCAAAAAAAAAAAAGAAAAAGAAAAAGGAAACAAAAAGGAAAGTAGGGTTCTTACGGAGCTACACACCATGACACCTTCTTTGATGATACTGGCTGATGCTTTACAGAAAGTCTTTCCCCTCTTAAGCATTTAATTCACACTCTCTTTTACTTATAACTTTTACAAAATTACAGACCACATTTACAAACATGTACTTAGGGCTGTTTTCCTCACAACACATTCTGCTTCTAACCTCTTAGGAAAGACCTCAGGACACTTAATAATTCCTTTCTGAAAGCAACTAACTAAAAGGCAGCAGCAAGGATCTGAACTTTAGAGAGAATCTTACAAACTACTCTTGTGTCAGAGCTTGGCTGGAGGAGGGGCCAACTGCTCAATGGCCTAAGAAAATCTAAAAGAGAACAGCATGAGGAAAGCAGGCAGAACCCCCATTCACGATACAAGTCAAAGCCAGGCTGCAGCTGCAGAGTTATAAAAAGAAAGAAAAAGACTAATGGGATTGCCTCCTCCTCCCGCCTTCTCCCACCCAAGGCAGTAATGAAGATTCACAGCTACACATTAATTAGGGAATCCATAGACGCGCCTGGTTACAATATTGGTATAGGGAAACAGATAATAGAAAAGGCACAGATTCCCCCACAAGCTAATAGAGTGTTGTAAGCAATATTTAAATCATCACGCCTCTCTTTTCAAAAACACTACTTCTTTCTCAATGCCAAGAGCTGGCTGCGTTTCTACATTTGGGAAATTTGAGATATTTTCTCGCATGGAAGTCACACCAATATTCTAAATCATTCGGAAATGCAGTTTTTCTACACGAAAGGATATTGCTTTTAATCCAAATATTGGATTACCAAAACCCTGAAATATCTTTCAGTCCTAATGTAGACAGGAAGACAGAAATGTGGCCTCACCACGGGGCAGGTAAGGCGAAGGCAGTCACTGCTTCAATCACAGAACGCTGTCCACGGCAGAAATGCCCCGTGCAGACCCCATCAATGAATAGCCCACCCCAAACAGTCTTGGTGCACTGGCAAATTGGGGGTCCAAGGATGCCTCCCCCCATTTTATACATGCCTCACTCCTCCTTCCCACCGGCGGGGCCCCCTCTTCTGCCCTTCCAACCGCCCAGGACCAGGCATCTCGCTAAGCGCTGACTCGGGGAAGGGAGGGCGCAGCCTTTGTCCCGCGGGTCTCCCGCGCCCACCTCGCCGCCCTGCCTCGACCCCCGTTCCCTGTGAACGCACCTGCAAACAAAGGCGCGCCGTTCCTTCGCCAACTTCCTCACCTTTGTCTCCCGGTCCTTCCGAGGTCAGGCGGGGATGCCGCCCCAGGTGCTACAACGAGCCCCAGGGTACCGGCACCAGCCAGCGGATGCCGTCGCTCAAGCAGCAGCGCGCACTGCCCGGGGCTCAAGTTGAAGCGAGCGGCGCCCGCGCCTCCCCGCCCCGCCCGCCCGCGCTGCCCGCCCGCCGCCGCCGCCGCCCATTGGCTGCTGGGGAGGCGCGTGGCCCCGCCCCGCCTGGCCGCACTCCAGCTGAGTGCTCCCGCGAGGTGCTCCCGCCAGATGCTGCCAGCTGCTAAAGGCCTGGTTCAGGGCCGGCAAAGAGGATCCGCCACCCCACATACTCCCTTCCTGGAACGAACGTTTCCCTTTTTGGACTCTCAGGACTTAGAAAGTTCATTCAAAGCCACTGAACCTCTTTAGAAAAAGTTGATGCTCTAGGCCTGCTGGGTTTCTGGTTTCTTTTATTTTCTTTTTGAGACAGGGTCTCGCTCTGTCACCCAGGCTGGAGTGCAGTGACTCGATCTCGGCTCACTGCAACCTCCGCTTCCTGGCTTCAAGCGATTCTCCTGCCTCAGCCTCCCTAGCAGCTGGGATTACAGGCACCCGCCACCATGCCTGCCTAATTTTTTTCTACTTTTATTTAGTAGAGACGGGGTTTCACCGTGTTGGCCAGACTGGTCTCAAACTCCTGGTCTCAAGTTAGCCGCCCGCCTTGGCCTCCCAAAACGCTGGGATTACAGGGGTGAGCCACTGCACTAGGCTAGGTTTCTAGGATCCTGATTGTGGGGAGATGGGGGGTGGGGAGGGTTGGTTGGGGAAAGGAGGTATTATTGCAGCCCACAGTCAAAAAGCCTTTGGGCAGAAAGACAGAAACCAAACTGTAGTTTGATAAATCTGAAGAATCAGATTTCAAGACGCAGCAAATCCTGAACCGAGCTGGCAAGTGTTTACAGATTACCTGTCAATTTACACAAAGCACTTAGCGGTTCACCCCTACACCCTTTTGTAATCCCTACCTCTTTTAAGACACCTTTTGTTTACAGCTGACTTGAAGCCAAGATCCCACAGGCACCCCCCTCCCCCCATATACATGGAAGCAGAAAATGTCCAACTGGCTAAGTGACAGCACTTTAAGAGTCCTGGCTAGCCACTAGTCAATATATAAGTTGGAAAGGAAAATCCAAGGTCTCTTACTGACTGTATTCTGTGAGCACTAAAAGTACTTCCTCGTTCTAATTGTTTCTGGGCAAGCATAAGTTATTTGGCCAATTAACAAAGTGAAATAGGGAGGCTGGGGCAGGAGAATTGCTCGAACCTGGGAGGCGGGGGTTGCAGTGAGCCGAGATCGTGCCACTGCACTCCAGCCTGAGTGATAGAGTGAGACTCCGTCTCAAAAAACAAAAAACAAACAAAAAAAAAAAAACAGCGAAATAGGCAGAGTGTAATTTGCCACGTTTTTGGGTATATTCAAAGCCTCATACACTCCTTTTACAAAGAAAGTAACAGAAAATAGGAAATACACATGGAAAATCAAGGGAGTATGTAAGTAGTAGGTCTTGTTTGGGTTTGGTAAAACACACCACAGGTGTACAGAAAACTTTAATGTTCATGTTTAAACGAGGATCAGGAGTCTTCTCATTTGTTCAACATTTACTAAGCTCCTCCTAAGTGCCAGGTTCTGTGCAGAAAATTTTATATTAGGCTTTTCCGGTTAACAGTTGTCTTTTTAGGGAGAGCATGATTTAACTCATGCTGTTTCTGAATCTATGATCAGTAACACTTCAATTATTCGTTAGAGTTATTGACAGTAAACTGCTCTGGCAACGACAATTGTTTGGATCACAGCCCAAACTGCAAGTGAGGCTAGAAGGTTTGAGACTTGGGGTTCAGCAGCCAGAACAGAGAGCAGCAAGCGCAGAGATAAGAAACAAGTTAACAGGATTGTACTTGTCACCCCTTCAAAGGCTGCCTCTCCTTCCTTACACATCATTCCAGTGAGTTTGGTTGTCTGATTCTCTGTCTATAGGAGGGCAGAAGCAACAACTAGATGGGTCTGCCAGATGTCCACAGGGTGCGGCAAGTGTGACAGCTGAAGGTCTGCTGGCAGGAAGTCATGTGTGACAAGTCCTGCCAATTCTGCCTCCTCCTGCTCTCTCCAGCTTGCCCCCTTCTCTCAACTCCATGCTGCCACCTTAGTTGCAGCCATCATCTCTCATCAGGAGGGCTGCTGTCATTTTTTTTTTTTGAGACAGTCTCACTAGTGCAGTGGCCGCTATCTTGGCTCACTGCAACCTCCTCCTCTTGGGTTCAAGTGATTCTCCTGCTTCAGAAAGGGGGTTTTGCCATGTTGGCCAGGCTGGTCTTGAACTCCTGACCTCAAGTAATCTACCCACCTCAGCCTCCCAAAGTGCTGGGATTTCAGACGTGAGCCACCGCACACGGCCTGCAGTAGTGTTTTAACAGTCTCCCTGCCTCCACTGATCTCTAACAAGCTATTCTCACAGGAGCCACACGTGTATCCCTTCAAAAACAAAAATCACAAATATGAGTATCCATGCTCAAACCTTAAAACCACAGTGGCTTCCCATTGCACTGAAGACAAAGTCTCCATCACTTTCAGGGTCTCACAGGATGGTCGCCTGGGATCAGGTCCCTGCTTCTATCTCCAGTGCGGCAACCACATTCCCTCCTCTTGGTCTCTGCTCTAGTCCCCTTTTCTTCTTCCAGTTCCTGGACCGTGCCCAGCTACTTTCCACCTCAGAGCCTTTGCACTGACTGTGACCCTCCTAGAATGCTTTCCCCTGCACTGCTCACCTGATGAATCCCTCTCATCTTTTAGGAATCTCAGCCCAAAAGTTGATTCCTTTGGAAGATGTTCCTGACAGGCAGTGTCCTCCCTGACAGCATCCCAGCCTTTTCCTTCATACCCCTGCTGCAGCTAGGTATTAAATATTTGGCAAATCATCTATTTATTATTCATCTCCTTCACTTTACAGTGAGCTTCATAAACTTACAGAGTCTGGTTTTGTTTCTGTACAGTGAAGAATTTAACCTTGGCTGAAGAGAGCCTCTGCCCTCAGCTTCCGGGACGTAAACTCGAACACCTTGGAATGTTGTGCCTGACCGGAGTGTTTCTGTTTGCCTAGGGGCCTTGGGTCACACTAGAAGGTCTAACAGGGTGATGTGGGGTGGGCGCTTGGCCCATGCAGTATCAGCTCCACCTCTGGAGGAGCTTGAGACTAAGATTAGCCCTGGACCAGTTGTCTGTGCCTCCGGGGTGGAGCCTCAATAAAAATCCTGGACACCAAGGCTTGGATGAACTTCTCTGGTTGACAATACTCTGTGCTACTGTCACACGGCAATGCCAGGGAAGTTATGCTGCCCAGGACGCTGTGGGGAGAGGACAACTGAAGGCTCAGAACTTCCCTAGACTCTGTCCTATGTGCATCTTCCTTGGGCTGATTTTAATCAGAATCCTTTCCCTGTCACAAACCACAACCATGAGCATAATCACAGCATTCAGTGAGCTCTGTGAGTCCTTCCAGCACATTATCAAACCTGAGGCTGGTCTTGGTGACTGTTCTCTGACTTGGCAGTTTCCCATTGTATTTTCAGCAGTAAGCACATTTCCTGACATACAGTAAGTGCTTAATACATCCACTATTGATTAAATTAAATGAGTTACTATTTTTTGAGAGATCTTTTTAAATGACCAGGTAATCAGCATATAATACTTTAATGATTTAAATAACAAATTTCCATTTTGCAAATACCTATTTACCAGTTAAGGTCCAGATCAAACAAATGCCATCTTTCCCATGAGGCCTTTCCCTACTTCCTGAGGGCTCGTCATCCTTGCCTTTGTGTTCTCTGGCCCACTGCTTTGCTTTCGAAGCATTAAGTAGTAATAAAGCATATTTCTGACCAGCTGGGCAATATAGCGAGACCCACATCTCTACAAAAAATTTTAAACATGAGGCCAGGTGGCTCACACCTGTAATCACAGCATTTTGGGAGGCCAAGAGTGGATGGATCACTTGAGGCCAGGAGTTCGAGACCAGTCTGGCAAACATGGTGGGACCCTGTCTCTACTAAAAATACAAAAATTAGCTGGGCATGGTGGCATGTGCCTGTAATCCCAGTTGCTCAGGAGGCTGAGTCAGGAGAATCACTTGAACCTGGGAGGCAGAGGTTGCAGCGAGCAGAGATCACACCACTGCAATCCAGCCTGGGCGACAGAACGAGACTTTGTCTCAAAAAAAAAAAAAAATTTTTTTTTTTTAAACATTAGCCAGGTGTGCTGGCTTGCACCTGTTGTCCTAGCTGCCTGGGAGGCTGAGGCAGAAGGATTGCTAGGAGTTTGAGGCTGCAGAGAGCTATGATCTTGCCACTGTACTCCAGCCTGTATTACAGAGCGAGATACTATCTCTAAAATAAATGAATGAATGAATAAAAATAAAACATCTGTTTTTGTGAAGGATATCTATGTTAGATAAACTCTGAATCCCTACCACCTGGGCATGGGGCTTGCACAGAGCAGGCACACAAACAGTGTTTATGCAATAAAGGCAGTTTTTTAAAAACAGGTCTGGTTCATAGAAAGATATGTTCAATTATGTGTGAAATTCTGGTACATATTACAGCTCATTCCCTGATAAACATGGTAGCTGTTACTGTAGTAACTATTATGAAGATGTTCTATTGTTTCCTATTTTTTCTTTCTAAAAATAAAAATCTTCATCAGAATTATGATACACTTTAAAAAGCTAGATATGCTTTAAATAAAAATATGGAAACTGATCACCCAACTTTTAAAAGGCATCTGACTTCCTAATTAGAATGAAATATCACAGTTTATTTTATTTACAAAATACAGAAAGAAAAAAAAATCCAACAAACCTAACCACTCATCTTTCTCTCATAGAAACCTAATTGAAAATTCAACCAGCATACCAATAATCTATGATGTCCCCAAGTAGCATAGAAAAATCAATTTTACTTCCTTCAGACCTGCATTTAAACTGGATAATAACTGATATAACGTGCAACAGCCATAATCCAATTTCAATTTGTTTGATTAGATAAGTACAAACATTAAACAAGAAAGTCACAGGATTGTCATGACACTGTTCATGCTGTTAACTCATTATAGAACAAAGCACTGTCATTTGCTCCTAGAGAACATGCTACTAAAATCTATAGACATGAATTTGAACTATCCTTAAGTAACATCCACAAAGATCCTTATATTGCCCAGCCAAAGATAAAAGCAGCTCTGAACTTGGAAGCCGCTTCAAAATCTCCTGAATTGAGGATAAGGGAATCCCTGAAGGATTCCTTAAATATTTGAGACTATTTTAACATCCATTTGTATGACACTTGCATAATCAGAGAATATCAAAGCAGCACCCAAGTTAGTGGTCTCAAACTATAACGTGCATCCTAACACTTAAAATAACAGTGCCACAGTTTTGGCCGGGCGCCGTGGCTCATGCCTGTAATCCCAGAACTTTGGGAGGCCGAGCCGGGTGGATCACGAGGTCAGGAGTCCAAGACCAGCCTGGTTAAGATGGTGAAACCCCGTCTCTACTAAAACTACAAAAATTAGCCAGGTACAGTGGCAGGCACCTGCAATCCCAACTACTCGGGAGGCTGAGGCAGAAGAATCGCTTGAACCCAGGCGGCAGAAGTTGCAGTGAGCTGAGATCGCGCCACTGCACTCCAGCCTGGACAACAGAGTGAGACTCCATCTCAAAAAAAAAAAAAAAAAAAAGACAATGCCACAGTCTCACCTAGAGGGTGTGACTCAGTAGGTCTCAGACTCCCCGCTTTTTTCACATAAGTACTGTCCCTTCTGACCGAAATGATTTGGAGGCAGGTGTTTTGTGGGCTGTACACTGAGGATTCAAAGCTGTTTCTAGAGAAGGGGACCGGTACTTTGCGTCAGTGAAGAAAGTCAGATGACAGATAAAGACACTGGAGAATGGCGTGCTGCAGCTCTTCCTGTGTCCCGCTCTGCACTCTGAGCTCCTTGAAGGCAGCAACCATGCTTTACTTGTTTCTGTATCTTTTGTGCCCAGTTCAGCACTGAGCACTTAATAAATGAAGTGCATTCGGGGCAAAGTGGCATGCATCTACACTCACACCTATGTGGACAGCAGAAGCATTCACCACGGGTACATTTCTGACGGTAACATCACAGCAAGGTTATCAACAGAGCAGGCGGGATGTTTTGGCAGGACCTTGAGGTAGATCAATGCCTTTCAAACTTCAGTGTGCAAATGTATTGTCTGAGGACTTGTTAAATGCAGGTTCTGATTCAGTGGGTCTGGGTAGGGCCCTGTCATCCTAAAAACTACACCCCAGGTGATGCCCAAGTTCTTATTCAGAGGCTCCACTTTGAATAGCAAGAATCCAGACGTGAATCATCCAAACCATGATCACAGGGACAAATGAGCAGCAAAAAAGATCTTCAAAGAGCTTGGACAGTGAAAGCCAGGGAGGCCAGGTGCGCTGGCTCACACCTGTAATCCCAGCACTTTGGGAGTCTGAGGTGGACAGATCATTTGAGGTCAGGAGTTCGAGGCCAGCCTGGCCAACATGGTGAAACCCCGTTTCTATGAAAAATGCAAAGATTAGCTGGGCATGGTGGTGCACGCCAGTAATCCCAGCTACTTGGAAGGCTGAGGCATGAGAATTCACTTGAACCTGAGAGGCAGAGGTTGCAGTGAGCCAAGATCACACCACTGTACTCCAGCCTGGGTGACAGAGGGAGACTGTCTCAAAAAAAAAAAAAAAAAAAAAACAAAAGAGAAAAAAAAAAAAAAAAAAAAAAAGGCCAGGCACAGTGGCTCATGCCTGTTTATCCCAGCACTTTGGGAGGCCAAGGCAGGCGGATCATGAGGTCAGGAGATCGAGACCATCCCAGCTAACACAGTGAAACCCCACCTCTACTAAAAATACAAAAAATTAGCTGGGCGTGGTGGTGGGCACCTGTAGTCCCAGCTACTTAGGAGGCTGAGGCAGGAGAATGACACAAACCCAGGAGGCAGAGCTTGCAGTGAGCCGAGATTGGGCCACTGCACTCCAGCCTGGGTGACAGAGCAAGACTCCGTCTCAAAAAAAAAAAAAAGAAAGAAAGAAAAAAAAGAAAAGAAAGTCAGGGAGTTGTGGACTAACGGTAATATTCCCAACTTATTTTAAAGCACTCTGTAGGCCAGGTGCAGTGGCTCATGCCTGTAATCCCAGCACTTTAGGGGGCTGAGGCAGGCAGATCAGGAGGTCAAGAGACGGAGACCATCCTGGCCAACATAACAAAATCCCATCTCTATTAAAAATACAAAAATTAGCTGGGCGTGGTGGCATTGAGTAATCTCAGCTACTTAGGAGGCTGAGGCAGGAGAACTGCTTGAACCTGGAAGGCAGAGGTTGGAGTAAGCTGAGATTGCACCACTGCACTCCAGCCTGGTGACAGAGTGAGACTCCATCTCAATAAAAAGAAGGAAAGAAAAAAAAAAAAAGCACTGTGTACCTGATTATTGCTCCTGGAGGAATCTGTAACGTGTATTTGTAAAAGAAAGCCCCCACTGCCCCACAAGACTTATCAGTCACAGCAGAAGCTCAGCTTGCACTCACATAAGGATGTACCCTTTATCTAAAAGACCTCCAGGGGTTGCCACAGTATCTCTTTAACTCAACTCTAACAAAAATTTTGAAAAAAAGGAAAAGAAATTCACCTGCTCAATGGCCTGGAGTCTTCCTGTTCTGCCCTGTAAAATGCAAAGGCTATTTATAATAAATGTGTATAACAAGAATCTTTGTTAAGTAGAAGAGATTCCCAAGCCCTAGACAGGCAGCATAGCTCATTCTCTTCATGTAATATTCAGCAGAAAAAACCTCTCACTACTCCAAAGACTGTGGGCCATTCCCTGGCCTTCGCTGTACTATAAAGAGATTTGACTTATCTTCCCATCACCCACCACCCACCACATCTCTTCTTCCTAACTGCCGCAGGGGGTAGCAAGGGTGAGCATAAATTGTTATCCTCCGTGGTTCAAAATCCTAAGGGAACCAGCATAACATTCAATTCTCTCTCTTTTTTTTTTTTGAGACAGGGTCTCACTCTGTCACCCAGGCTGGAGTGCAATAGCGAAATCTTGGATCACTGCAACCTCTGCCTCCCGGGTTCAAGCAATGCTCCCACCTCAGCCTCCCGAGTAGCTGGGATTACAGGCATGTGCCACCATGTCTAGCTAATTTTTGTATTTTTAATAGGGATGGGTTTCACCGCGTTGGTCAGGCTGGTCTCGAACTCCCAAAGCGCTGGGATTACAGGTGTGAGCCACCACGTTCAGTCCTTTCAATTCTTAAAATGTTCAACCATCTCCCCACTCAACTCCCTGGCTTGCTCTCCCCGGAAGGCAGAATTGCAAGGAAGGACCGGGATACTGCACATATAGGGACACAGAGTCACGGAGGGCCAAGGACAAAGCTGGCTGTCTGGCAAGTTCCATGACTATAATTCGAGAAAATCATGTTTGTGTTTCTGCATCAGAAACTCCAGCTGAAACTGATACTAAACCCATGGCTGGGAAGGTGGGGTTAGGAGAGTAAGACAGTAGGGGCTAGGGAGTGAAGCCAAGAGAAGTTCTTTAAAAATAAATAATAATTTTCCCTCACTGCCAGCCCACCAATGATCTGATTTCTGTCCCTGCAGTTTAGCCTTTTCCAGAATGTCATATAAAGGGGTCCTGTAATACCTAGCTTTCTGAACCTTGCTTCCTTCACTTAGCGTAATTGTTGAGTGTATGAACAGTTCATTCCTTTTTATTGCTGAGAATTCTTTTGCATGGATGTACAAGAGTCTGTGTATCCTTCTACTAGTTGATAGGTATTTTACTGTTTCCAGTTTTGGCAACTATGAATAAAGCCAATAATAAGAAAACCAACAACACAGTTTTTAAAATGGGCAATAACATTTGAACAGATACGTCACCAAAGACAAATGTTTTTCACAAGCACATGAAACATGCTCAACGTCGGTTTGGAAAATGCAGATTAAAACCACAGTGAGTTACCACTCCACACATTTTAGAATGCGAAAATCACCACCACCACCACCCTCAAACAAACAAACCAAAAAATCCTGGCAATGCCAACTGCTGGTGAGGATGCAGAGCAACCGGAACTTTCTTACTTTGCTGTTGGGAATGCAAAATGGCACAGCTCCTCACAAAGTGGGCTGGCAGTTTCTCATAAACGTAAGTGTGCTGTCACCCTACAACCCAGTGATCCCACTCTTACGTATTTACCCAAGACGAGTGAACACTTCTATTCACACAAAAACCTGTATGTGAATGATTATAGTGGCTTCATTCATGGTTCATGATTAACTTCCCTTTTAAGATGGATGGGCAACTGTCTCTTGATGGGTTTATCTCAGTTTTCCATGTTGACAGACCTGGACACCATCAGTCGTCTTTAAACATTCATTAGGAGATTACAAAATAGAACCTCTTTACTTTCTTGGTGGTCACAAAACTCCATGCTCAGGAGCTTACTGTTGAGGCTAAATCCCAGAGGACGGTTTAAGCAGGAGCTTACCCGATGATCACTACTTCCAGTGCCAAGAAGCATAAAAACAAACAAGCTGCTATTTTCACCCTCAACTGTTCTGAATCTTGCCTCCCTCCTCCTCCTCAGTTTGCTTTTCCTATTCCACCTATGTGCCCTCATCCCCTAAAGAGATATCAGCTACATTAGAAGGCCACAGAAACTGAGGCTGATATAATTTTGATCCTTCAGTGTTGAGTTTAAATAAAAACATCATATATGGTTGCTGTTATTTGTTTTATCTTCACATTCAATTGGAAGTTCCTAATTTGAAGGGTAGTGTCCTTTTATTATTTCATTTCATTTTTGAGACAGAGTCTTGCTCTGTCACCCAGGATGGAGTGTAGTGGTGCGATCTCCACTCACTGAAACCTCTGCCTCCATGGTTCAAACGATTCACCTGTCTCAGCCTCCCAAGTAGCTGGGATTATGGGTGTGCGCCACCACGCCTGGCTAATTTTTTGTATTTTTAGTAGAGATGGGGTTTCACTGTGTTGGTCAGGCTGGACTCGAACTCCTGACCTCAACTGATCTGCCTGCCTCAGCCTCCCAAAGTGCTGGGATTACAGGCATGAGCCACCACGCCCAGCCAACAGTGTCCTTTTAGATCAGTTTTAGTGTATTACCATTCTGTACCTGTTTTGATAAATAAAAGCTTTATTGGAACACAGCCATGCACATTCATTTGTATTTTGTCTGAGGGTGCTCTTGCCTAACATGGCAGAGACAGCATGACCTACAAAGCCTATTTACTGTTCGGTCTTTTGCAGAAAGTCTACTGACTTCTTCTCTAGCAGAATGGCCTTTTAGTCATTCTATTAATATAAACGATGAGTATACTATTTGTTAGCTTTGTATAGCTACTAACATCTGAGCAGCATTTTCTATCTTCAGAGCATTTGTCATATCTACCATGTCACTATAGCACCCCATTAGCCCTATTAAATTAGCTATTATTATTACCAACCCCCTTTTTGTAAACAAAATAGGCTCAGAGGGAATGAGTGAACTCAATTATAAGAGGTGAAGCCAAAATCTGTACCTGTCTCATTCTCCAAATCGTCTGCTCTTGTCACAAATAAATTGATACATCACACACAGCAAACTGATCATTTAGCAGGTAAGTGAAGATCAACTTGAATTTTCATCTGCCTAAATGCTCCATTGAGCTCACTCAATTAAAGTTCCACACAAAGTTCACATATGGGGCTCCTGTTCTCTGAGATGAAGTCCCCATGTACCCTCATTCCTGGGACTTAGGGACTGCTTAGCCTACAAAAAACTTCTCTTGTGTACAGTCTGTATTCCTTTCATATATATTAGTTAATTATATTGATAATTACCAGGGAGCTGATCTAGGTTTTGTAGGACCTAAAGTTTAGACAATTTCTGGGGCCTTTTTTTTTTCTTTTTTTTAAAGAATACAAAAATATCTTCCTTTTGCAAAACTATTTTACAAAAACCATGTGATCTAACTGCTAGCCCTCCTCCTAGGGTCTTGAAAGGGGCTCTACATTTTCAGCCTTCTGAGTAGTTAGGTCTACAGGTACACCGTGCCTGGCTATTTTTTTTTTTTTTTTTAGAGATGGGGTCTTGCTATGCTGCCCAGGCTGGTCTCAAAATCCTGGCCTCAAGCAATCCTCCCACATCACTCTTTCAAAGTGTTGGCATTACAGGGTGAGCCACCACACCCAGGTGATTTTTAAATTATGGTCCACAGATAGAATTAGTGTCACTTGGGAACTCAGTAGAAATGCAAATTCTCAGGCTCCACCCTACACCTACTGAATTAATCAGAACCACTGAGGCTGGGGCAGAGCCAGCTTTGTTTGAAAAAGACCCACAGTGGATTCTGACATGCACTTGAATTTGAGCATCACTGCTTTACTGGACCACAGATTCTGCTTTCTTCACTGGTACAAAATTTTTTGAGGAAAAGAGGGGAAACTGCATCACTGAAGTGAGCTGTATAATTTTTCTTTAGGAACACAACAATCCAGTGACCAATTTGAACCATAAGCAATCTCAGTTTCAGAATTTCAGAAATCCATGACATGTGAGATGTGTCAGGATTAACCAGAAGTAAAGGCTGGCAACTCAGCGTCTACTTTGATGGCTTCTGATTGCACTGATGATAAATTAACAGGACTCATGACTTATTAATTGAATGGAAAATGTATATTTAAAGACTCCTGATACAGTCAGAAGACTAAATCAGTAATTCCAAACTCTGAATAATCTTAGAAGTCAAAGAACTTTCCACAAAGGAGCTAAATTACTTACCTCAAGCAAAATTCCTTTTTATTTAAAGAGTTGAGATTGGACCAAATTGGTCCTTTTAACCACCAAAGAGCCATTTTATTATTTTTGCCACCAAGGACCTCTTATTTTCATCTTTTTTCTTTCACATCAATGGTTGTGTGTCAACTTTGTAACAAGGTTTGTGGAAGGCACATTTCAGACATGCACATGAAAGGCCAATCACCATGCTTATGAACTATTAAAGGATCAATAATATTTATTTCTTGTACATGTGTTACCTTGATTTGTCCCCACACCACCTTTCTTTTTTTTTTTTTTCTTTGAGACAGAGTCTTGCTCTGTCGCCCAGGCTGGAGTGCAGTGGCACAATCTCGGCTCACTGCAACCTTCACCTCCCGGGTTCAAGTGATTCTCCTGCCTCAGACTCCTGAGTAGCTGGGATTACAGGTACCTGCCTATAAACAGAAGAATAAAGTAGAAGAAATCAGTGTAGCCAATTTTAAAGCTGCATATATAGCTATAATAATCAACAGTGTGTGGTAATGGCAAGTAATCCTAGCCCTAGGACTAAAATGGGCTGGGCACAGTGGCCCATACCTGTAATCCCAGCACTTTGGGACGCTGAGGTAGGAGGATCACTTGAGGCCAGGAGTTTGAGACTAGTCTGGGCAACACAGCAAGACCCCATCAATATGATTTTCTTTTTATAATTAGCTGGGTGAAGTGGCACATGCCTGTAATCCCAGCTACTCTGGAGGCTGAGGTGGGAAGATCACTGAAGCCTGGGAGATCCAGGCTGCAGTGAGCTGTCATCTTGCCACTGTACTCCAGCCTGGGTTGAGACCCTGTCTCCAAAGAAAAAAAAAAAAAGAAAAGGAGGCCTAAAAATAAGGCCAATGTCTAAAGGGACTACCCTATAAACAAAGTGGGCCAGAATTTTAGATTCCGAAGGCAGACAAGGAATATACGTGAAATGAAAAAAATTCCAAGAAAAAAAGGCTTGATATTTTTTGGTTTAGATCTTTGTATTAATTTCCTTGCCAATTATACAACTGCCTACTTTTCTTAACAGGCTTATTACCTAGGAAGGCTTATGGCATTTATTACTAAATACCTAGTATTTAGTAAATATTCTATATAGTCCTATAGAAACAAGAAAATATGAGGTCGAAGTGGGCCCCAGTCACCCCACCCTGCTTGTGGGTGTCTCCTGAAATGAACAGAGTGTGAATGAATATGCACTACATTTCACCACCTTCAAGTTTAAGTGGAAGAGAGAAAAAACATTCAAGTGTCTAAAAACTTAGGTACCAAACCATGTTATACATCATTTTGGGGGAAGACATCATTCTCTGGCAATAAACTGCTCACCCATGAAATGAAGTAATCCTTCTAGGAAAGAATGATTAATTATTTAATAAATGTTGTCTGTTGTTAACTTCACTGAGAAAAATAAACAGGAGGAAGTGCTCCAGGAATCTCAACAAGCAGCATCCTCTGCCTCCAGCCCACTGTGCCCGCTGCTGCCAGTGCAGATGAGGGAGGGCGGAGCGAGAGGCAGCGCAGAGGGAGGGACAGCATTCTCTCCTGAGTGCCCACCAGGGGACAGGGGCCTGTGCCAAGCCCTCTGCCATTTAATATCTTATAACCAAGCTGCATGAAGGTTCCAAAGTTTCCATCTCTACACAAGAGGGACCTGGGGCACAGTGTGTAACTGGCTCAGGGTCACCCAGCTAACAGAGGCAGATCAGGAAGCCAACCAGTGTGCCTGACTCCAAAGGCCCTTTCATTTAAGATGCCATATAATTGGTACCACCTAGAGGAGAGACAGCTGGGTGAGGAAGATGGAGGAGCAAGCTGGGTAGCAGAAGGGGTTCCCACTGCCCTGACTGTAGAAGGCTGAAAAAATATCCCAAAGAAATCAAGTCCTAATCCCTGGAACCTGCAAATGTTACCTTATATAGATTATATATACACACACACATACTTTTTTTTTTTTTTTTTTTTTTTTGAGACCAAGTCTCACTCTCACCCAGGCTGGAGTGCAGTGGCACAATCCCAGCTCACTGCAACCTCTGCCTCCTGGATTCAAGTGATTTTCTTGCCTCAGCCTCCCAAGTAGCTGGGATTACAGGTGCGTGTCACCATGCCCAGCTAATTTTGTATGTTCAGTAGAGAGCCGAGGTTTCACCATGTTGGCCAGGCTGGTCTTGAATTCCCCACCTCTGGTGATCTACCCACGTCAGCCTCCCAAAGTGCTGGGATTACAAGTGTGAGCCACCGCACCCAGCCATATATATATATATATATATATATATATATATATATTTATTTTTTTTAATGGCTGGGCATGGTAGTGGCTCATACCTGTAATCCCGGCACTCTGGGAGGCCCAGGTGGGCAGACAAACTGAGGTAGGGAGTTCAAGACCAGCCTGGCCAACATGGTGAAACCCTGTCTCTACTAAAAATACAAAAATTAACTGGGTATGGTGGCTCTTGCCTGTAGTCCCAGCTACTCAGGAGTCTGAGGCGGGAGGATTGCCACTTGAACCCAGGAGGTGAAGGCTGTAGTGAGCCAAGACTGCACCACTGCCCTCTAGCCTGGGCAACAGAGTGATACTCTGTCTCAAAAAAAAAAAGGGGGGGGGGATGCGGGGTGAGGGGGTCTTCACAGATGTGATTAAGCTAAGGATTTTGACATGAGGATATTATCCTGGATTACCTGAGTGGGTCCTAAATCCAGTCTTAAGTGTCCTTCTAAGAGACAGGCAGCAAGATTACATATTTGGCAGAGGAGAAAGTGATGTAGCCACAGCTAAAGAATGCTGGCAACCACCACAAGCTGGAGGAGGCACAGAACAGATTCTTCCCTAGAGCCTCCAGAGGGAGTGCAGCTCTGCTAACACCTTGATTTCAGCCCAGGAAAACTGATGTGGAGGCCTGGCACGGTGGCTCAAGCCTAAAATCTCAGCACTTTGGGAAGCCAAGATGGGAGGATCGCTTGAACCTAGGGGTTCAAGACCAGCCTGGGCAACATGGCGAAATCCTATCTCTACAAAACATGTTTTTAAAATAAAAAACATTAGCCAAACATGGTGGTGTGCATCTGTAGTCCCAGCTACTGAGAAGGCTGAGGAGGGAGGATACCTTGAGCCTAGGAGGTCAAGGCTGCAGTGAGCTATGATTGCGCCACTGTTCTCCAGCATGGGTGACAAAGCAAAACCCTGTCTCTCACAGAGAAAAACAACAGAAGACTGATATTGAACTTCTGGGCTTCCAGACTGTGAAAGAATAAATTTCTGTTATTTTAAGTCAGTAAATCTGTGGTAATCTGTAGCTACAACAAACAAATACACTGACCTGCTAAGTACAAGCTGGCAGTTATTGCTTGCTACGTAGTACACCCCAGCTCTGCTGGGCCGCAAGTACCAAGAGATAAACCCCCATTCTGCTCAGGCACTCTCAACTCCTTTTCTTTTCCTTTCTTTTTTTTTTCAAGACAGAGTCTAGCTCTGTTGCCCAGGCTGGAGTGTATTGGTGCCATCTTGGCACACTGCAGCCTCTGCCTCCCAGGTTCAAGGGATTCTCCTGCCTCAGCCTCCTGAGTAGCTGGGATTACAGGCGCAGGTCACCACACCAGGCTACTTTTTGTATTTTTCATAGAGACGGGGTTTCGCCACGTTGGCCAGGCTGGTCTCGAACTCCTGGCCTCAAGTGATCCGCCCGCCTCGGCCTCCCAAAGTGCTGGGATTACAGGCGTGAGCCACTGTACCTGGCCTCAACTCCTTTTCTGAAGTTTCCTCTACCTTCCCTCATGTGGTCCTCCACACCAGATAACTGCAGTGTCCACACTAACAGCTAAAAGGAGTAGGAAACACTGACTCATTAATTTAGAATTCACGGTTTCGGACACAGTTCAGCCACATTTTTGTATAAAACTGAGCAAGTCGTGTAGAAGTTCTAGGTCTCAGTTTCCTCATCTGTAAAAGGGACACAATGCTACACGCTATAGTCCTGAAAGGACTAATGGAGATAATATGCAGAGACTTTCAGTAAACCAGAAAACATTGTTTCAAAACGTGCACAGTTCTGACTATTCTCTCCTTCAGATAATCAAAAGTATTTTTAAGCATCTAATATAAGTATAACACTCATGTTGAACCACACACAAGGAAGTATAAGACATTGCACTGGCCGTCAAGGAATTCATAGTCTAACCAGGGAGACATACACATCTGTGACATTAGTGACAACCCGAGGTTGAAGAGATCTAGTACCATGAAGATATGCATGACTGCAGAGGTGAAAGACAGCACAGGGCATGGTGTGCCGTGAAGATTCACTCCCATTTGTAGGGGTGGCGTATATTTCCCCACTCCTTGAAGTGAGGCGCAGTTACACATCTTGCTTTGGCCAGTGAAATGTGAGCAAAAGTACTAAGCATCATTTCCAGCAGAAATGTTCAGAGTCAGTGCATCTTTTCCTTCTGCCACCATTGTTGCCAATACTCTAGTCTATATAGTGACTGTATCATCAGCTTTAGACAGAGAATGAGGACAATGATCCAGGAAGCCATGTCTTCAGCCAACCTACCATGGACATTTAGCAGGAAGAGTTGTTATAAGCCACTGAGATTTTTGGTTGTTATTACAGTCTAACCCAGCCTGTGCTGAAGGACACGAATGGTGATAGAAAGGCTAACAGAACAGGTGGGACCTGCAGTAAGTCCTAAGGACAGGGATGTCACATAATACTGGCATAGGGCTTGACAGTCATTTAGAAAGTTCTTCATGGGACTCATGGGCCCATGTTATTACTTGTCTCTTCCTCTTAGTACATCCCATGAGGGCAAGAACCATGGTGTTCTCATTCATGGCTACATCCTTGGTGCCAAGCATAGTGGCAGACACATGCTAGGGACTTAATACATGAGTGTCCAATAAATCCCCAGAAAGCTAGATGGGATCAATAGAGGAACAAGGAGGGAGAAAAGGAATTCCATGGCTTGACATCTCAAGTTAGGAATGAGGAAGATGTGGCCTTGGAGATGAAGAAAGCCAACTTTACAGATCACTGTAAGATACACAGGAAGAAATCTGGTTAAATTATAACGATAAAGGTTTAAAAAAAAATGGGGCTGGGTGCAGTGGTTCATGCCTATAATCCCAGCACTTTGGGAGGATCCACCTGGGTGGATCACCTCAGGTCAGGAGTTCAAGACCAGCCTGGCCAACATGGTGAATCCCCGTCTCTACTACAAATACAAATAATTAGCCGAGCGTGGTGTTGCATGCCTGTAATCCCAGATACTCAGGAGGTTGAGGCAGGAGAACTGCTTGAACACAGGAGGCAGAGGTTGCAGTGAGCTGAGATTGTGCCACTGTACTCCAGCCTGGGCGACTGAGTAAGATTCCACCTCAAAAAACAACAACAACAACAACAACAACAACAACAACAAGATAGTACCCTATATGGATGACGAGAGCCATTTCTATCCTCCTGCCCTGGTTAGCATACTTCTGTGGTATAATCTGCTCTACCAGTTCTGGGGCCTAAGAGAATGATTAACAATGTTATGATTAGAAGTGACCCAACATTTGACCACTTAAGATACGTATCTTCTCTTTTTTTAAAGAAGCACTCTAATTTGTACAGTGTAGACATATTTAAACCTTATCTTTTATTTAAAAAAAAATCCCCTCTTTATTTTCAACCCTTGACTTAGTGAATTTAATAAATAATATCAGGTTTTATCTTTCTTAATAAATAACTTCTACACCTTCTCTTACATCAGTGAAGAAGACAAAGCAAGCTCAAAGCTGTAGAGAGATGAATCAGGACATTTCCTTTAGGTAAGAAGGGGCTGAGACAATTACGCTAGGCCACTGAATTTGTTGGGGGAAATATATTAAGAAATTTCACAGCATCCATTAGTTATAATGCTTTTAGCAATTGCTGCTAATCTTCACAATGGGATTCCTGGTGGGATTCGTTGCCAAACTTGTTTGGCAAGCAAGTACCTCTAGGGCTGAGGTGGTTCTATGACATGATGATTCTCTGATTAATGTGGAAGGCCACAAGTGCCATTTGGATAGGTCAATAAGTATTAATTAGCTGCAGAGATAAATTTCTAACATTGTGTTCTTGTAGCTGCTTAGGGATTTTACAGAAGGAAAAAAATCCTCAAAATACTCCTGTTTTAGAATGCATAGCATTTCCCAACTATTGAATAATAGAGAAGTCAGAGAAAAAATCTGTATTTTAAACACTCATTGGCTAATGGGGCATTACAATTGAACTCCGTTTATTTATCAAAATTTATATCCCATTTCCTTCCCAAAAGAATTAAGTGGCTTACAATAAAAGGCACATGCAGCCTATCATATTTTAAATTTAGAAAAGTAAAATTTAAAGCCAAATATAAGGAAGAGAAAGTAATTCTATAAATTAGGCAAAATATTAGTTGGAACCACATTCAACCATTTCTGATTCACAAAAACAGCAATGCTATATGATTCTATCTGATTTAATTACTGCAATTGAGGGCTTAATTTAACTTGAAACTTCGTAGCAAAAAGGGAAACATGATAAACTATACAATTTTCCCTGTTAACCAAATTCTTACAAGCAAATCCTTTGACAAACAATATTTTCTAGATACTGAAATCTAAAAGAAATCTGCATTTCCGTTTTTTATCCAAGGGCAACTTAACAATATAAAGAACGTCTTCGGTGATGATATTACCAAAGAAGGAGAGATTTCCATCATGGGATCATCACTTACTACTGCACTGAATGCAATGGAAGTGCTGTTCGTAAGAACACAACACTTTTCAGGGAAGGCACAGGAGGCAGGGGCAGGGCTAAGTAAATGAAAGTCTGAAAATCTAGCTTCGTTATCCTGTGCCCAGATAACAATGTCATCATTCAGAATCCCTAGAACCATGTTTTCTGACCTGGTGGGTCCCAGAAGTGCTGGCCCTCTGAAGGTTCACTGATAACGAAGCCAATAATATGTCTTCTGCTTATCTAGTGTTGACTGCGGGACAGCTCAGAGCCTTCAGCAGCTGAGGTTTTAGGGGCTTTCTCTGAGAGCAGGACATTGTCTACAGTGTTTCCCAAAATGATGTGAGTGTGGAATTTCTTCTTCTTTAAACACCAGTTACTAAGCTGGTAGAGTGCTCAGCTCAAAAACTTGTTAGAAAACTTGACCAAGATCAGTGTTATTCAAACTATGACCAACCAGTGGTCACAAACGGCATTTTAAAAGTTAAAAGAGTAGCAAAGAAAAAAAAATCAAAGGGCAGGGCACACAGTGCAAATGAGAACTGCTGTGTGACATTCTTGTTAGCTGAGTATGTGAAGGCACAGTCCGGTGCAGCTGGGTAAGTGCTTGGCTCAGCTGTGCTGCCTGGGATGGGGACAGGCAGGGGTGAGACCTGCCATGTCACACCGTGGGGTTTGGCTCCATCTTGAGCAGCAGGGAACATGTCATGTCTTTTTACTCATCAGAAAAATCACTTGGGTTGCAGATTGTCAAGGACACGGAGACAGATGGGAGCTAAAGATCGCGGTGGAGGAACAGGTATAAGAAGTAGTTAAGAAAAATTAACCAACACTTGGAAATAAGACAAAAGGAGGACAGTGTGTCTTTCAATGTCACAGTAGAGCAATACTTAACAGACCCTCCTAAGGATTACTTACTTCACTAGGGCAGTGCTGTCCAACAGAAATACAATGTAAGCCACACTGAGTAATTTAAAATTTTCTAGTAGCCACATTAAACAATTGGAAAATGGAAGTGAAATGAATTTTAATATTTTATTTAAGCTAGTATGTCCAAAACATTATCATTTCAATGTGTAATCAATATGAAACTGTTATAAGACATTTTACGTGTTTTTTTTTTGAGACGGAGTCTCGCTCTGTCGCCCAGGCTGGAGTGCAGTGGCGGGATCTCAGCTCACTGCAAGCTCCGCCTCCCGGGTTCCCGCCATTCTCCTGCCTCAGCCTCCCGAGTAGCTGGTACTACAGGCGCCCACCACCTCGCCCAGCTAGTTTTTGTATTTTTAGTAGAGACGGGGTTTCACCGTGTTAGCCAGGATGGTCTCGATCTCCTGACCTCGTGATCCGCCCGTCTCGGCCTCCCAAAGTGCTGGGATTACAGGCTTGAGCCACCGCGTCTGGCCCATTTTACGTCTTTTTAATACAATGTTTGTGAATTCTGGCATGTATTTTACACTTTACAGCACATTTCAATTCAGACCAGCTAGATTTCAAGTGCTCAAGGCCATCACCGATGTGAACAGCCCAGCTCTAGGGAGTTGTATTTTTCTCTAACTTTGCTGGTTAGTGATTAGGGCTCAGACTCTGGGACAGTAGCTGTTAATCTGTAGAACATTAATATGTTACAAGTAATTTTTGCAACTTTCTGCTAAGAAAAAAAAAAAAGATAACCCCAAAAGTGAGGATTTCATTGCCAGTAGGACATTAATCAGCTTTGTATCCACCTTAGTCATCTATTCTAGTATTTTCTCTTTGCCTCTAGCTGCTGTTATGATTTGTGTTATGGCTTTGGTTTCAACCGTTTTCTTAGGCTGTGTCTAGGCAGCAGTACGTGTGTGTTTGTGTATGTGTGTGATTCTTCCTGGCTTGAGGTTTTTTGAAACCTTTCCAAATTCTTGAAAGCACATGTGCTTCCTGGTGGCTTGGTTATCAGGTTTAGAAGATTCTCAGCCTTCCTTAGCTTCCTTTGAACTGGTGTTGGTAGCCGGCTCATGAGTTAAATAAATCTTTGGCATGCACTCACTGCATATTTTAATTTATTTTAAGCAACCTTATTGAGTATAATTGATACACAATAAACTGCATATATTTAAAATATCCAATTTGATAAGTTTTGACATATATATGTACCTGTGAAACCACTACCACCATCAACATAATGAGTTTATCTGTAACTCTCAAAGATGCTTCCTGCCTCGTTATAATCCCTGCCTTCTGTCCTTCCCCAGGTAATCATGGAACTGCCTTCTGTCACTAGAAATTAGTTTACCTTGCATTTATAGAATTTTACATAAATGCAATCACACACTACCTTCTTTTCTGATCTGGCTTCTTTCACTCAGCACAATTATTGTGAGATTCACCATGTTGCTGTGTATACCATTGTCCCTCGGTGTCTGCAGGGAATTGGTTCCAGGACCTCCAAGGATGCTCAAGCCTCTTATATAAAATGGCACAGTATTTGCATATAACATATGCACATCTTCCTGTATACTTTAAATAATCTCTAGATTACTTATAATACCTAATACAATGCAAAACTATGTAAATAATTGTTATACTGTATTGTTTTTAAAAACTTGTATTATTTTTCATTGTGTATTTTTTTTCCAAATATTTCCCATCTGCAGTTGGTTGAATGTGTCAATGTAGAAAATCTGCAGATATAGAGGGCCGACTGTATCATCAGCTGGTTCCTTTTCACTGCTGTATGGATATCTGTTGTACGATACACCACGGTTTGTTTATCTATTTACCTGCTGATGGGTATTTGAATCATTACCCACTGTCGATATGATTGCCTGTTTTTAACTCTGACCTAGGTATTAAGGAGGTAGACTCCTTAGGACTGACCACCACTGTGGGTGGGGAGGACCCACAGGAGCGGGGTCAGGGGCTCCCACACTGCTGACCTGTATGGCTGACTAGATGGCAGAGCCATTAACCACAGTGGCTCAGCGTAAGTCTAGTGGATGAACACGTGCTGAAATGGGTGAATGTATGAATGGAGAACACAGGAGAATGAATACAAAGAACAGCTTTGAAAATGGGGTCAGGAGTGTGGATGTTCCAAGATAATACTCTCCATCTTGGCCAATGTGGAGTATAACAGATTTGCCTTGGCATCCCAGCAGGTAGCTGTTACCCATCGGGGGAGAGCAAAGGTGGCCTAGCCTAGGTTAGCCAAGGTTGGGCCACACCCCCTATAACCTCGTGGCATGTGGTTAGGAAAGAGGCTTCTCTCAAAAGACAACTCAATTCTTTGGAGCTCAGATGCTGCTTATGGACTCAGGGATGACATGTGCCCTCTCATCCTTGTTCCCATCCTCATTCCAGGTCTGTATAAAGGTAGGTCATGTAGGGGTGTAGTGCTGAGGGCCAGGGTGAGAGGGGATCAGATACTTTCAATCTGAACTAAATCTCTATTTCACAGATTTGGTAATCAAAGAAGGGTCAACTCTTTGAAAAATGGCATTAAGGCCTTCATCGGTGCTATATATAAAATTCCTGCAAACTCATCCTGCTGTGCCCTGTTTAGTTCACCTGCTGGGACAGACCTGGTTTTAGGACCACACAGGAACATTTGATTCTGGTGAGTTGAAGATTGAGACTTGCAGTTTTCTGGTATTGTTTCCAACAAATTCACATTCAGGAGCTCTCTTTTAGGGAAGAGGCAAGAAGGATTTAGGCATCAGAGAGGTAGGAGCCACGTGTCAGGAACTATTGTCCAGTGGCAAAGTGACTCTTAATTCTATCATGACCTGCCACACCCCAGGCAGGGCAGCTCAGGGTTCAGGGCATGAGGCTCATGAGCCCTGCCTGAAGATGGCTCTCCAGTGGGCAGGGTGCTTGGTGCAGAGAAAAAGTAGCCCTTGAAAACGCAGCTGGAATGTTTTCCTAAAGGGGCGGACTCAGCACGACAGGGTGGGAGGCTAAGCACTAGAGAAGCCATCAGGCTGGACTCGGTGGCTCAGGTCTGTAATCCCAGCACTTTGGGAGGCTGAGGAAGGCAGATCACTTGAGGCTAGGAGTTCGAGACCAGCCTGGCCAACGTGGCGAAACCCTGTCTCTACTAAAAATACAAAAATCAGCTGGGTGTGGTGGCATACATCTGTAATTCCAGCTACTCAGGAGGCTGAGGCATGAGAATCACTTGAACCTGGGAGGTGGAGGTAAGCCGATATCTTGCCACTGCACTCCACCCTGGATGACAGAGTGAGACTCTATTCCAAACAAAACAAAAAAGCAAAATAAAAGAGAAGCAATCAGAAGCTTATCTAACGCACTGCCCGCAGAGAGAAAGGCACTTGCGTCTGCTTGGCTTTGTCGTCCTCATCACATTACCTGTCTGTTTGCCATGTCAGCATCCGTCTTCATCCACTGCGTCCCTGCCATTCCTCCTGTACGCATCTCCCTCAGAGACCGTACCTGTGCCCCTGACCTCATCCTGTCCCGCCTCAGGACTTTCAAATGTTTCCTCCTCTTTGGAGTGTTTCTCGTATAAAAGTTCTGACTGAATGAGAACGTTTTCTGGGTTTTATTTTTCTGACTCTCCCCTCCCCATCACACTCCTCTAGATGAGTGAATGGTGTCAGAGCAGACAGAATGAGTCTGTCACTCACTCTGTGTTCCTTTATCTATAGCTCGATCATTCTTCCTGGGTTTGGAGAGGTTTATTCTTTCCATTTTAAGTCGACTCTCTGACTCCCTTCGTTTTCTTTGGCCCCACTTGGGATTTGGTGTTTCCGTCCTCTGGCTGCCATGACTGCGTCTGCATGATTCTGTTCCCAAGACCTTTTTACTCTTGGAAATTGGGCTTTTGCTTAAGGACTCTGGATTCAATTTCCTAATTCTTGTCTTTGATTTCCTTTCCTGTCTTCCCTTTTCAAACAAGCATGTCCCTAGGCCACTCTTTGGGGAACAGCCTAGAAGAACAGAATTCCCAGTTGAAGTTACAACAAAGAAACATGGGACCCAGTGCCTGAGCCCAAAGTATGTGTGCTGCTTCAAGGGACTGCAGGCAACATAACTCGACTGTCTTCTTATCTTCAGAGAGGCCAGTGAACAGGAGGAGACTAGAACGTGGGTCCCAGAGGGAAACTGGTGCAGCCTCATGTGGACTCACATACGACAGCAGCAGGAACCCTTGGCTCCCAAGTGACCAAGACTTTTTCAGTCCACCCAAAGGCTAGCTGAAAATTCATGACAGGGTAATTCTCCTACATTCTTACTTTTCTCTATCAAAAAATAACTCCTCCGAACACAAGCCATTCCAAGGCTTGAGTTCACAGCTCTGATACGTAAACACCAATTCTGACTTCATAAGAGGGTTAGAAAAATACAAAGTCATTTTGAGGGGCTCTAAACAACAATTTCAGCCTTCGAAGGACAGCATCAAATAGCTCTAGGGAACTCTATGAAGAGTCACCAACTCGTTAGTCGAGACTCACTATGAACTAAGAGAATAATACTAAGCTCTCATGTTAAATTACTCCTTATTTTTAATAATACGTTATGGTTGACCCAGGACAATATATTTTTTTCTTTTCTTTTTTTTTTTTTTTTTTTTTTTTTTTTTTTTTTGAGATGGAGTCTCACTCTGCAGCCCAGGCTGGAGTGCAATGGTGGGATCTCAGCTCACTGCAACTGCTGCCTCCTGGGTTCAAGTGATTCTCCTGCCTCAGCCTCCCAAGTAGCTGGAATTACAGGCATGCGCTAACACACCCAGCTGATTTTTTGTATTTTTAGTAGAGACAGGGTTTTGCCATGTTGGCCAGGCTGGTCTCAAATTCCTGACCTCAGGTGATCTGCCTGCCTCAGCCTCCCAAAGTGCTAGGATTATAGGCATAAGCCACCGCACCCAACAGACCCAGAACAGTATTTTGAGGAAATATTACTATGTTAATAAAAAGAGTGCCACTGGCAATTATGGCACTTGTGATCCTTGCATGAAAGCACCTCCATATTTCAGCTACCACAGAGATGATCTCCACTGCAGGTGGAGAATGGGACACAGAGTGCCCCAGCATCAGTGCAAGGGAAGAGGCACAATCACATTGCAAATGGTGAGACTCCTACTCCAGTATTCCTTCTCTTGACCTTCTCTAGCTCTCAAAAACTTGACATAATTATACACAATGAGACTCCTTGAGTCCCACCTGATGTTCTCAAATTCTTCTTCCCCAGTGACGAACTGTGCTGCACTAAGTTCATAGTCACTGGACTCCCCAGGAAACCAAAAATCATCAGGATGATGACATTTGAGTAAAAATATTCCAGGTGACAACTCGTGTATGAAAAGTAGTAACTGCACCTTCCTTTGCAACAACACAAGGCTTTTAGCAATTCTTCAAGCACCTAACCATGCACTGAACATCTGCGTAAGTTCTGGGTTATCATGGTTACGAATTCCTCTGTTCTCAAAGACACTCATCCATGTTTACATGGGTTGTTAGGCTATTTCTTTACTCAAATGACTCTTCTTTTCCTGGGATGCTCCAAGTATTCAAAGAAGATCACGGCACTTTGAGGATGGACACAGAGAATCAAACACGATGGATCTCCCTCGCTCTGCATCCAGACAGGCCCATCCTTTGTCTGGCTCAGGACTCAGGGAAGTGCCAGATGGAAGCTGTTCAGAGATCATCATCAGACTTTTCTGCTCTGTCTTGACACAACAGCCTCAAGCCCCCATACTTCACTGGCTGTTACTGAAACATGTTCACAAGAAATCTCGAACTATGCTTTGAGCCAGAGTTACCAAAATGGATGATGTATTTCTCAGGAGAAACTATCGTCTTCATATATTCATGAACAGGGACAGTACCCCATGAACGATCTGTCTGAAAATGCCCTCCCACTTTCCTCTAAGGGAAACTGTTCTTGGACAATCACTTACAATGTCTTTCCTTAAAGGTTATTCTGTGCTGAAAGTATCGCAAGCATCCCATCAAGATTAATGGAAGGCAGGGCAGCCACTTTTAAAGAGATAAAATAGAACCACAGTGTAAGTCAGCAAAATGGTCAAGTAAATCGTGATGCCTTTGCTTATCATGGAGCTGCATTAAAGAGAAATTAACTTTAGAGGTCAAGACAATACTGTAGTGTACGGAGAGAATTATTGCTCCTCCCTAAAGACTTTTCTCCCTGAGGCAAGACAGCACATACCATAGATTAAACTTTCATCAGCAGATCTTGGAATTCCATCAATCTTTCATTACTGCCTGGCTCAGAGAATCCCCTACCAGATGTCATCAACAAACCACTTCTTCCAAACTGAGACCCCACCTAATCACTCCTAGGGAAAAAAAAACAATGACCAAGAAGAAACAGAGATAACTTTCAGATTAGCTCAAAAACAACAGAGGCGCATTATTCCTTTTCTCTCTCTTTTTTTCTTTTCTTTTCTTTTCTTTTTTTTCGGATACAGACTCTCACTCTGTCACCAAGGCTGGAGTGCAGCGTCGTGATCTTGGCTCACTGCAACCTCTGCCTCTCAGGTTCAGGCGATTCTCCTGCCTCAGCCTCCCAAGTAGCTGAGATTCCAGGTGTGCACTATCACACTTGGCTAATTTTTGTATTTTTAGTAGAGACGGGGTTTCACCATGTTGGCCAGGCTGTTCTCTAACTCCTGGCCTCAAGTGATCCATCTGCCTTGGCCTCCCAAAGTGCTGGGATTACAGGTATGAGCCACTGCACCCGGCTGAGACCCATTTCTAGATCACTGTCACCTAAAACACTGCCCTTTATCATGGACAGTTTCTACTAATTTAGAAGGGAAGCCTCCTTGGCACAGGGGCTGCGGTGTCACCTGCAGTGTGGTGTAGTTAAACAGAAAGAGCCACACTGGCTTGCTCAGAAAAGCTTTCCTGACTGCCCTCCATATGGCGGACAGACTCTCTGCACTGTGTGAGTGGCTGTCCCTTTTATACAGTGCTAATTTAATCTTAAAGGTCAACCAGGGAGGGGACAGGCAGGACCAGGCAGGAGACAGAAACCACACCAGTCATTCAAACGGAGAATAGCACAAAGAATTTTAACTAGTAACTACAATGGCAAAAGGGGATCCTGAGAAAGCTCCCATGGAGGCTGCAACTGCGAGAGGGGGGCTCTGACCTGCAGGGTTGAGGGAAGAGAGGAGAGAGGTTGTAATCATTAAAACACAGAAGCCTCACGGAAGAATCTCCTGGAGAAAAACCTCTGACTGCAGAGGAAGAGGCATTGTTGGTTGCTGGTGCTGCCCCCAGGCTTGAAGGAGGGACCCCTGGGCCAGGACCCAGACCTAAAAAGAGGGCTTGACTGCTGATTGTGCTGGAATCTCTGAAGAAGGCGTGTGATGAAGCCAGTCCTGCATTTCTGTGAAGTTGGAAAAACTGCAAACTGGGTTCAGAACCGATGCAACTGGGATAAAGATGTGTTTCTAGGATGGTGCTCAGAGAAACAGGAAGCAAAGGAGGGAGGAAGTTCCTCCTTCCTCCTCCACCTGGCAGTTCTCCTTCGAGTGCTGCACAGTCGTCAGTCTAACAGGTAGCAGACGAGAGAAACAGGAGCGTGGTTTGCAGAGTCCCAGCCCTAGCATCACAAAGCTGAGTGGGGAAGTGTGGGTTTGGAGCTGAGGGGACAGCTGCTTAATGACACTAGTACAGGAAGCAACAGGCCGTGGGAGTGAGAAACTTGAGGCGATTGGTTTTCACGCCATGTCAGAACATTAGCTGTTAAACTTCTTGTTTGGTGGTTGAATTTTAACTTGGCAAATGTCTGTGCAACTAGAGGCTCTAGTTCCCAGAGTCCTTTGCAGCTGAGTGTGGCCAGTGGGGTGTGAATGGAATGTGACTGTACCTGAGGTGTGCAAGTTCCAGGTGTCTTCAACTTGGAGACAAGTCACTTGGCCTGGTCAGGCCAGGACGACAATTGAGGGATGGCAGAGCAACAATCTGGAAGGAGCCTGAGCCCCTGAGTGGCACAGAGCTGTTCTGCCAGGTGGCAGTGCCCACTGCAGCTGTGGCATGAGAACTAACTTCTGACACTGAAGCCAGTGGACTGCAGAGTACTTGTGGCAGCAGCCTGGCCTATACCCTATTATAATACACAAAAGGCCAAGGCGGGAGGATCACTTGAGCCCAAGGAGTTCAAGGCTGCAGTGAGCTATGATCACATCACTGTACTCTAGCTCGGGTAACAGTACAAGACCTCATTCCTTTGAAAAAAAAAAAGGCCAGGTACGGTGGCTCACACCAGTAATCCCAGCATTTTGGGAGGCCGAGGTGGTGGATCACCTGAGGTCAGGAGCTCGAGACCAGCCTGACCAACACGGCGAAACCCCACCTCCACTAAAAATACAAAAAATAGCCAGGCATGGTGGCATGTGCCTGTTATCCCAGCTACTTGGGAAGCTGAGGAAGGAGAATCACTTGAACCTGGGAGGTTGAGGTTGCAGTGAGCCGAGATCATGCTACTGCACTCCAGCCTGGGCAACAAGAGTGAAACTCCATCTGAAAAAAAAGAAAAACTTACTCAAGTTTAGCTCTAAGGAACAGTAGCAAGGCTGAGCAGTGCTTTCAGGTACCCCCAAATGCTGCTAGTAGAAGACACAGTTAGGAAAGGAAATAGAGACTGCCAAAAAAATGGGCCTTTTCCGCAACGACTTTCTATATACAGCAGCTACAAAGATCGCCTCGTTCCATTCTGAGCATGTTATTACTCAAATGTTCTTTCTGTGAAGAGTTGGGCTGTGCTGAGTTCCCATACCTGGGTCCCCCATTCTTTTTCTTAATGCCTTGAAAATGTGGAAACTATTCTCAGCTCATGGACCCACAAAAACGGTCCTCAGGTACATGGTGTGTCCACCTTTGCTTTCCATTCACTCATGTGGTCTTAGCTCCTCAATGAAGAAGCCAGACTGTAAGGACAGGGACCATGTCATGGCCTTCTGTGTCCTGCTGCTGAGTAGCATAGTATTTAGAACATAGACCCAGCCTCTCCTCCCCTGCCAACCCTGGGACATTTAGACCATTCACCATCTCTTGTCAAGATTAATAGAGTAGCTTCCCATTTCGGCTGGCAAAAATACCTGGGGTGTGTTTTTCGCTCTGCCACGAACTACATGGGTCATCTAAGGTAAACACGCTCTTCTGTCTTCAGTTTCCTAACCTCTAAAATAAAGAGACTGAAAGACACTGGTACTAAAGCACCTTTTAAATCTAAACACCTATGAGTCAAAGTTTTGCATATTCTAAATAATTAATTCCAATATTCCTCAGGATCCCTGAACTCCTCCCCAAAATTCAGCAGTGTTTTCAAAAGAAGTCAAAACAAAGCAGCAGAACAGCACTGGCGTGAAAACAAGAACATAAAAGTACGTGTGATAAAAGCCTTTTTAAAAACAACCTAGCCAGGCACAGGGGTTCACACCTGCTACCCCAGCACTTTGGGAGGCCGAAATGGGAGGACTGCTTGAAGCCAGGAGTTCAAGACCAGCCTGGGCAACAAAGTGAGACCCTGTATCCACAAAAATAAAAAAAACACCTGTAGTCCCAGCTACTCAGGATGCTGAGGCAGGAGGATCGCTTGAGCCCAGGAATTTGGAGGCTGCAGTGAGTGATGATCATGCCACTGCACTCCAGCCTGGGCAACAGAGCAAGACCCTGTCTCTAAAAATAAAAAGAAATAAAACATCTTGAACCAGGGTCTTGGTGGATAAAAACAGCTGGGAATATCTTAGAAGAGAATATGAGAAAAAATTCGGTACGGTGGGGACTATATTCTTTAGACAAAAGTTTCTGAGATCATAATCAGATAAAACAATCAAGTCAAAGACAACCTTATTTGGAAATTTATGAATAATCTATGACACGAAAATATTTTATTAAAAGCTGTTCATCAAAACCAGAAAACAGAGGTATCAAACACCTTCTAGGAAGAGAAGTTTGGCTACACAATCTGTAAGTATAAGCAACATCACAGGGTAAACACTGAGTAAGAAAGAACTATTTAAAAAGCACTTGCACACATCATGACTGTTGATGGTTGTGTGAGAAAATATTTTAAATGGTCCATTTTCAAGGCATGATAAATCTAAGTCCTGGCAGCCTGCTTGCAAATGTAACCACACCACATGGCTCATACACCTAGAAAGTCACAATAAGCTAACAGAATGTAGAGGAGGGGTCAGCCCATTAAAGGGAAGAAAGTTTTGTTATTGGGAAATGAAAATTAAGTGGGGAAGGGAATGGGGTATAACCTTACAAGGCGGATAATGAAACTCAGGCAACATCCAGGAAGATCGTAGCCCCACAGTACTCGGCCAGTGAGGAACTGGGGGAGGGACTGGCATGCTAGGAGATAAATTACCTGTTGTGACTGTCCTAGGTGTGCCTGCCCACCAGATACCCGATCTTGCAAGACTGTTATTAAAAAGTCTCACTTTCACTGCTCTTCGTGCCTCTAAGTCCATTCTTTGGGTTTGGATTGGTGAGTGTGTTTCTCATAGTTGCTATTCATTATGAAGAAATTTTATCTTCATTAGAGCAGGCCCAATGGGGTCTCCACTTATAATATTCATTAAAAGTAATTCCTATTTTTCTTAATAATCAAAAAGAGCACTTTAATGTTGCCACGAATTTAAATGAATGAATTTACTAACAAGAGCAGTATTTCCTGAAGTGTGTTCCATGTGACTGTGTTTCCACCAAGGAAAGGGTTCCAGCCAAGCCTGGGAAATGTTTCCTTGCAGAGTCCTAGTGATCTCAGTGTAGGAAAACCTCTGAGAGGGCCCAGTGTACTTAGTTTAACTCCGTTTTCCAAGTGACTATAGAATCTTTTTTTTTTTCTCAAGGGAAAACCATGAACATCTTACCTGATTAATCCTCATGGTACACGGATACGGAAGCCTCTTGGAAACATGCCATTTATGGGGTCTGAAACCCTCTGACAATAATCATTTTCACTTCTTGTGGGAAACAGCTGGATTAGCAGACTCTAGGGCTTATTGGCGAAGTACACAAGGATCTCTGTGCCCCTACCCAGAAGATAAGCCTGTGCCAACCACAAGGCAAGAGGGGAGTCCCTGTTCCAAGTTCCCTGTGTTCAGAAATTATGTTTGGGTTGGGTACAGTGGCCCACACCTGTAATCCTGGCACTTCGGGAGGCCGAGGCATGTAGATCACCTGAAGTCAGGAGTCCAAGACCAGCCTGGCCAACATGGTGAAACCCTGTCTCTACTAAAAATACAAAAAATTTGCCAGGCGTGGTGCCAGGCACCTGTAGTCCCTGCTACTTGGGAGACCAAGGCAGGAGAATGGCTTGAACCCGGGAGGCAAAGGTTGCAGTGAACTGAGATTGCACCATTACACTCCAGCCTGGGGAACAAGAATGAAACTCTGTCTCAAAAAGGAAAAAAAAAAAAGAAATTATGTTTGCTTGGTTTTGGTACTTCTGCAAAAAAATAAGGAGGAAGGTGCTTGCCGGGGTGTGAGTGAACAAGAACGCTGAGGCTGGAAGCTAGCATAGGTCCCTGAAACTGGGTGGGGACATCCCTCCCAACTCACCTGTGGGACAGTAGCCTGGCAGGCCTACAGAGACAAGATGAAAGGAAGCATTCAGTCAATGGCCTCAGTCGCCAAGGGCAGAAATGCCACCTCTAAGGCCCAGTGCACATGCCTGCATACGTCCTCCTTTGCATAGTGGGCAGGAGGAAAGCAGGCAAACCTGGGTGGCTCCTGGGGCTGAACTGGATTGGAAAGACAAAGCTCATGAAACCCCTTTCCCCAGTCTCCGTCTCTAGGGGCCATGACATTTACCTCACTGATCAAAGGGAACAAAAGCCAACTATGGCCAAGAAAGAGGAGGCAGCCCTCACTCTACCAGGCAATAAAGCAAACGGGCCCCAAGAAACACCATAATATAGACATGGCTCTCAAGAAGACAAAGACTTCAGCCTAGTCACGCGACAACCAAAACCCCACCGAAGACCGGTATCTGATGTGACTCAACTTCTCGTGCTGTTCATAATAAAAGGTCTCTCCAACTCAACCCTGGGGCTCAGTGGGGGTATCACAGCCGATCACCTCCTCATGCAAAGTAAACTCATTCCCGAGGGAATTTCTTCCAAGCAAATCAAAACCACTTGAAAGCCATAAAAAAAGTTACATCCAAAATACTTTGATAATTTCTGAAATTCCGTGGCTCAGGGAAGCACTCTAGATTTGCAGAAAGATTTTGTGCCCTTCATGTCTGGCATAATACATACTTCTCTCATTCATTTTAACCACATCCAGAAATTCCCGAAGAGATTCTACTTTCTCAGCAAGGAAAGTCACAAAAGAGAATGCAAAATGGGCTCGTTTTTCGCGAGCAAAATGAAACACTTTTATGTTTTATTCATGCAAAGTGAAAACTCCTTTCCTTTGCAACATTACAAATTGAATTTGCTCTTGTAAACTGGCGTTAAAGAAAAAAAAAAAAAAAAAAGGAATCAAAAGCAAAGGAAAGTAAAAAAAAGCAGGAGTACAAAGGCCCCTTCTTCTGGGGAATGGAAACTCAGGGGACCAATGGGGAGAAATCGAACCTTTCACGGCAAACACACTTTTAAAATTTACCATTTCCATGCGATCCGGCTGAAGGCACCCACAACCCCACGATCTCGCTGAGGTCCTGCTAGCTATGTGGAACCCTCCCATGATCTCGCTGAGGTCCTGCTGGCTATGTGGAACCCTCCCATGATCTCGCTGAGGTCCTGCTGGCTACGTGGAA
>NC_045436.1:145295343-145342913 GCF_002776525.5 Piliocolobus tephrosceles | reverse complement strand
GTGGAACCCTCCCATGATCTCGCTGAGGTCCTGCTGGCTACGTGGAACCCTCCCATGATCTCGCTGAGGTCCTGCTGGCTACGTGGAACCGTCCCATGATCTCGCTGAGGTCCTGCTAGCTATGTGGAACCCTCCAATGATCTTGCTGAGGTCCTGCTAGCTATGTGGAACCCTGAGTGTATTTCTAAATTACACTCATCTGCTAACACTGAGTGAGAATAAGAACATGAGTAATACAGCCCATGTTTGAAAGCCATAACCAAGGCAATGTAACCTAATTCACACTGATTTCATCAGGGAGTGGGAGTGGGAAGGTCTTCCTGCTTTGTGGGACAAATGAACTCATTAGGGTCTGGAACAGCCTCTCATCCTCTAGATCACATGATCAAGTGTACTTCAAGTCTCCCTGAGGTCTGACTCTTCTCCAACCTCCACTGTCTTTAAAAGGAAGCCATGTCATTAGCTGCATCTGCTAGTGTGTGTTTAAAAATCAAGGGCTAACATTCATTAAGCATCTGTCATGTCCCCATCACTGAACTGATTACTGTATACACACACAGGCACATATATGTATGTATTGTGGTCCTTATTATGATCCTCACTTCACAGATGAGAGAACTGAGGTTCAGAAAACTTGAACAATTTTGTCAACTGGAGTTTGAATCATTTGTTTCCTTCTAGACATGTAGCATTTGGCCTCACTTTAAAGAGTAAGGGTGAGCTGAAAACCTCATCAATACAAACCACTGACAATCTGACCTTAAGAAAACCCAAGCTCATCCACTTGTACACATATGTAATGTAACGAGCTCCACACCTTGGTTCCTGCCTTAAAAACAAACATGGAGGACGGGAACCAGGAAAAGCTCAAGAATCTTATACCCAGGGCCTTCCACCAAAGCTAAATGTTTTTAATGACGACCAAACATCACCAGAGAGCTTCCTTGTAAAATTAATCCATGCATCTCTCCAGGGCTACAGCTCCGGCAAGCAAGGGAATGACAGGTGTGTGCACATAATCCATCCACCCATTCCCCCAAAGCAGCTGGCCCAGCTGTCATCATTCACTACTCCGTTACAAAAGCTCAAAGATGCAACTGTGCTCCCAGGAAGGCTTATCCAATTGGCAGTGAGAAGAAAGACACTTTAGCTCTCTCTTTTGCAGACCATTTCTCACGTCTAGTTCCACCATAAATGCTTATTCTTTAACTGATGAATACTTGGCCATAATCCTTCCTTTCTGGTTTAGGACTTGGAACTGAATCAAACATACTAATGCCCAGCGTTGGTTGACAAAGGCTGTCATAAGCCAAGGTAGACCACAACCCCATTAGAGAGACCAAATGACTCAATAAAAAAGCAGAATGTTCAGAAATGGAACCATAAGCTCAGGAGAGCTGCTCTCTGTTGTCTGGGATTTTTATCCTCTTTTGCAATGCTCTTGCCCATTTTCAACAAAGCAATAGCAAGCTATCATCGTACAGCTCATCCCTAAATGCTAGGACATGCTCTAGTACCTTGGGAATTGCCAAAGATTGACTATAATTTAAGAATTAACTGCATTTAATGTAGACCAATTACTTAACAATGGTCTCTGAGTAGAAAGTCTGCATAACTGCTACTTTATTAGTTAAAATATGCACTTGAAAATCAGAACTCCTTGTTTCCAATCATCCTGGAGAACAGAAAATTCGTAACACATCTAAGACGCAATTCTTATAAATAACGTATTTTCAGTCGGATTTCAGAAAAATATACATCAAATGGAATTTTGATATGACCAGACCTTTCCAGTGTTAAAAAAGTTTCGGCAATTCCAAACTCCGGAAATTCCTGATATCATGATTTAATGACCTGAGGCTTGTGATGAAAGGCTGTACAACGTCCCCCTTCAAGTAAGCCCTTGATGAAGAAAACAGCAGCAGGAGGGCCTCTGAAATGGCTGACACTCAACTGAATGAAATGGAATTAATTTTAAAAAGACTGCAGAGAGGAGGGGAAAACGGGGTTGAGATGGCCTGGGTTGGAAACTTGGTTGAATGAGGAGGGTCAGGAGGAGAAACATGCAGAACTGGAAGGCAGGATCAGGGTCAGAATTGACAAAAGATTTGAGACAATGAAGCTAGGAAGGGAAGCAGTTTGGAGGCTTTAAGAGGCAGGGAACTAGAGACACGCTTTCATTTTGTACATTTCTATACGGAGGCTACACGAGTTTTGTATTCGGTGAAATGCTGCGAGACCATGCTTTGGTGTTCAGCTAGGACAGGGACACGGGTGAGGTGACCCAGACTGCCCCACCCAGGGACTCACCGGCCATTGTCGCGGCCCACGCCCCACACGCGGATGCTGACGATGGGCTGCGAGTGCAGCACGCTGCGGTCCATGGGGTCCACCAGGCTGAGCATGTCGTTCTCCAGGATCAGGTACATGTCTTTCCCCTGGGACATAATGAGAAAACACGCTGTCTTCCTCATGCAGGCTGGAAAGCCTAATTGCGTGTGGCATCCAGGAACGCTGTGTCAGCCACCAAAAGAAGTCACCCTGCGGTCTGTAATTTGTCTGCCCAAGAAATGTCCTTTCTGGACAAGAATACTGATATCTTTCCGATTCCTCTCATACACCCAATTTCTCTCTCCCTGAGTCCTCTGAAATGTGCTCCCATCCTGCTTTCCAGACTGCTCTTAAATTTAATTATTTACACTTCTGAATCTTTATGACAAAAGGCTAATGGTGGGTTCCCTGGAGAATTTAGTCTTTCACTAATTCTGTGCCCATTAAATTCTTAGAACCTCTATCTCCCCATTCTTCTGTCCAGCTCCTACCAAGCATCCCCTCGACGGCCTTTCCAGACCCACAACGATACCTGCTTCTTCTCGGCTTTTACACCACTTCCTAGCTGTGTGGTCTGCCTGACAGACAGCAGGCACAGCTTCGTGACAGTTCTCAGCACTAACAATGGCTAACATTTAAATGACTACATTAGGCCACGTGCTTAAGGTGCACTGGCTCATGATCTCTCTAAATTGCGCTCTAAGGGCTTGGATTGTTACTATCACCAGTTGGCAGTTGGGGAAACTGACACTGAAAGGTTAAGTAACTTGCTCAAGGTCTGACACAGAACCTGTGGGTGCTGCTGGGATCCCAGCATGGGGGAACACCCAGGTCTCTCAACTCCTGCACTGTCCTTCGGAATCTTACACTCTGGTGTCCCATCTCCCCACCTGTGTTGGCTTTCTGTGGGCACAAGCACTAGACTATTGATTCCCCCTGCAATCTCCCAGGCATAATTTTAGGACATCATTAAATATCTGTTGCACAGCTGAAACGCTCTCTCTCCTCAAGGTCATCTAGATGCTGTGGCACTGATGATGGGAGATCTGGCTCGGCAGAACAGTGAGGCTTCTTGGTAGGTCTTCAAATCTCAAAGTGAAACAGATAAACTGCTTTCTGGTATAGTTTTTGGGAATGATGTTTTAGTTTCCCACCAAACATTCTCGGAGTGAAATAGAGCTCTGATGCTCAGGGAGGCAGAGATAGGTGTCTCAGTGCCTCTGTCAGCCAGTGTTGAAGCTGTGGCCTGTGTCTACAGCTGAGATCCAGCCTGGTCTCAAATCTTCCCCCAAGAGCAGCTAAGCCATTTATAGATGAAAGCACTGGCAGAAAACACAACTCGTGTTGACTGTTGTGGTGAACACGATTCACAGAGCCTGGAGCATGCTGCCTTAGACCTACGGCTCTTCTAAAGGTCAGTCATTCACATGTTAGTATAAATCACAACCACCTTCCTTCTAAATCCTGGCCAAGAAGGAACAGCATTTTTGACTGAAGGAGAGTGAAAACAGGTGGAGAATTTGGTGGTAAACATAGGCCTGGGTTTTGTTCTTTATTTTTTTCTGAGATGGAGTCTCGCTTTGTCACCCAGGCTGGAGTGCAGTGGCATGATCTTGGCTCACTGCAACCTCCGCCTCCCAGGTTCAGGTGATTCTTCTACCTCAGCCTCTCGAGTAGCTGGGACTACAGATGCATGCCACCATATCCGGCTAATTTTTGTATTTGTAGTAGAGATGGGGTTTCAGCATGTTGGCCAGGCTGGTCTTGAACTCCTGACCTCAGGTCATCCATCTGCCGCAGCCTCCCAAAGTGCTGGGATTACAGGCATGAGCCACCGTGCCCAGCCATGCTTGGGTATTTGGATGGGAGATAATGCAGTGAGAGAGGACAGTAAAGTCAAACAACAGAAGAGTCTAAATGGCTTTTCCTGGATGGAAGAAAATTCTTCTAGTTCTCCCTTATGCTTGGAATGTAAAAGTCAGCTTGGCAATGCAGTGATTCAGCTCCACTTTAAGCAGACAAACTCCACCATGGAAAGGTTTAGAAACCTACCTCCCATTGGGACGTGCTGCTAGGAGAAAATGTGAGTGGAGTTCCAATCAGCTCAACCAAAAAGCAAAATTTTCTACCACTGCTGTGTTCACTAGAAGCAGAGAGAACAGCATCTATTCATGTAGCAAACACTATTCCAAGATGCTCCCAAAATGCTTTTTCTACAGGTCTTGGGCACACCAGGAATACAGCTTTTCCGGTTTGGTGTGAGTTTTATACACATTTGGTATCTGTACTTACTTCTTTCCTTTCTGAAATTATCTCAACTAACATTTCAAAATGTAATCACTCTGTTAAAAGGGAGAAATATATAAATATCAATTCCACAATTCATGTATAATGTTGATTCTTCAGAATGTAAGTCAAGAAGAATGTTATAAAGGATAAGTTGTCAACTTTTAGAGTAGAAGCATCAATATTTTTGTGTGTATGTGTGGAAGTCACCTTCCCCTTTGAGAACATGGGTCCTTCTTCCAGTCTGCAAAACTGCTCTTACAGACTGGCACATCCCATTTTGCAGGCATGTTTAGGGGAGTTCTGGGTCCCTAATGCTCACCCATAAATCTGTGTCACTTAGCTACTGAGAAACGCTCTCTCTCCAGGCCCCAGTCCTCACTGGGATCTGGCAGTGCTAAGAGATCAGTCACCCGGGGGCACCATGCCTACACTTCCTGCATTAATGGGAAAAGACACCTGAAAAACACCTCGGAGCCCCTGAGTACCACGTGTCACCGAGCCGTGGGGCTTCCTGAAACACAAAAGAATGTAAACAGCCTGCCGTACATCATTCTACGTGCCACTTACCTCTCCCCAAATCCCGACTGTGTCTCGGATGTCATTTTTGCAGTAGGAAAGTTGCCTGATGCAGTTGTTGACCGCAACACTACTTTTACCGGGGGCGAGGTCTTCTTCTGCCATCTCCACCCATCCCAGGGAACGCACAGCAAAACACTGGAAGACAGAGTAAGAGGACAGGAGGTCACTCCATGGTTTGGCCAATCATATCAGTTTACACTACTCCCCTCCCACAACTACAAGGTACTACACTTAATGCACTTTTATTTGCTTCATTATGTTCAATCATCTAATTGAGTTAACAAATCCTTTATTGCTAGAAATTAAATGGTAACTACTTTTTGCTATTTAAAAAAATGTAGTGACAAATATCTTTTTGCCTGATGTGTGCATGTGTTCAGATTTCTTCCTTAGAACAGATTACTAGAAGCAGGCCGGGTGCGGTGGCTCACACCTGTAATCCCAGCACTCTGGGAGGCTGAGGTGGGTGGATCACCTGAGGTCAGGGGTCTGAGACCAACCTGGCCAACATGGTGAAACCCCGTCTCTACTAAAAATACAAAAAACAGCCAGTCTTGGTGGCGGGTGCCTGTAACTCCAGTTACTCAGAAGGCTGAGCCAGGAGAATCGCTTGAACCCAGGATGCGGAGGTTGTAGTGAGCCAAGTTGGCACCATTGCACTCCAGCCTGGGAGACAGGGCGAGACTTCACCTCAAAAAAAAAAAAAAAAAAAAAAAAGAATAGATTACCAGAAATATAAGTATAGGGCTTATATTACAAAAATTTGGATATACAAATTTCTAAGCTCCTGATACCTCTCATAAGGCAGTTTTTTAAATAGTGAGAAATGCAACCCCATGAAATCTGTTATTTGGTAAGCACCTAGAAACGGTGGAGACAGAATGAATTAAATACATGTTAGGCACTTGTTTCTAATAACAGAGAAGGAAGATGTTTTCTCTAATACCCAGAAAGGCAGCAAAACAAGGAAAAAAAGTATTCACTCATGATAACAAATAAGTGTGTCAGGTCCCACAGTGTGACAAGGGAATCTTTAAATGCCACAGTGCCTGCAGAATTGACGGATTCATGCTTTTAAAACCATTTATTCTTGTATCACTTAGAGATACTTTGAGATCATACTACCTCTCTTTTTTTAAAGTTCCGTAATTCAATTTTTCCCTTTAATTAAGAAAGTACTATTATGCTGCATATTATAACAAGTAAAAAATCCAAAGACGTTATGAAGAAAAAACTTCACAGCCCATGTGAGGGTGACTTGGCTACAGCATTTGCCTTGCTGGTGATCACCAGGGTTGCTGCGTGCCTGAGCTGGGTCCCTCAACCCTCTCTGCATCCCTGATCCCATGCAAGCTGTCCAGCAGTTGCAGAGGCCACCTTCCCCGAAAGGCAGACCTGGAGCCACCCTTCCTTGGGAGCCAACAGACTGGCTCTCGAAGAACAGCTTTTAAAGTTTCCAAATGCGAGCTTCATAACCAAATGAAGAAATGCAGCAAAGTGTCCTAAAGTGATCACATTCGGTCTAGTGCCACCTTCCCTCTTCCAGTCACCGTGCGCAGACCGGGCACCCCCTTCCTGAGTAGTTGATCACACTTTGTCAGGGGAAAAAAAACTCACCAAAATATCAACGACAAAACAGCCCATTTAAGCAAACACTGCGCTGATCCTCAGGTCCTAGATAGAGGAGAAGGCTATGTGACCACCTCAGCGGTCACTCTGCTGATGGTGCACAAGGTGCCTTTCACAAAGAAACCAAAAAAAGAAGGCAGTCCCCGTGACAACCACAGAAGCTACTCAGGAATCTGAGTCTTGGGGAAAGGTTCCGCACATGTACACACTGCAGGGAACCAGCCTGATGGTGAAGAGGAGGTCCCGGGTGCCAGAGGTGGCTATGGCCAATTGAGGGCTGGCCAGGTCTTGCCTGGCCTGCCTGCCCCTCCGCAGCTCTGCTCCCTCAGTCTCAGACCAAAGTGTGTTTCTCCAGGTGGATGTGTTGGATATTCCACAGAAGCACCCCACCAAATGTGCTGCTTTATGAAAATGCATGATTTTGCCAGTCTGACCCCTAAGTGCCCAGGCCCTGCTGTTTCTCCAGAAAGTGCTGTGTAGCCCAGTAACCTCTCTCCCATGTCGGTTCCCAACCCAGGCCCTGGTCAGTAAAATCACAGTGTCCCAGCTGACTCCCCTGGCCTGCCATCCCAACCTTGTCTCCTACCACCTCTATTCAAATGTCAAAAGTATTAACTCAGTCAGTCCTCACCCCAACCCTTTGAGGTCGATACTAAGTTACTGTACCCATTTTATACATGAGGAAACTGGGTGCAGCACAGAGCTGGTACTAAGTTACTGTACCCATTTTATACATGAGGAAACTGGGTGCAGCACAGATCCAGGATTCAAACCTGGGCAGTTTGGCTTCTGGGCTCCTATACTTAACCACTTTGCTATATGCCTCTGAGATTTTCACGAGGGCACAATGTCAGATGGGGTTAGGATGATAAAGAAGGCTGGATAAACAGCCGGTAACCTCAATATAGTTCTTTTATTTTTTTTCCAAGACAGGTTCTTGCTCTGTCATGCTGGCTAGAGTGCAATGGCATGATCTTGGCTCACTGCAACCTCCACCTCCTGAGTTCAAGTGATCCTCCTGCCTCAGCCTCCCAAGTAGCTGGGATTACAGGTGCACACCACCATACCTGGCTAATTTTTGTATTTTTGGTAGAGATGGGGTTTCACCATGTTGGCCAGGCTGGCCTTTAACTCCCTGACCTCAAGTGATTGGCCTGCCTTGGCCTTCAAAGTGCTGGGATTACAAGCATGAGCCACCGCAGCCAGCGCTTAATACAGTTGTGAGTGTGTGTGGATCAAGAGTAGGTACGATCGGCATTCTAATCTCAGCTCTCTGATGTACTGGTACTGGGACCTTGGAAAAGTCACTTACTAAGTCCCAATTTTGTTCATTTGTAAAAATGGGAGTAATAATAATAATTACTTCAGAGGGTTTTCGTGAGGAGAAAATAAGTAGTTTTTAGCATATAAAAAACACTTGAATATTTGTTGAATGAACAAGCAAATAAATACAGTGTCATATAACTCTTAACTGAATAATCAAGAAGGAAAAATGAAAGATTTGTTTTAGGGTGACCACATGTCCCAATTTTCCCCTCAATAGTTCTGGGGTATCCCTGTCATTCTGGCAAGATTATTCAGAGCAGCCCCTTCTACTCTCAAAAAGTGTCCTGGGTTAAACAATAAATTATATGATCACCTTGGTCAAAATTCTAGTGAATTCAGCTTCTGGCATGGAAACTGGGGCTTGGACAGGGTACTGTGGCATGCCCATGAGGAAATGGGATTCAAGATCCACAGAAGCTGCCATCAGGACAGCATCTCAGTGATCCTGGCCGGGGTGAACCCTAAGACAGTACTGTTACTGCGAGATACTTCTCTTCAAACTAGAAGTCAGAAATGCATTTTCCCACCGTCTCCAGCTGCCTACTGTAACATCCTACAACCTAGGACTGCTCAAAAGAATTCAGTAACGACAAAGAAGGTAAAAAAGAACACTGGCTGTTTTCTCTCTTTGGAGTCCAAGATGACAAAAATTTTGATCTAAACAGCTCACTGAACACCAAGAGTATCATTCTTGGCTAAAATATGCAAATCACCCGACCTCATCCAAGCACATTAAGAATACTGTTTTTGCTGGACATGGTGGTTCACACCTGTAATCCCAGCACTTTTGACCAGAGCCGGTGGATCACTTGAGGATAGGAGTTCCAGACCAGCCTGGCCAACATGGTGAAACCCCGTTTCTACTAAAAATACAAAAATTAGCCAGGTGTGGAGGAGGACACCTGTAATTCCAGCTACTCGGGAGGCTGAGACAAAAGAATCGTTTGAACCCGGGAGGCGGAGGCTGCAGTGAGCCAGGATCGCACCACTGCACTCTAGCCTGGGCGACAAGAGCAAAACTCTGTCTCAAATAAAAAAGAAAAAAAATTGTTTTGTCATATTGATGAATACAAGCCTGACATGTTACTCTAGTGAGTTTATCTAAAGTCATTTTTCTTGTGTAACCCTGCTGTTGTTTGAATTTAGTCTCTCATCTGAAGAGTGTCACCCCATTCTCTGTGGCCAAAGTGAAAGGAAACAGGTATACAGGGAATATGCAGCTCCGCCCGAGGGGCCAGCTTGGCTTCTTCCCAAAGAACGGAGCAGCAATGAGCAACCTGCACTGTTTGGTGATGCCCCCGTGTGGCCAGGAAGGTTCATAACCACCACCACTTTCCCTTAAACCCAGGAAGGGATGCTGAGCGTAATCAGTTCTGGGAATAAAGGCTCGTCTTGGAGCATGGGAAGAACTCAAAATATTTAACGAAGTCATCTACCACTTAAAAAAAAGTTAATAAAAAAAAATCAACATATACACTTTGACTTAGGCTCATTCTTCAATAATTCTTAACCAAAAGGGCAACAGAGTAATGGTTCAGCGTAGAATCGTGTCATCAGAGGGGTCTGGATTCAAGTCATCATTTTGCTACTTTCTGGCTGGTGACTTTAGGTTAAGTCACTTCAGGTCTCTAAGTCTCAGTCTCTTCATCTGTAAAACAATAATGCTACCTATACTTATAGCATATGCAAGGCCTAAAGAAGATAATGCTGGTAAAATGCTTAGCATCATGCCTGGCAGATAGTCAAAACTTGGCAAATCCTTATTGTTATTTTTTGTTTGTTTATTGTTTTTGAGATGGAGTGTCACTCTTTCACCCAGGCTGGAGTGCAGTGGCATGGCGTCAGCTCACTGCAACCTCCGTCTCCCAGGTTGAAACGATTCTCCTGCCTCAGCCTCCTGAGTACCTGGGATTACAGGCATGTGCCATCAGACCTCGCTAATTTTTTGTCCTTGCGGTAAAGACGAGGTTTCACCATGTTGGCCAGGCTGGTCTCAAACTCCTGACCTCAGGTGATCCACCCACCTTGGCCTCCCAAAGTGCTGGGACTATAGGTATTTGACAAAGCATCTGGTTTTTATTATTATTATTATTGATAAACTTTTACTCTTTTCTATTAGTGGATTTTAAGAATTTCTCTAGTTTAATAGATTTCAGCCAAAGCCAGCATGTGGAGATGTACTGTAGACCGTGATACATATGAATATATAACCTGGAGGGCTTTCTTAAAACACATAACAGGCCGGGCACGGTCTCTCATGCCTGCAATCCCAGCACTTTGGGAGGCTGAGGTGGGCGGCCCACTTGAGGTCAACCGAGTGAGACTCCATCTCAAAAAAAAAAAAAAAAAAAAAAAGAAAGAAAGAAACACACACATACACAGACAGAACACTCGACCCCTTCCCCAGAGTTTCTGATTCAGTAGGTCTGGGTAGGACTCAAGAGTCTCTATTTCTAACCAGCTCTCAGATGATACCGAAGCTGTGATCCGGGAGCCACACCTTGAGAACCACTGCTATAGACAGATGGCTCCTTTCTTTACCTAAAGTTATGTGGTTCCTCAGATTGAAAGTAAAATCTAGGTTCAAATCCCAGGGCTGCCTCTTACCATTTTTGACCTTGGGTGAGTTAGTTAACCTGTCTGTGTCTCAATGTCCTCGTTATAAAATGTGGGTACTAAAAATAGTCTCACAACAACCTATCAAATGTTGTGAGGATTAACTGGGCTAAATTCAAGCTTGCTGCTGCTTCTGTTATTGTTGTTAGTTACTATGGGCATTTAAGGGATCTGGGTCATGGCTGACCCAGAAGGGACACAGCTTTTGACCTGGGCCCCCTTCTCTCCCATTTGTTCTCTTCTTCCACAGTGGAATCGAGTCATCCTATCTTAGTTGTAAAACCCATCTTGTGTGGAGCTTCTATCTCTGAGTTTTATAATACAGCTATCTTCTTGCAGAGGACCTCTCCTTAAAATGTGTGTCATGGAGCAGAACACAGAGCAAAGCCTGGGTATCTATGACCAGATGGTCCTGGGTTCGAATTGTATTCCAATCGGTGGATGCTCAGCCTCCAGGCATCTAAGGTTACTCAGTTACTCAGTGATAAGGAAATGAAGAAGGGCAAGTGGCTGGGACATTGTAGGCCCTCAGCAAGTATGTACTTTGTTCTCTCTGGTTCCAGAAGATACTATTATTTGAATTTTTGTTTTCCCCAGTCTCCCATTTCTCTTTTCCCTTGCTGAATTTCTAGGTTTCTGTCCTTTTCCTTCCTCCGGGCTTTAATGCAGGCAGCAAAATCACAGCGTGCTGTCAGAAAACTGTGGGATCTCCTCCAGGGACCAGGAGGGGCAGGGGATGCAGTGAGGGGTGAGACCAGGGGCTGGGAGCCAGTGAGCTGTGGGATACAAGCCTTGCCTCTAGCCAGACAAGTTGGCCTCGGGGTACAGGACCAAAGAAGACAGTGGTAAAATGAGCTCATGTCCACGAAGATGCATATCCAACACCCAGGGCACAGCCACTGCTCTGTGACTGTTGAGAGATAGTGACCAAAAGGTAAATGGTACCAGAACATGTAACAACATTAAGTTACAGATGTTAAAAAACTACAAAAGCTCACATCAAAAAGCTAAAATGTGGCCCAACACTACAAATGTAATCCTAATTAACAGTCATCTATGGGAATTACTTACCATTCAAGCCTAATTATCCTATAGCACAATAACAACTGTGTATTTGTGCTGATAACATTTACTGGGTGACTATTTAGTTCCTGGAGGACCTACAGAGATGAGTGCCTTTTCTTCCCTGTAGATACATCTGAGTTAACTGAGAGTATCTGAGAGTAGATAAGTTCCTGCTCTTGAGAAGCTTGTGACACAGCAGACACATAGCAGTAATCTATAGCACGGACCATGAAGGGTGCACTGAGGCACAAGCATGGGCTGGGAGCTCATGGAAGGAGAGTTTTTTGTTCTGTTTTGTTTTTTGTTTTTGAGATGGAGTCTCACTATGTTGCCCAGGCTGGAGTGCAGTGGCAGCGTCTTGGCTCACTGCAACCTCTGCCTCCTGGGTTCAAGTAATTCTCCTGCCTCAGCCTCCCAAGTAGCTGTAATTACAGGCGTGTGCCACCACACTCAGCTAATTTTCTGTATTTTTAGTAGAGACAGGGTTTCACCATGTTGGCCAGGCTGGTCTCCAACTCCTGATCTCAAGTGATTCGCCCATCTCGGCCTCCCAAAGTGCTGGGATTACAGGTGTGAGCCCTGAGCCTGGGCTTTTTTTTTTTTTTTTTTTTTAAATTCAGAGTTAGTGATGGACAGCTTCTTAAAAGACATGAAATTCAGCTGAGCCTTGCAGGACAGATTAATTCATTTATTCAACAAATATTTATGACACCTACCATATGCCAGGCACTGGAGACTTATTATCAATGGGCCAAACAGACCAAACACCCTGCCCTACGTAGTATTTCAAAAAACTGGAAGGGCGTATTTGTTTGATGGCCACATCCAAGGTCACACAGCTCTGTGGGCATGGATCAAGAAGAGTAAGGTGCAACTATGGGAGAAGGGGCCCACAGCAGAGTGGCTTGGGGCCCAGGTGTTCAAGCCACTAACTCTGGGATGAAATCTCAGGTCAGCCACTTATTAGGAGTGTGACCCAGGTTACTCAATCTTGGTGAGCCTCAGTTTCCTCATCTGTTGCTGTGAGGATAACAGGATGGACCTCGTAGGGTCCTGGCAAGATGAAATGGGATGGCTTAGATTAAGAATCTTGCAAAGGGCCTGGCCCAAAGGAAATAGGTGAGAAAAGGTGACCACTATTTTCTCAAGGTCTCTGATTCCCCAGTCCTGACACATCATTGCCAGCTATGCCAATCTAGTTTTGTTTTTACAATTAATGGCTGAGCAACATTAAGGATACCCCTAGGTGGTGGGGGACAGGGAGAGATGCAGAGCCTGGTGGGGGTGGGGGATGCTCTGTCCTCTTCAGAAGGGCAGGCTCCATCTCATCAGATGACTTCAGGGTTTTCTTTTTGAGACAGAGTCTTGCTCTTGTCACCCAGGCTGGAGTGCAGTGGCGCGATCTCGGCTCACTGCAACCTCTGCCTCCCAGGTTCAAGCCATTCTTCTGCCTCAGCCTCCCTGAGTAGCTGGGATTACAGGCACCCGGCACCAGACCGAGCTATTTTTTTGTATTTTTAGTAGAGATGGGGTTTCACCATGTTGGCCAGGCTGGTCTCAAACTTCTGACCTCAGGTGATCCACCCATCTCGGCCTCCCAAAGTGCTGTGGTATTACAGGCATGAGCCCGGCTTTTTGTTTTGTTTTGTTTTTGAGACTGAGTCTCTCTCTGTCTCCCAGGCTGGAGTGCAGTGGCACGATCTCGGCTCACTGCAACCTCCGCCTCCCAAGTTCAAGCGATTCTCGTGCCTCAGCCTCCTGAGCAGCTGGGATTACAGGCGCCCATCACCATGCCCAGCTAATTTTTGTATTTTTAGTAGAGATGGGGTTTCACCATGTTGGCCAGGCTTGTCTCCAACTCCTGACCTCAAGTGATCCACCCACCTCAGCCTCCCAAAGTGCTGGGATTACAGGCGTGGGCCACTGTGCCCAGACACACTTCAGGGATTTTATTAAGGGTCCACGGACCTGGGAGATCCATGGATGGGCTTCAGGAAGTTCTAAACACCCTGAAAATATATCCAAAATTATGTGTGTGTATGTGTGTGTGTGTGATGGAAAGATGGTCCAAAGCTGTCACCAGTTTTCCAAAATCTGTAAAAATACAAAGTACAGTAAATCTTCACTTAACATCGTTGATAGGTTTTTAAAAACTGTGACTTTAAGCAAAATGACCTACCTTGAATAAGGTTGTTTCGTTCAACTTCTTTTAATGCTGTTTTGCTATAATGTTGATGAGAAAAAAATTTGCTTTCCTTATACATCATTTCTCTTGAAGTTGGAGTTGCTGAGAACTCCAGTTAAGTAAGGATTTACTGTACTTTAAGAGAGTTCCAAAGAGGTTAGATAGCAGAGTGCTCACTTGTCAAGACATCAACACATATTTTATGTGTGTATACACATCAGAGCTAGCAAAAGCTTTCTAGTTAGCATCACAGTCCGCTTTTGGTTAGTGGATGAGGAAAACGGTTAAATGGCTCTACAGAGGAAATGATCAGGAATTTAAGGGTGAACAGAAGAAACGGGTATAGGGAAGTAGGGAGGGGCAAGAAAGGGCTGCACAACTTCCAGGTGGCTGGCAGTTGAGCCGACAGGCAGGACTGAATGACTTGTGAAGGTGAGAAAGTCTGACTCAGGTTTTTTTTTTTCCTTTTCTGAGACGGGGTCTCACTCTGTCACCCAGGTTGGAGTACAGTGGTACAATCATGGCTCACTGCAGCCTTGACCTCCCAGGCTCAAGCGATCCTTCCACCTCAGCCTCCCAAGTGGCTGGGACTACAGGCGTCCACCACCACACTCTGCTAATTTTTGGTTTTTTGTAGAGTAAAGATCTTGCCATGTTGCCCAGGCTGGTTTCAAGCTCCTGAGCTCAAATGATCCTCCCACCTTGGCATCCCAAAGTGCTGGGATTACAGGCGTGAGCCACCCCACTGGACTCAACACCCAGTTTTTAATACAAGAAACTGGCCAGGGACAGTGGATTGTGCTCATGCCTATAATCCCAACTACTTGGGAGGCTGATGCAGGAGGATCACTTGAGGCCGGGAGCTCAAGACAAGCCTGGGTGACAAAGTGAGACATGGTCTGTAAAAAAATTTTTTTAAATTAGCCAGGCACAGTGGTGCATACCTGTCATCCCAGCTACTAGAGAGGCTGAGGTGGGAGGATCACTTGAGCTCAGGAGCTCGAGGCTGCAGTGAGCTACGGTCAAGCCACTGTATTACAGCTTAGGTGACAGAGCAATACTCCATCTCTAATAAAAGCAATAATAAAATTTAAAAATGGGCTGGGTGCAGTGGCTCACGCCTGTAATCCCAGCACTCTGGGAGGCCAAGGTGGGCAGATCACCTGAGGTCAGGAGTTCGAGACCAGCCTGGTCAACATGGTGAAACTCCATCTCTACTAAAAAAATACAAAAATTAGCTGGGCGTGGTGGCAGTCGCCTGTAATCCCAGCTACTTGGGAGGCTGAGGCAGGAGACTTGCTTGAGGCCAGTAGGCAGAGGCTGCAGTGAGCCGAGATCGTGCCACTGCACTCCAGCCTGGGCGACAGAGCGAGACTCCGTCTCAAAAAAAAAAAAAAAAGATGCAAGACACTGATTTTGATGTAAGCCCCCCTTGGTATTACCCTTGATGCACCAGCAAAGGGCCTCTTACAGAGATGGCTGATGTTGTCAAGGGGAATTAAAGGAGAACGTTGGCAGAGAAAAAGGAACATGCAAAAGTTTCAGCGTAGAGAACAGGGATTCAACATGAGAGAAATAGAAGCCACAGGGAACTGGCAGGGTTTTGGGGAGGATACACAGCCCACTGCAGGATATGGGATTCCAGCCTGTCTCGCTAGATCCTAGGAACATGGTGATCCTGGCTGCTGCCTACGCTGCAGAGCTGCTCTATGGAGACCTTTTCTATCTGTGTTCTGGGGGTCAGGTGGAAAAAAGCCATGTATTCCTGCTATATGGGACAATGAAGAAGAACCTTTTTAATAATCATATAGCCCACATACTATTTATTTCACATTGGTGGCCAGAATAACGTACACTTAGGGTACATTTGTTACATTTGATAGCCCATGTTTTGCGATATTTCCCTAAGAGTTAAGAACAGCCCTCTGTCATCTCCCACAGTTACTGCAGCCAGTAGAAACAGCAATGGGTCTGATTTCTGCCTGCAGCCCAAGGTCTTTTCACCGCCCAGGTTTCACTGACAAATAAGGCAGCTGGGCCGGGTGCATTAGTTCACTCCTGTAATCCCAGGACTTTGGGAGGCTGAGGCAGGCAGATCACTTGAGGTCAGGAGTTTGAGACCAGCCTGGCCAACATGGCAAAACCCCATTTCTACTAAAAATACAAAAATCAGCAGGGTGTGGTGGCACAAGCTTGTAGTGCAAGCTACTTGGGAGGCTGAGGCAGGAGAATTGCTTGAACCTGAGAGGTGGAGGTTGCAGTAAGCCGAGATGGCGCCACTGCAACTCCAGCCTGGGCGACAGAGTGAGACTCCATCTCATAAATAAATAAATAAATAAATAAATAAAGCAGTCAGTGAGCAAAGGACTGTGACCTAAAACAACTTTCACAGAGTCCATACGAAAAAATATGCAAGCTTTTCAAGGTTCAAAATACCTCTTGGATGTTGCCTCCGTAGTAGAGAAGTCTTTAGTAAACCGGCATTTGTGGTCAATACAGGCAGAGAGAGAGATCACCGTCCTTATGTATATGGTTTCTTTGCTATTCCTTTTTTTTGGGAAATACTGAAATGCTTTTCAAATCTAAGATGTCAGTGGGTTCTGCCAGAGAGGTGTCTGGGGATTCTCTGGAGTGAAGCTTGACCCAGTTCTCCATTGGGCTGAAGCAAGGAATCAGCGTGATTCATTATTCAGCATGGCAGAGACCATGGTGGCCAGGGAGGACCCAGAGAGCATTTCTACACTGGTCCCCATGAGCGCTTTAGCTGTTTCTGCCATTTTCCCAGACTGTCTACAACACAGTGAGCACTCAGGCAGAAAACACGATGCATGGCCCTTTGAGGCCCCGGGCCCACTAGTGCCATTTACTTAACTTTCCCCCTTCCTATTTTTCAGAGCAAGACACATAACTGGGAAAGCTTCCCTGAGGTTAACCTCTGACAGGCCCTTCTACAAAGAGGATGGTCATGATCATAGCTAACCCCCATGCAGCACTTACCACGTGCCAGGCACTAAGGATTGACCCATAATTAAAATATCGCCCACGATATCCATCTCCTTGCCTGCCCGCCACCCACTACTGGCTAGTCCCTTCGTGAAGGGCGGTTCCCAGCCCAGGTCACCTCTGTCTCTGCTCACAGGGCCAGGAATACTAACCCCATCCCCTGCAGCTGGGAAACACCCAGTGCACACGCAGTCACACAAAATGAATGCTACATTATTTGACACAAGGAAGGGGAAAGAGGCAACACAGTTGAGCAGCGGCCTCACAATCCTTCTTCACACACAGCACGGAGCCGTGCGAGTTCCCGGGATGTAAAGCTTCCCTGATTTCAAGTTCTTAAATAAAAATGAAAGGATTCTTTCAAAGCAGATGCATCTTTACTTGTTCTCCCCTGAGCCATTCCCAAGTCAGCTCCTGCCTGCGATGTCTATTCCTAACGTCCTCCCTCTGTCGAAGAAAGCACTTGCAGACTTGCCACGAAGCAACCTTGAGAAAAGCAATCATGTCGAGATTTATAGGAACCACTGATGTGCTGGAGAGAATGCACGAAGGCGGTCTCACTCCAGTGGGGGCTGAGATGAGATTCGGCGTCTACTTTAACTATTGCTGGGGAATCTTTGCTTCCTCACGCTTATTCAGGGGAAGCCAAAGCTCCTCATTCCTCTACACTAAGGGATCTCTTTGGTAAGGGTACGACGGTCCAGAGCAGCAGCCTAGACACCTTCCTGACCCCTCATGTGGCTTGAGTGGGGAAGGGGGAATGAGTTTGACAAAGGTCAGTGGTCTGAGGCCATGCTGGAGCTGGGGAGGGTGCCACTGTCCTGGAGGGGCCTGGATTTGGCTTCTAATTTAAGGCATACATTTGTGTAGCATTAAAGTCATGACATCAACATGCTTTCCTTTTAAGACACAAGATACACATTTTTGCATGGCAATGAAATAATGTCTTCAATGTATTCTAAGCATAGTTTCTAAGTATTCATTGTTAACTTAAAAGCATTCTCAGCTGGGCACAGTGGCTCACATGTATAATCCCAGCACTTTGGGAGGCTGAGGTGGCTCCTGCTTGAGCCCAGGAGTTCGAGACCAGCTTGGGCAAAACGGCAAGACCCTGTTTCTACAAAAAATTTAAAAGTTAGCTGGGCATGGTGGCGCATGCCTGTAGTGCCAGCTACAGGAGGTGAGGCTGAAGTGAGAGGATGAGGCAGGAGAATCGCTTGAACCTGGGAGGCAGAGGCTACAGTGAGCTGAGGTGCACCACTGCACTCCAGCCTGGGTGACAGAGTGAAACCTGTCTCAAAAAAAAAAAAAAAAAGAAAAAGAAAAAAGAAAAAAGAAATTCCCACCAGTACTTAGTTAAGGGGATTTCAGAGTTCCAACGACGAGGAAGGAAACTTCCATTTAAAGCGTTCTGACGTAACCACAGGTGCTTTATTATAAGTTACCTAACTTAATTTAGTTCAATTTTCACAACCCAGTGAACCCAGTGAAAGAGGGACTCTGCGTCTTTAACTGTCCACACAACGCATTGGCAACATTTTGACCATGAAAGGAGTTGAACCCTCAATCTTCCGACCCAAAGTGAGATGTCTTTTCCATTAGGCCACATGGTCTCCTCTCTCCCATTTTTGAGAGAAGCAAACAGACTCCTGGCAAATTTAAGGTTTCCTAAAACAGAGCTGGTAGAAAGGAGTATCCCGCATGTGCACTTATTGAGAATGTGTGTATATACATGTACATATGCGTGTATATGTGTGCACATGGGTATATATGCATATATATGTAAATACGTGTATATACATGCATATATGCATGTCTATATGAGTATATGTAGACGGATCTAGGTACAGATAGACATATATGAAAGGGACTCAGCTAGAGACTTCCGTTTACATATCTTATTTAATCAACTTAATCCATATAACAACACGAGGCAGATATTATTGTTGCCATTTCACAGATGAGGAAACTAAGGTACAGCGTAGTTGTTAAGACTGAATTGTGTCCCCTCCCCAATTCCTATGCTGAAGTCCTAACCCCCAATGTGACTGTATTTGGAGAAAGGGTCTTTAATGCAGTAATTAAGTTAAATGAGCTCTTAACAGTGGGGCTCTACTCCAATCGGACTGATAATGCTTTATTTTATTGAATTTTTTTTCTTCTTTTTCTTTTTTTAGACACAGTCTCATTCTGTCGCCCAGGCTGGAGTACAGCAGCTCACTGCAACCTCTGCCTCCTGAGTTCAAGCAACGATCCTATCTCAGCCTCCCAAGTAGCTGAGATTACAGGTGCGTGCTACCAAGCCTGGCTGATTTTTGTATTTTTAGTAGAGATGGGGTTTTGCCATGTTGGTCAGGCTGGTCTCGAATTCCTGACCTCAGGTGATCTGCCCGCCTGGGCCTCCCAAAATGTTGGGATTACAGGTGTGAGCCACTGTGCCTGACTTTCTGTTTTTTTAGACAGGGTCTTGCTCTGTTGCCCAGGCTGGAGTGGCGCGATCTTAGCTCACTGCAGCCTTCACCTTTTGGGCTCAGCCTCCCCTGAGTAGATGGGACTACATGTGTGCACCACCATGCCTGTTAATTTAAAGAAGGTGGGTTTTTTTGTAAAAATGGGGTTTCACCATGTTGCCCAGGCTGGTCTGGAACTCCCGGGCTCAAGCCATCTGCTCACCTCAGCCTCCCAAAGTGCTGGGATTACAGGTGTGAGCCACTGTGCCTAGGTGTGTGTGTGTGTGTGTGTGTGTGTAATGTGCGTGGTGTGTGTGTGTGGTGTGTGTCTGTGTGTGTGTGGGGGGTGTGTGTGTGTGTGTGGTATCCTTATAAGAGGAGGAAGAGACAGCAGGGGGGCCCCCACACAGAGAAGAGGCCATGTAAGGACAGAACAAAAAGGCAGCCAGCACAAACCCAGGAGAGCGGCCCCAGGGGAAGTCAACCCTGCTGTCACAGTGACCTTGGACTCCCAGCCTCCATAACTGTGAGAAAAGAACGTTTCTGTAGTTGAAGCCACCTCTTCTGTGGTATTTTGTTATGGCAGCCCCAGCCAACAAACACACAGTGGTGTATGCACTTCAGGTAACCATGAGCATATGGCGGAGCTGGCAGTGAGGCCTGAGTTTGTGTACCGACAAATTCCTATCTCCGTGCTTTGCTGCCTCCTAGGTGCGGCAACAATGCTGGTTTTCCTGACCGAGAGAGGGAGGCCGGCATCCCCAGGCCACACCTAACACCTCTCACCCCGACACGTGTGTGCACAACGCACCTCCTCCCCTCCTCACAGTCTTATAGGTGCACCCAGTAGCCACACCTGGCTGGCACCAGAGCCCAGGGAGGCCAGCCCCACTCTAAAGAGGTCCCGAAGAATTCAAGGCCTCCTAGGAGTACCCTGAGAAGGAAATACTCCCTCAACAGAGAGTGAGTACTTCAAAGTCCACCAGCTCTAGGTTTATATCCTTGGGGTGGTCCAGAGGCTTCTCAGAATTACCTCAGAGCCCACACTGGCGGAGCCCCCACTGCAGGCACCAAAAGTCCTGAGGTAGTGTGGGTGCCCTTGGGCAAACTGTCCACCAGGGGGCGCCATCACCCAACATCTGCTAACAGATCACTGGAGGCAAGGAAGCCCATGGAGGAAAGGAAATGCCCAGGCAACCAACTAACTGCCTGCTAGCTGCGTCCCCCTCCCTCCAGGCCACAGCACTGCTCTCCACAGTGTTCTCCAGAGGTCTAGGACTGTTACTTCCAGGGGCAACCTGCAGAGGAGCCCAGTGTGGGGCTGAGGCCTCTGGGCCTCCCCTGTCACAGTGGCCCTGCTCTTGCCCTTACACAGAAGGGCTTCTGCTACTAAAGAAAGGCTGGTACACCATGCAATCGCAATTATTTGCAATGCCTGCTCCACAGCGACTCTCATTAACCTGCTGAGCGTGTTCAATCATCAGCACATCACGAACAAGTCATACAAATTTAAAAACATCAAGCAGAATGTCAACTTATTTACAGAGAGAAATGCAAGTGTCACTCGACTGCATGTTCAGGGTGGCTAATGAGAGAGTTTGCTCTCTGCAGGAAATCCACTCCTTTTCAATCCCCAGGCCACGACAGGCTGACGAACAATGATGCAGGCAGAGGAGTCTCACAATCAGCATCGTAACGGCCAGGATCCTTGCAGATTCCTCACTCATGCCAGAGACACGCCTCCGGGTTGTGATTTAGTACAGAAACGGTTGATTGCATTAGTCATTTCCTGCCCAGGAACCAGGCTGGCATTATGAGTCCTATTTTTATCAATGGAAAATTTGAGCAAAGGTGGGATCAACTGAGAGATGCAGCCCAACGTTTCCAGAATGTCATGGAACAAATTATGTGTATGTTTACTTAAACATGAACTTGCAGGCATATCTCATTAGACATATATAATCTGATAATCACTTATAATCATCATCATGATACTAGCAGTGACTATCGAGGGCTGACTCTGTGCTGAGTGATTTATATACAAGTCTGGTCTTGGCAGGGAAAGCATGAAGGTGGGCGCTGACATTTACATAGCATTTGCCACAAGCTGCATGCTTTACAGCATGTAGCACAACATGTTTTCACAACAACCCTACAAAGTAGGTGCTGTATCTCTTATTTTCTAAACGAGAAACTGAGGTTCAGGGAGCTTAGTTGGATTGTCTAATGTCACACTGCAAATAAACAGCAGAGCTAGATTTGATCTGAGGTTTAATTTTCCAGAAGACATCAGTTTAGCAAAATGGCACAACTTAGGAACAGAGGGATCCCAGCTCTAGTCACTTATTTTTGTATTATGATTGTTTTTGAGACGGAGTTTTGCTTTTATGCCCAGGCTGGAGTGCGATGGTGCAATCTCGGCTCACTGCAACCTCTGTCTCCCAGTTTCAAGCAATTCTCCTGCCGCATCCTCCCTAGTAGCGGGGATTGCAGGCACCCACCACCATGCCTGGCTAATTTTTTTTTTTATTTTTTGGTAGCGATGGGGTTTCACCATGTTGGCCAGACTGGCCTCGAACTCCTGACTTCAGGTGATCTGCTGCCTCGCCCTCCCAAAGCGGACTGGTCGTTTTTTTTATTTTTAGAGAGAGGGTCTTGTTCTGTTGCCCAGGTTGGAGTGCAGCGGTAAGATCATGGCTCATTGCAGCCTCAATCTTCTGGGCTCAAGTGATCCTCCTACCTCAGTCTCCCGAGTAGCTGGGACTACAGGCTACGCACTACCATACCCGGATAATTTCTTATTTTTTGTAGAGATGGGGTCTCACTGTGCTACCCAGACTGGTCTTCAACTCCTGGGCTCAACAGATCCACCTGCTCCAGTCACCCAAAGTGCTAGGATTACAGGCGTGAGCCACTGGGCCCAGCTCCCAGTCCTAGTCTTGATTCCCCATTCTCTGCTCTACATTAGCTGTTCTATTAGCAGAAATGCTCAATCTAAAGGGGGCTCCTTGAGATCAGGCCTGCTCTGTGGACCTCTGTACGCCCACCATCCAAAAGTGGCCCCGGATATACGACATGCTCAAGAAATATTTGTCAGATGAAGACACTCGAGCTTGAGACAGACTGAAGTATCACGGCAAGGCCGGGCCAGACATGGCTGGGGGTTCTGGACCACCGCCCCGTAGTTGTGCCTTCAGTACATTCATCATCCTTAGTTTCCTCATCTGCATCACTGGAGGGATAATCCTGCCTTTGCAGGCACTGCTGAGGATTCAAGGGGCTGTGAACCCTGGCAGCCAGCCCGGCACAGCCTATGGGAAGCAGTTGTTTTTACTAGAATAATAGTAAAATTGTATACAGCCTGGACTCTGAAGCCAGAGATCGCAATTTGAATCTCAGCTCCCTACTTAATTCCTGTGTGACACATGGCAAGTTGCTGACCTTCCCGTGTCTTGGTTTTTCTAACATGGAAACGACAGACATAGGGTTGACCCTTGAACAACATGGATTATTTAGACTGTGTAGGTCCACACAGGTTTTTTTCAAGCAAATGCAGATTGAAAATAGAGTATTCGCAGGATGCAGAAATCGTCAGGGACAACTGTGAGACTTGAGTATGCGTAGATCTGGTATACTCAGGGGTCCTGGCATCCATTGTCCGCATGTACTGCGGGATGACTGTACTCAGGTTCTAAGGAGTGTTGGGAGCACTAAATGGTATCACGTGTATAAAGTGCTCACAATGGTACCGGGTAAGCATGCAATGTGTCAACCTTTATTATGATTAGCTCTAAAGTATTGATAAATCCTGACCTAAGCCATGCCTAGTGATACAAAAGTCATATAAAATATCCATTTAGTCGGGGGACGTAGGGTCAGGTACCATGTCCAACTCCAGGTGTCTTACACTGTAGGCCACAGGGCCAGTCCTTCCTGTGGGCTTACTCTGCCCAACTCAATCCATGTCTGGCTTATCAGGAGCGCCATCGTAAGCTGCTGGGGCCTGGAACTTGTAGACTGGAGCCCATATCCAAGGGTCCTGGGGCACCTCAACACAGGTGCATCCTCAGCTCTTCCTGTGTCTGTAGTCCTCTTAAGTGGGCCTCCAGCTGGTCCTGGATCAACACCCAGCGGGACACAGATTCCTGTGCTGGAGCTGAGCCTCCATGCAGAGCTTTGTGCTAATTTCTTCTCTAGGTACCAGTGAGATCTAGATAACTCATTGTCATGACATCACCTCCCTCCTCCCTCTGCCCCTATGCAGACTTTTAGCTTCAGAGCACTGGGATGCTGCAAAGGCCTGCTCATTAAATTGGACTCCCTAGACATCGAACAGGCCTGCAGAAGCTTTGGAGAGTATAGTTTGGACTATTTCTGCACTCGGCGATACGGGACAAGCACAGAAGGTAATAATATTTAGTTTGTTCAAAAAGCCAAATGCTTTTGCAAAATACTCTCTCTTATTTAATAGGAAATAGAGATTGTCTTATGGAAGAGTGGGATGGGAACCTGTGGAAGAGACATCCTAAATCCAACCCCTGGCAGTCTGACATAGGGCTGCTGTCAGATCCCCATAGCCACTCCCCCAATCACAGTGCTTCCTAGACATCCCTAACCCATCGCAGCCTAAGGCCTACAAAGACAGTTCAGTGGCTGGGCATGGTGGCTCATGCCTGTAATCCCAGCACTTTGGGAGGCCAAGGTGGGCAGATTACCAGGTCAGGAGTTCGAGACCAGCCTGGCCAACATGGTGAAACTCCGTCTCTAATAAAAAATACAAAAATTAGCTGGGTGTGGTAGCAGGTGCCTGTAATCCCAGCTACTCAGGAGGCTGAGGCAGGAGAATTGCTTGAACCCGGGAGGCGGAGGTTGCAGTGAGTCGAGTTCGCGCCACTACACTCCAGCCTGGGTGACAGAGCAAGATTCCATCTCAAAAAAAAAAAAAAAAAAAGGACAGTTCAGTTATTGCAAAAGTATCTCCAAGAATCACGATCTGAGAGTGACCGTGGAAATTCTCCTGGTGGAACAGTGAACACGTTACACAAAAGGGAACTTCATCAAATCTGCTGCTGGAGATGCTCAAACGCCAAGCAAAGCTGAGTGTGCGGCAGTAAACATGAGAATCACATCCCACCTTCTCGGAGTTTGAGTAAGAGCCCATGGAAGTCGAGGCCAAGAAGCTCGGCTGGCAGAATCCTGCTTCTATTCCTGCTGATACACAGCAGATGTCTGTGCTACTGGGACACCATTCTTACTCCTTGAAAGTGTGAGTGGTATTTTAGTTTTCTCCTGCAGGAGTCTTGGAAAAGATTGGAAAGCAAGTCCTGAGGTCCACATGGCTGATTTACACTACAGATTACGTTTCTGCTACTGCAAAGCTGAGAAACGTTATCTGCAGAGTAAGCACAGAGGAAAACCGAATGCACACCGAACTGTGCACATGAAGTGGAACACTGCATTTCGCTGGCAAATGAGCTCTAGGCCACGTGAGCTCTAGGGGAGACGCCGATCCTAAGAAAGGAGCAGAAAGAGCCTGGAGTCAGGAGGCAGGCTGTACCCACCAGTCTGGAAGGTCAGAGCTGGGACGCTATGGGCCGATGGTGAAGTTACATAGTTCAGTCTCAAATAGTAACAGGTATATTTGCAATATGGAAAATGCGATTCTCGCCTGTAATCCCAGCCCTTTGGGAGGCCGAGGCGGGCGGATCACAAGGTCAGGAGATCGAGACCACAGTGAAACCCTGTCTCTACTAAAAATACAAAAAATTAGCTGGGCGCGGTGGCGGGCGCCTGTAGTCCCAGCTACTGGGGAGGCTGAGGCAGGAGAATGGCGTGAACCCGGGAGGCGGCGCTTGCAGTGAGCCGAGATTGTGCCACTGCACTCCAGCCTGGGCGACAGAGCGAGACTCCGTCTCCCAAAAAAACCAATTCAAAAAAAAAGCGATTCTCAAATAAATAAACAAGTGTATGGTTTTTAACAACTGTTTGCCATAAGCATGCTCCCTAGGCAGTATCTGAGGCCATTCAGAACTAGTTGGGTCCTCTCTACCCTAAAATGTGCCCTCGTAGATGACTCCACTCAGAATAATGCCACTGAGCCTTGAATAAAGTCCTTCCTCCGAATAGCTCAAGTGCAAATACACTCCATTCCCATCATGTGCGGATTCCATATCTGCAAATTCACCTACTTGCTAAAGTTTGTTTGTAACTCCAAAGTCCATACTCCTGGTGCTTTTGTGGTCATTTGTGGACATGCACAGGGTAGCAAAACATTTGCGTGGCCCAATGCACATGTTTCTAGCTGAGGTTGCGCTAAGTGACATTCCCCTTTCTTGTTTCAGCTCTCATACTGCAAAGAGGTGTCCTTTTTGTGATCCATTTAGTACCACTTTTTTCACATTTTCGTGCCCTTTGGCAGTGATTTTGATGTTTAACATGGCTCCTGAGAAGAGTGCTAAAGTGCTTTTAAGTGCGAGAAAGCTATGATGTGCCTTATGGAGAAATACATATGTTAGGTAAGGCATTCAGGCATGAGTTATGGTACCAGGGGCCATGAATTGAAGGTCAACGAATCAATAACATATGCTAAATAAGGGGGCTGGGTGTGGTGGCTCATGCCTGTAATCTCAGCACTTTGGGAGGCCGAGGTGGGCGGATCACCTGAGGTCAGGAGTTTGAGACCAGCCTGGCCAACATGGTGAAACCCCATCTGTAATAAAAATACAAAAATTATCTGGGCGTGGTGGCTCACACCTGTAATCCCAGCTACTTGGGAGGCTGAGGCAGGAGAATTGCTTGAACCCAAGAGGCGGGGGTTGCAGTGAGCCGAGGTCGTGCCATTGCACTCCAGCCTGGGCAACAAGAATGAAACTCCATCTCAATAAATAAATAAACAGATAGATAAATGTAAACACATAAAACAAGGCTAGATACTGGACAGGTGATGAAAATGTTGTGACCAGAGGCTTGCAGGAACCTAACTCTGCATTTCCTCTGGGAGCAATGCTTCAGTATTCATTAATTCAGTGTTCCTGGTGACTTTATAGAACTCAATTGCCGCGAATGATGAGAATCAGCAGTATTTGTCCTTCTTCGCAGAGCAAGAATGGAGGGGCACACGGTAGCAGGGTGGGGGGCGGTACTTAATTGCTCTTAAGCTTTCTAGATCTTGGTGTAGTGAGTTGCAGGCACCTGAAACCATGAGTCCCTGGGTTTTTGTCCTAGTTCTGCTACTGACTAGAACCTTCGGGGTGTCATCTGATTTACTCAGATCTCATTTTCGTCATCTGACATGAGAGGGGGAAGGGAGCAGCTGAGGAGGGAGAAGGTTTGGGCTAAAAGATCACTCAGGACATTGCCAGCTGTGAAACACCTCTCAAACACTTTATCCAACTCTTGTCCCCACTGGTTATTCCTTTGGCTAAAGGCACAGTGGCCTCCAGGCCGATCCTTCATCCACTAGGGACTCATCACCATGGGCTCCCCCTACCCTCCCAATCTGCCTGCTTCCCTCTCTCATCTCCTACACAGTGTCACCTTCTGGGAGGCCTCCCTGACTACTTAAAGCTGCTACCCTCCCGCCACTCACTCACTCTCTTCCCTGCTTTGCTTTTCTCCATAGTAAGTCTATTCACCTGATGTACTTTTATTCCACTTGTGTGTTTCTCTCTCTTCACCCTGGAATGGAAATTACACAAAGGCAGGGACTTGGTCTGCAGTATCATCAGCCCCAGAGCGCAGAGCCTGATCCTAGCGAGTGTTAAATGAATTTATACCTGCAAAGCTGGACTTAGACCAATACCTGGTACTCAGTAAAAGTTAGTGATAACTAACTTCAGGGCTAATTTCACTTTTCACTATTGTTTTCTAAGAAAGGTTTTACTGCACCAGTCACCAAGAAACGAAAAGTGTACAACTTCTTGCAAAGTGTCTGAAACGAACTCAATGAGTTCATAATGTGCAAAGACCTACAAAGACCTCAATTAAAAGCACAACTGTTCCCAACCCCAGAGAAAGCGTTTATGAGGTCTGAGCTCTCCAGGTTGACTCCTGGGATTCTGCACTGTGCTCTCAGGGGAGAAGCATTTAACCACAGCATGGAGACGCAGAACACGAGGGCTCTGGGGATCCTGGAACCCGGCCACTTCATTTCATGAATGAGTAAATCCAAGTCCTGAGAGCATTAGCCAGAGTTGTCACTAACAAGAAGGAAGCTTTGCCTTGAGGGAGCGGAGCTGGCACTGCAGGGTCCTGGGCCCTGTGTGAGTGAAGTCTGTCTTTAAAGAGTTTCTTTGGTAATTGCCCAACACTCATGGAAATGGTCCCTGACTAACAGGAAGTCAGTGTGTAATGCAAAGGCGAAGTAAATACGAAGAAACTCTCTGCTAAGATAGGCATGGCAATTGCAGAAGAAAAAACATTTTAAGTAGTTGTTCTAAAGAATTCGCTGTAAATTAGATATGCTGAATTCCTACGGGGAGGAATGTATGTGCACAGAGCTGAGATATGAAAAAGGAGACCACAGTCAGCCACAGACTGGAATTAAGGCTAGAAACCTAACCCCAGAGCTCAGAAGGTATCTGAGGAGGGGACATCTCTTAGGCTAGATCTGAAGACAGACAGACAGACAGACAGAATGAAGGGCCCCCTTGTGGCTTCTGCTCACAAGAAGGCACAAAGCGGATGCTGTCATGGGCAAGCCTGTTCCAGAAACATGTGTCATGTTCCTAAGATAGTTACTTCCCACCCATTCTGCACATGGAGATTGGCAACTCTTCCTCAGTATTGGCTGAGCTGTGATTTTCAAAATGCAAGAAGATGTGTTTCCCTTTGAATGAAATAATTTGGCCCATGTAGACTTATGTGGTTGGATTTTGTTCCAAGTAGGTAACATACCCGTGTCTCTGTGCTGTCTTACCCTATGTGTATGTGGCCACCAGGAAAGACAGACAGGGAGAAACTATTCTGAGAGCGAGCATGACTGACCAACCCTGGTGATCACACAAAAACAAGAAGGAGGGATCCAGAGGATGTTGCGAGGTGATGGATTCCCAAAATTCCAAGAGAAGCAACTGCAGGTGCGATTCTGTTGTGAAGCCTTGAGATGATGACGGGGCAGAAGTATACAGTGAACGAGGGGAGCCCTGGGTGAGGAGTCTGTGGTGGGGAAGGTCAGAGGGAAGCGAGCAGGACTTCATATCATGCAGCCTACACAGCTGATGGGTCATGATGCTGCACCCCTGGGCTCTGCTGCACCACAGACTTCTGCAGGGTCCTTCGAGTGGCCAGGGCTCTCACTCAGGGTCAAGTCAGGATGGCAACTCCTGTGCTGTGTTGACTGCAGCTCATTACTGCCACCTGTGGGACAACTGGGACTGTCTTCTGAATGGACCTGGGGTGGGTCTAGTGATTTGAGGCCCTACAGAAGTTTATTGATCCCAAATCTGAAACTCTACTGCAGATGGTAGCTCATCTCTTCATCTTCACGTTCTGCTATTCTCTAAATGAATTTCAGCTCCCCAGCTAGCCCCAGAACCTGACTTTCAGAGCTGAACTCAAAGATTTCTTGTCTTCAGCTTGATGGATGAGGCCCATCAAAGAAAGGGAAGTGACTTGCCCAGGGTCTCCCAGGCTGGCAGCAGCAGAGACGGGTGAACAGTGGGGCCCTCTGTCCACAGTACTCATCCCACCACCTGCTATGGCCTCCCTGACAAGCCACTGAGGTCAGGGTCCCCATGTGTATTTTTTTCATATCCCACAATACCTAGGTAAGTGCCAAGCAGATAACCAGTACTTCAGATCTCTCAATGAGTTTTTATCATCCAATAAGAAAATTTAGACTATCCAGAGAAAAAACACCAAAAATAATTAAAGCAACATGAGTTCTGTGAATTATAAAGGTAGAGGGGAGTCGAGATCAATTTTATCAGAGAGGGAATGGGTTATCTTCAAGTATTTGAATGAGTTAGGAAAACGCCAACCAAGAGTTGCCCTTCTACATAGGATATCAAAGAAGTAGAAGCTTTGGAATGATGAGGAGCATTTGCAGAACAGTAACGTTGAACTTCTTAAGAAAAAGAGATGTTAAAACAAGGAATCCTCTACCAAGGATGCTGTGGGCTTTTTATCCATAGGTCAAAGGTTTAAAAACAGGGTGATCAGTTAACTCTACCTATGAACCTTCTTGTTTTAACAGAGATGACTGGACCAGAGAGTCATTAGGTTTATTCTGTATCTAGGTTATAATTCTACATGTAAAACGCAATCTCTTTGACACTTATTCCATGACAATGCAATAGAGCTTCCCATTTCTCACATTGCTCTTGAAGGAGAGGATGGCAGTTCATACTTTAGCACATAAAACAGAACACAATATTCTGAATATTCCCACTTATTTACAACGTGATGTGCCCCAGTGCTGGCCAAACCACTCTATCATAATTCTACACAGCTTAATCTAGCAGGAAAGGGACTAGCTTCAACTAGCACATCCCCACTCTGGCTAGTACACAGTTACTGAGCACTGGCCAAGCTCACCTCTATAGACATCTTCCAAAGAGAGGGGCCCACAAACAACTCCATAGGAATGTGAAGGTGTTTTGCAGGCGATGCCACACCAGCACATGCTTGAGTGCCACTGGGGAACTTCTGAGCTATCTGGGTCAATTTTGTACCCAGTATTAACTTTTTAAGTTAAAAGATTTGGGGGAAAATGTTTTATAGGCACTATACTATTTACCCACAGCCTATCTCTTAGACAGTAAGAGTGCTTTAATGCTGTTAATGGCAGCAGGCCAGATTCTGTGGCAATCCCCATTTTTGGCAATCCTTGTCGATCTCTCAAAATCAACACAAACACTGTGGGGAGAAGCGGCAGAGGAACGCACAGAGGAACTCAAGGAGCATGCAAAGGAGCTATGTTTTCCTGTAAAATGGGGGCAGCTTTCCCTCCCTCCCACTCCTCCCCCCGTCCCCTCCCCTCCCCTTCTTTCTTTTCGTGGGGGCAGCTTTCTTTCTTTTTTTTATTTCTCTCTCTCTCTCTTTTTTAAAAATAGAGACAGGGTCTCACTATGTTCAGGCTGGTCTCAAACTCCTGGGCTCAAGCAATGCTCCTGCCTTGGCCTCCCAGAGTGCTGGGATTACAGGCATTAAGACACCGTGCTTGGCCGCAACTTCCATTTTTACATTTATATCGAGCCTTGAGGTGAGGATTTTTTTTTTTTTTTTTTTTTTTTTTTTTTTTTTTTAGCTAGTATAAAACCCCTGTGACTAAAGCCCAAGTCTTTTCAAGCAGGCCTCTGGAGGTTGAGAGCAGACTTGGCTTTAACCTGGGGTACAAGGAAAGGAAGGCTGATTAAGATAAACTCAAGAGGCGTCCTTTCCAAGTGGCTGAGCCACTAAAGAAGTCTGAACTGACAAGTGCTTTACATAAATGTGCTCCACAGTAAAGAAAAAGGGAGAGTAATTCATCCTACGTTATGTAAAAAATCTACACGTGCACGCACACACACTTACTAAATACAACCAGTGAAAAATTGTTTCAAGGCTTGTTTTGTCTATGAAGCAACAAACACCCGTATTAATATATAGGAACTTCTTCATACATGTCCTCAGGGTCACCTATCTGGAAGTTACATGAAAACTTCCCTAATTTCTCACATTATAAGGTGCTATCTACATTTTAATGCATCCTCATTAATAACCAGTTTATTGCCATACATTTTCCACTTTAAATTTCTTCTAAGGTCTGGAAAAAAAGAAATCTATGCTATTTAATTTAAGCTATGACATACTAGAAAACACTGCTAAAATCATGATTCCCAGGCTCAGAGAATGAGGAGGTGGCCTTAAAGATGGTACACACCTGGGACTGGGCTAAGCCCCACATTGTCTCTAGGTGGCTCTGTCCACACGGCCGCCCCAACGGCTAACTCACCCTGACTGGCAGGACTGCTGGGAACCATTACATCAAAATATTTTGAAGACAGTTTTGGAAGACAAAAATCATATTTGATGTTTAGAGGGGGCTGTAGGTTATCAAAGCATCTCTACAACACATCTTGTTTCATCTTCGCAGGAACAGTGTGAGGTTCCCAGGCTAGGCAATAGCGTCGTCCCATTTTACAGATGAGAGAAGTAAAGTCCAGAGAAGTTTAGCCACACGGCTCATCGCTGACAGTGGGAGCTAGAACCCAGGTATTGCTGCTCATGCTTCATAATCTTTCCACTTGGACCATGGCCCTGCATTAGGGACAAAGATTTTCTGGCTGTCATTTTTTCTCTTTTGTCATTCACTGGGAGCCAACTGCTTGGGTATGTCATTAATATGGTTTGGCTGTGTCCCCAACCAAATCTCATCTTGAATTACAGCTCCCATAATTCCCACGTGTCATGAGAGGGACCCGGTGGGAGGTAACTGAATCATGGGGGTGGGTCTTTCCTGTGCTGTTCTCATGATAGTGAATAAGTTTCACCAGATCAGATGGTTTTATAAAGGGAAGTTTCCCTGCACACACACTCTCGCTTTCCTGCTGCCATGTATGATGTGCCCTTCGCCTTCTGCCATCATTGTGAGGTCTCCCCAGCCATGTGGAACAGTGAGTCCATTAAATCTCTTTATCTTTATAAATTACCCAGTCTCGTGTGTCTTTATTAGCAGCACAAGAACAGACTAGTAACAAACCCAAACACAAACCACACACACATACAAAACTATATTTTCCCTTACCTCTCCATCTTTAAAACAGGTACATGTCCTTAGGTGAAACTGAGCTTATGGAACAGAACTCCCACCACAACAACCCCACAGGGAATCAGGGGACCAAACCAAATGCAGGCTTTAAAGGGCAGAGCCGGGCTGGGCATGGTGGCTCACGCCTGTAATCCCAGCACTTTGGGAGGCCGAGGTGGGTGGATCACCTGAGGGCAGTGGTTCAAGACCAGCCTGGCCAACATGGTGAAACCTCCTCTCTACTAAAAACATAAAATTAGCCGGACCTGGTGGCAGGTGCCTGTAATCCCAGCTACTTAGGAGGCTGAGGCAGGAAAATCACTTGAACCCGGGAGGCGGACGTTGCTGTGAGCCGAGATCACGCCATTGCACTCCAGCCTGGGCAAAAACAGCAAAACTCCATCTCAAAAACAAAAAACAAGGCCAGGGATGGGCTGACCTACACTGAGAGGAAGGGTAGCCCAGCAATGAAAAGTTTGGGCTCCAGAACCAGACTGCCTGGGTTCAAATCTCAGCTCTGCCATTTACCAACCATGGAACTGTGATCAAGCCACCGGACCCTCTGTGCCTTGGCTCCCTCGACTACAAACAAGAGACCCTCACAAGGCTTGTGGGAGAACAGAGCACTGTGAGGCTTGTGGCAGCATTTCCAGGGGTGGGGATAAAACTGAAAGACAGAAAACTGAACTTGTCCATAATGGCCTCACAGCACCTTTGTGTATTTGTGCCCATACATGCTAAACGCTCAATGAATGTCGGCTAACATAATCATTATTGTATTATGGGGAAGAACATAGGCTTTAGAGCCTGCCTCCTTGGGTTCAAATTTCAGTTCACCCACCTAATACATTAGGTTCTCGGAATCCGAGTTTCTTCATTTGTACAATGAGAATAGTAACTTCACCTCCCCTGCAGGGTGGTTCTGAGAATCAGAGAGATGCATGGAGAGTGGCCAGCACATGGCTGGACCTGGAGAAATGTTCATTTCCTTCTCCATCCATCCTCTACTCTTCTCAAATGATGAAGGTCGACACTGGATGCCCATTCATTCCATTATTTCTAGCTCTCAACCAAAACATGGCGAGATGCATAAGAATATCTGAAGAGAAGAGATGAGCTTGATGTAGGATTTTGCTTTATTTATTTAGTGACACTGGCCCACTGCATTGGTGAAGAGGAGAAAAAACTAAGTACTTTCTAAAAATATGCTCTAGGTTGCGATCTCATCTGAGTTTGTAACTCTGAAAAAATCATGGCTCTCAGGAGAAGCACTTTTTGAGAAATCACATGCTTTTGGCTCTGGGCTCCATGAGTCATTTACGTGGGTCCATTTTCCAGCTTTGCTAGAGACAAGGGTCACTTGCAGTTCAATCTGACCATTGGTAACGTGGCTGGAGCAGAAAAGTGGGCCCCAGTGGAGACCTGTCTGCTCCTTCCTGAGCAGCATGTCTGCTGAGAGAATGAGACTATCATGGATCAAAAGGGACACATAATATCCCATCGGTGCCAACAACAGAGGGGGAACTGAGCATGTCTGGCTAGAGATCTGGGATACGGATGTGTGGATCCAACCGCTAAGTACACTTTTCATGAAGCGATCTTTAGTCTGAGGGTCTCCTAAAGCTAAGTGAAATTATTTATGTGTTAGGGCTTAGCGAACTCATCCAGCTGAACTGCTTCAACAGGAAGCAACAAAAATCCAACTTGCAGTGCAGTTGCAAGCTACTTCTTCAATTCCAGCAGCACTGTAATTGTCATTCTTAAATGACATTAGCATTGTCTCTGCTGCATCACTTTGTTTCCTTCCCCAGTCTGACTGATCTCCTACCATCCTATGTATGTACTAGCCATTGAATACACACATGCTGAGTGAACAGATGAATCTGCTGCAGACTGCTGTTGAGAGCTGCCACTCTTGGTGTCAGTTTAGAGTCTGAAAATGTGAAAGGCTGACTACTGAAATGATTTTCTTATAAGTACTAGAGTCAGAAGCAGAAGAACTTAGACCTTGATCTTTGGGACTTAGCTATAGGATCTCACACTTGGATGAGATTTTAAACAGGAATCCTAGAAGTGACAAAGTATTGTGGCTTAGCTAGAAATGGCTTGGCAACTGAATTATTTATTTACTTATTTTTTGAGATAGGATCTGGCTCTGTGGTCCAGGCTGGAGTGCAGTGGCACAATCTCGGCTCTCTGCAACCTCTGCCTCCCAGGCTCAAGCGATCTTCCTATCTCAGCCTCCCGAGTAGCTCGGACTACAGATGTGTTCTACCATACCCAGCTAATTTTTTATTTTTTATTTTTAAGAGATGGGGTATCATTATGTTGGCCAGGCTGGTCTTGAACTCCTGAGCTCAAAGGATCCACCCCCCTCAGCCTCCCAAAGTGCTGGGATTATAGGCATAAGTCACTGCGCCTGGCCAGCATCTGAATTAATCTAATTGTTTTGTAGGAAAAACCATCAGTTCTCCATCAATTTTTAAACTGCAACTAAAGCAGAAATGTTTTCATCTCTATCTAAATGCCAGTATCTGGCATGAAGCTCTTAGGCAGCAAGCCTGACAGAATGAGTTCTGAGATGTGCTGGCTCTTTTCCAGATGGCCTTGGAATGCCAGCTTCAGGACTCCCAGGTCTCGACCAGCTGGTCCTTCCTGGAGCACCCAGACCTGCTGAATGGATGTCCCGTGGCCACTCCTGCCTGAGGCTGTTCAGTTCTGCGATTATTCATGGCCCAAAATTCTGTGCCAAGAACCCAACAGGCCAGGTTCACACACCTGCTGCTCTGGCGCCATCAGGATGGTGGCTGTTGCCACTGCTGCTGGCTGGTGCCCATTTCCTCACCTGTTTCCCACCTCATTCCTTCAGGGGAAGAGGGAAGTCTGCCTTTCCTTCATTAGTTTTTCCAGGCATCTGCCCCTCAGAGGGCACAGCTGCCAAGAGTTAGACAACAATGCATCTTTTTTCGACAGCACCCTTCAAAACTCGGGGACTCACACATGGCTGCCAATTCCTCGACCGCTCATTCAGGCAAGCGTAGTGACCAGAAGTTAATAAGGGAAAGGAAGCCGTGCTTCTGCCAGGAACACGGCATTATACGATTGGCTGTGTTGGCAAATAAAGGGGGGAAAACGGTTTTAGAAACACAAAAGCTGTCCTCTGGGGTAGGAGGCAAAATGAGCAGCCAAGGCCAATGGGAGTGAGTGCACCACTCAGTGGAAAAGCAGGCTGGATAAGGGTCACGGAGCCTGGCTTTGGGTCCTGCTCTGCCACGACCAGCTATGCATGCTTGGGCAGGTTACTTTGCTTCTCTGTGCCTTCTGCTTTTCCTAAGGCTGGAATGGGATGATCCTTACTTTCTCTTTGTGAATACCAACCTAAAAGCCATGCATGAGAGGCTGAATCTCATTCGGCCAGGACTTGATATATCCAACGCTGGCTCTGGACCTTGGTTGCAAGATGCAACCATGTTGCTATTTTCTGCCCTGTACTGAAGGCACTAATTTTGAATGACTGAAACGTGGGAATGACATATTTAGCAGATTGTACCACCCAAAGATGGCTGCATTAAAACCTCCCATCCTACGCGCTCCTTCTAACGTGAACTTGCCACTGTCTCATCAAGAGGTGGTGTCTGTTTCTCCAGTCCTTGAATCTGGACCGTGACGACCCTGAACAACAGAATACAGTGGAAGTGACGTGGCGCCATTGCCAAGAAGAGCCTTTCCTCACCTGGTGGCTTCACCTTCCTGCTTCTTGGAAGCTGGACACCAGGTAAGAAGTACAACTGCCTACCCAGAGACCACCCCATGAGAAGACCAAGCCACATGGAGAGGCCCTGGAGGGCGCGAGGAGGAGCACTGAGCCAGGAAGCAGGTTGGAGAAGCAGCCATCTTCGAAGAGGATCCTCCAGCTCCAGCCGCCCCCATGTGGATCAGGCAGGAACTGCACCGCCAAACCCTCCCCAGACACTGGAACCCACTAAATCCTGAGCAAAATAAATGATTGTTTTAAGCTACCAAGTTTTGGTGCAGTTTGCTATATAGTATGCAGGAACAGATAACAGAAACAATGTTATCCACAGTATTAGGCAAATACAGATGGACTTCATCTTAACAGATCTGTTCCTAAAAGCATTTGCTGAAAATGAACACAAATTTACATATCAAATCATTTTCAAAGCTTCCGCACTTACAGTTTTTGAAAAGAATGGTGGCGGGGGGGAGAGGGAATTACTAACTCCAGTGACAATTCATATATACTTATTTGCTTAGGTATCGTCTCCTGGGAAACCATCCAAGTCACTCCTTTTACCCAGCCATGGAATATGGCCCCGGAACAACCCCCATTCACGACTCAGTAGCTCAGCTCCTGGCACAGTGCATTGAATTTGCTTGTTTCTTCTCCATTGCTTGAAGGCAGGGGCCATATTCATTCCTTCTTGTAGTAGGAACAGTATAATGGCCAGTGCATAATGCTTATTATATGCTAAGGACTGTTCCAAGCCCTTCACATGTGTATTTATAGTGTTTATAATACGTCAATTCAATGTTTATAACAGCCATATGAGGTAGGCTCCATCATTACCCTCATTTTGCAGATGAGGAAACTGAGGCACAGAGGGGGTAGGTAACTTGCCCAGGGTCATCCAGCTAGTAAGCAGCAGAGCCTGGCTTTAAACCGGGCAGTCTTGGTCCAGAGTCCACGCTCTTAACCACACCATACATTAAGTATGTATGCTCCTTTCACACTTAGCATTCAATAAATGTCTCTGACTCAATGAATGAATCAACAATGCAAATCAAACCCAAACTTCCCACACAGATCAGGATTTCTGAAAGAAGAAACCTGTACCACATGAATAAAAATCAATTATAAGAACTACATGCAGCTGTAAAATCCCATATAAATGCTAAGTAATGATAATGAATTTGCTACACAGACCAGAAATAAATCTGAATGAGAAAAGGTACTTCCCTACTACTTCCTGCTTATCTATTAGTGCTAGTCAGTAGCTGCTAATATAATTACTTCATGAAAATCTATGCTAATAGGAACCAAGGGAGGGCACAGACAAATAAAGCTCACAGATGAATATTAGAATGTCATGTCCATTCACCATTCAGTTCAGAAAGCTCCGTCAAGCCTACTATCCAATGGTTTGTTTTGTCTCCTTCCTCTTCCTCTCCATCTGAGGCAAGTTACAACAGAAGAGTAAGAAGGCACACAAAGCTTTCACAAAATCCAGTGCCAATAAAAAAAGTTCCTGAGCAGCTGCAAATTGGTTGCAAATGGCCATAACAGAACTAGAAGATACTGCATAGAAAGACGATGTGTACTCCCCTGCAGAAGCTGCACAAAATTGGTGCCTTATTTTTATCAGGTTTCCAACTGTATAGTGTTATTACTCCGTGTTGTTTGTAGACTGGCAGTATCAGTATCACCTGCAAACTTAACAGAAATGCGATTTCGTGTCCCACTCCAGAGCACATGAATCAGAATTTGCCCACAGGTACAGTAACATGTGAAAAGCACCACAAAAGATTGGACCACAAGTCTGGATGAGGGTGAGAAGGAGTTTGTCGTCAAGCACTGACCTTCCAGTTCCCTCACACATTCCCACCTTCAACAACCCTGCTGCTCCAACCCCAAATAACCAGGCTGCCAAAATGATTTTTTTTTTAATGGGGTCTTGCTCTGTTGCCCAGGCTGGAGTGCAGTGGCATGATCTAGGTTCACTGCAACCTCCGCCTCCTGGAGTCAAGCAATTCTCCTGCCTCAGCCTCCCGAGCAGCTGGGGTTACAGGCATGTGCCACCACGCCCAGCTAATTTTCGTATCTTTAGTAGGTACAGAGTTTCGCCATGTTGGCCAGGCTGGTCTCGAACTCCTGACCTCAGGTGATCCTCCACGCCTGGCCCCAAAATGATCTTAAAAATGAGAGAAGCAATAACTGGGAACAGGTGGGAGTGACACTTTCCCGGCCTTTGGAGTCAAATGCATCCGTGTTTGAGTCCCTGTTCCATCAGTTACTAGATGTGTGATAAATAACTGATGTCTTGTAAGCATCAGTTTCTTATCTACAATATGGAAACATAACTATAATGCCTGTTTTTGCAGGAAAATTGCACGTTAAGTGCCTGGCAGAGGGGAGGGCACCTATGCAGAGTGTGCTCAGGAAAGAAGAGCCAGCCCTGGTTCATGGCACTCTCTCTTTCCTTCTCTAGACTTAAATACAGATAGACTATTTTATCTCCAGATGGCACAGATGAAGGCTACCACATTTCATTTGAAATCTGAAATTTTCTCAGAACCTGAAATGACTTCTAATTTGATGACACACTCATTTGAAAGATAAGGACACTGAAACCCAGAGAACATAACATCTGGGGCAGCATAATCTTCCTTACCCGCTTCCTTAATTATGTGTTTCAAAGAACAAGGTTCTAAAAACAATACCAAAAACTTCTCCTCACAAATATATTGAAAATGACTTGTTATACACTGAGACAGAGACAGCAGGATGGAGCGGTCGGAGGCTCAGAAGACCCATCTTCAAATGCCATCTTCACCAAGAACTAGCTGTTATCACAAATAACTCTATGACTCATTTTTTTTCACCTCTAAAATAAAGGCCCATTAGATCGGCTCTAATGGTACTTCCAAGCAAAAGAAATTCTAATTCCAGATGAAATGTTGCCCCCTTTTTCTTTGAGACAGGGTCTCACTATGTCACCCAGGCTGACGTGCAATGGCCGATCATGGCTCACTGTAGCCTCAACCTCTTTGGGCTCAGGTGATTTTCCTACCTCAGCCTCCCGAGTAGCTGGGGCTACAGGCGCATGCCACCACGTTAGGCTAATATTTGCATTTTTTTGTAGAGACAGGGCTTCACCATGTTGCCCAGGCTGGTCTCGAACTCCTGGGCTCAAGAGATCCGCCTGCCTCAGCCTCCCTAGGTGCTGGGATTATTTAAAGCATGAGCCACCCCGCCCAGCCCCTCTTCTTTAAAGATGTAATTTTCAATATTGTCCACCAGGTGGCAGAACATCTCCCTTACAGAAGTCTGAGCGGAGTTACACAAAAGACAGAAAAGAACTCTGACGAAACAGTAAATAGTTTTCAAAGCATTAAGTTTTCTACAATTTGATTGTAACTGGGTTTTGAATGTTAATCAAGAATTTGGTCAGCCATGTGCCACGGGAAAAGGGCTAAATTCCAAATCTAAGATATTAAACTAGGATGAGCACAGCGGGTGATGGGAATTGAGAAGTGCAAGCTACCTGGCCGCCTAAAACATGCCAAGGAGTTGTCTTCTTAACAAATGCGCGTGAGGGGCAACCATCTACACAAGCCTTGGATATAGAAAGTTTTAAAACATTTTCCATGGAAAAGTGGCATAAAATAGAAAAAGAACTAACTGAAGAAAATGTGTAAGATCACAAAAGCAGATAGTTCTGAAGTTAAAAAAAAATGGATAGGGGACTGGGCGCAGTGGCTCATGCCTGTAATCCCAGCACTTTGGGAGGCCGAGGCAGGGGTATCGACTGAGGTCAGGAGTTCAAGACCAGCATGACCAACATGATGAAATCCTGTCTCTACTAAAGAGAAACAAAACAAAACAAAACAAAAAAAACATCAGCCGGGCATGGTGGTGCATGCCTGTAATCCCAGCTACTTGGGAGGCTGAGGCAGGAGAATCGCTTGAATTAAGAGGCGGAGGCTGCAGTGAGCTGAGATTGCACCACTGCACTCCAGCCTGGGCAAGAAGAGCGACAGTCCATCTCAAAAATAAATAAATAATTTTTAAAAATGTGGCCGGGTGCGGTGGCTCACGCCTGTAATCCCAGCACTTTGAGAGGCCCAGGCAGGTGGATCACTTGAGATCAGAAATACGAGGTCAGCCTGGCCAACATGGTGAAACCCTGTCTCTACTAAAAATAATTAGCTGGGTGTGGTGGTGCACACCTGTAATTCCAGCTACTCAGGAGGCAGGGGCAGGAGAGTTGTTTGAACCCAGAAGGTGGAAGTTGCAGTGAGCCGAGATCACATCACTGCACTCCAGCCTGGACGACGGAGTGAGCTTTCATCTCAAAATAAATAAATGAATGAATGAATGAATGACTATATGCATAGAGACTAAAATGGAATATGGCATCCTAGATTAGATCCTGGAACAGAAAAGGGCATTAGAAGAAAAACTGGTAAAATCAGAATACAGTGTTTATTAATACTTTTGAATCAATGTTAATTTCTTTGTTTTGACAAATGTACTACGATTCTGTAGGGATACAACATGATGGCGATCTGGAGAAGGGGCTATGAGAACTCTGTACTATCTTTGCAACTTGCTATAAATCTAAAATTATTTCTGAATAAAAATCTTACTTTTAAAATGCATAGAAAAATAAGAGGAAAAAATAGCCAGGAATGGACAGAAACAGAGTTTCATAGGAAATGTCCTGTGTCTATGATAATTTAATAAGGGGAAATTTTTTCTTTTTTTTGAGACGGAGTCTCGCTCTGTCGCCCAGGCTCTTGGAGTGCAGTGGCGCGATCTCAGCTCACTGCAAGCTCCGCTTCCCGGGTTCATGCCATTCTCCTGCTTCAGCCTCCCTCGTGGCTGGGACTACAGGAGCCCGCCACCATGCCCAGCTAATTTTTTGTATTTTTAGTAGAGACGGGGTTTCACTGTGTTAGCCAGGACGGTCTTGATCTCCTGACCTTGTGATTTGCTCACCTCAGCCTCTCAAAGTGCCAGGATTACAGGCGTGAGCCACCACACCCGGCCAATAAGGGGAAATTTTAAAATTAAGGGTTAGTAGCTCACACGCAATAAACTAAGACGAATAAATACAAATGACAAAGCCTAGGGTGAACTGGGATGTGGACAAAGAGGAGTACTCTAGGGATATTACTGATGGGATTATATGCTGCTACAGGCTTTCTGGAAAGTAATTTTGCAGTAAGTGACAGAAGCAATAAAATTAGTAGCCTTTAGTTTTAGAAACCCATACTAAAACAATAATTTAAATGAAAAAACAGTCATCTATTTTTATGAAGTTGTAGCTCTGCTCTGTAGTGGGGAAAAACTGCTTCTATGGATGCAGGTGCCTAGACACATTACGGTGCTATTAATTAAATGAAATATTATAATGGAATCAAGAGTGACCAAGCCGAGGGCTACAGGGAGGAGCGTGTGAAATAATTTTTCAAGAGCTCATTACATGCAACATAGTACCCTAGGCTGGGTCCTGGAACAGATAAAGGATGTTAGTGGAAAAAATGAGAACATGTGAATAAAGTTTATAGCAAATGATAACAATATTAATATCTTAGTTTTGACCGATGTACCATGATTATGAAGAAGTTAATATTAGGGAAAGCTAGGTGAGAGGGTCTATGAGAACTCAGTATTTCCAACTTTTCTACAAATCTCTAATTATTTCAAAATAAAAAGTTAAACAGGGAACTCAGAATTATATACAAACACACATACATGGTTATCAAGTACAAAAACTTTACTGTATAAAAATTTTGGTAGGTTCAAAAAACATTTTCAGAGTTAGAAAAAGACTGCTTCTTTGGGGAAGCGTGTGTGTGCGCGCGTACGTGTGTGCGTATGCATGTGTGTGTGCGTGCACGTGCGTATGCGTGTGTGCGCGCGTGTATGCGTGTGTGTGCGCGCGTGCGTGTGTGCGTATGCATGTGTGTGTGCATGCACGTGCGTATGCGTGTGTGCGCGCGTGTATGCATGTGTGTGTGTGCGCGCGCGTGTCTGTGTGCGTGTGTGTGTGGTGATTTTGTGTTGCCATTGCTAGAGGTTTCATTGAACAACTGATTAAGACGCCCAGATTCAGAGTAGCTGAAGAGGATTTGGAAGTGTCCCCATCCTGACAGTCTAAAAATAATTTTTATTTTTTTCAGCATGTAAGTTTTAAGTAGGGAGTAAGGAAGATATTTTCTATAAAAACTTTTTGAGTAATCATTTCTCACAGACTACATTTAGAATTCCATAGTATATCAAATATTATTGTTAAAGTCAGGATTTTTTGGGGGGAGGGGGCCACTCGCTTCCCTGGTTCTTGGTGGACTGAAAGAATGTAAAGGGGCATCTAAAGTGAATAACTTACTCTACAAAGGTGCTGGAACATCCAGAAAGCCTAGGTCTTGCCACTTCTTCCTCTAAGGTGCTGGCTCTGGCCCCCAGGCAACACAAAACAGGCAGGAATGACTCCCATGGGGGACAGAAGCTCCTCCAATGTGTCTTCATTAAAGTCAGCTCTGAACTCATGGACTTCTCGTGGATGGCAGTGCCACAATTATGGCTCACTGCAGCCTTTACCTCCCAGGCTCAAGCGATCCTCCCACTTCAGCCTCCCAGGTAGCTGGGACCACAGGCACAGGCCACACATCCGGCTAATTTTTTTTTTATTTTTTGTAGCAACAAGGTCTCGCTATGTTGCCCAGCTGTTCTCAAACTCCTGGGCTCTTAGTGCTGAGATTAGAGGCCTAAGCCACCGTACCGGCTTGCAAAAGTCCTTTTAAGATTCTGATGAGCCCTTCTAGGCATTCATTCCATTCATGCTAGGAATCCTCAAGTTAAATAATCACCAAGAGGCACACACAGAAAACCCCACCTGCAAATCCATGTTAGTAGCTGTGCAAATCCTGTGATCTGAAACGCCGTGGGTTTTTCATTCTCCCCAGGCTGATCTTTCCTTACTCTCTGTATTGTTCCAGCCCAGACTGATACACTGATTATTCTCTTACATTTTCTGTGCCTTTTTTATTTTTTTAAAAAACTGTTTGTTCTTAAAGGTCTCCTCACATATTATATGGAACAAAGTAAGACACAGATAAACAATACAATGCATGTATTTTTTGTTGTTGTTTAGAACTAAGCACAGCTCTAGGAACTTATGACAAAGCTGAGCTTCCTTATTAACATGAACAGACTCATAACAGGCATTGAAATCGACATGCTGGCAAAGAAAGGTAGCAGATAAAGAATCCAGTAAGCAATACGGCCGTAAGGAGAAAAGAGAAAGCCCAACCCACTGACTTGGGTTTAATTGAACCAGTCCTCCTATTCCTATTACCAATTCCATCTCCATTCCACACTTTCCCCCTTGTCAATTTCACACCCTGGCTCCACATATCTCACTGCCCTAGCCCTTGGTGGTGGACAGAGATACTCACTGCTCCTCTTCCAGCCTTTGCTGATACAACTTGTAAAACACCAAGTAGCAAAGCAAGTTGTTCACAACCCACGTTCCTTACCATAAAATTTATCTTTAGAGACCAGCATGTTAGGAGCAGCCCAAGGACTTGCTCAGAAAGCCATTGGCACTAGAGTGACCATTATCTTACTGGCTGTGCTTAGAACGAAGCTGACTTGACTAGCAGCAGCAGAGATTTTACTGGAAGCCCTAAGATACTTACAGAACCAACTGGCAATATGGCAGTTTCTGGCAAAGGAGTCAAGGTTTTGAACCTGTATGGTGCTCCCCTCTTAACTGCTAAGAAAACCTATTTGCAATGTGATTTGTAGACACAGATCTGCTTTGGGATTCAGAACAAACAAAAAAAGAATGTGGGAAGATTCCTTCTCCTTCCATGGCACAGGAGGGTGAAGCGGAGGGGAGGGGAAGGTGCTGAAGTAGACAAGGTAGAATTCCATGGTTGTTAGCACCAGAAGTTCAGGTGCATAACTTGTAAATGAAAATGAAATATGTGAAATGAAAATGCAAGCCCCAGCCCCTCTTCAAAAAGCAGGGGGAAGATGCTATAAAAACTATTAAAACAAAGGTTTTTCCTTTCTTCCGTATACTTTCTCTTGGCTTGTTAAGATGTTTTGTTTTGTTATGAGATGGAGACTCACTCTGTGGCCCAGGCTGGAGCGCAGTGGCGCGATCTCAGCTCACTGCAACCTCTGCCTCCTGGGTTCAAGCGATTCTCCTGCCTCAGCCTCCTGAGTAGCTGGGATTACAGGCCCATGCCAACATGCCCGGCTAATTTTTATATTTTTAGTAGAGACGGGGTTTCGCCATGTTGGCCAGTCTGGGCTTGAACTCCTGACCTCAGTTGATCCGCCTGCCTCAGCCTCCCAAAGTGCTGGGATTACAGGCATGAGGCACCACATCTGGCTGTTAGTGTGTTTTTTAATTGCTATTTAATGTCACAATCCCTCAGGCATGGGGATACTTGTAGAGTAAGTGCAAACCCTTACAAACACTCAGGGCCCTGTCCATATCTTGGTACATGCACACAGACCATCAGCTTCTGGGTCCCTGTTCCCATCAGCTGCTGGGCAGATGCACCATGCACTGACCAGGGCCAGGGAAATCAAGCCAGGAATCCCCTCTTCCCATGGGCCCACAATCTCAACCCACAACAGATGGGTGGCCCATAAATGTATCACAGCATCAGTGCTGGAACATGCTAAGTGCCTGGACTGTGGGTAGGCAAAAGGCTCACCCCCACTGAGTTGCCTGCGGAACACACAGCAGTGTTGCCAGCCCAGACTGGGTTGGTCACCACCATGCTCCATCCCAAGATACCCAGGGAGTGTGCACTTGACCCAAACCCTCCCATGCTCACACCCATGTCTCTTTCGCGGTAGAGGGCAGTAGGAATCTCTACGTGGGGAGCGAGATCGGGAGGTCTGGCAGGGCCTGGGATGCCAGGGGGCCAGAAGCTGAGAATCGCCCATGGACACTGGGAGGTGGCAGGACTGTGTGTAATCCATAGCTCAGTCCTCTCATGGATGTTCCGTTGGACTTGATTTCTAAGATACAAATTCAAAGATTAAGAATTTCTTGACAGCAACCTTGAAGGCATTCATCCCCACGCACAGGGGCCTTTTCATTGTGGGGCCTGTGCACCTGCACTGGCCACATGCCCGGAAAGCTGGCTCTGTTAGCACCCTACCAGAAGTCCAGAAACAAAATGGACACAAGTTTGCCCCCACTGTCCCCAGTTTTCCATCATAAAACCTAATTCTCCAATCTGTGTTTATGACAGGAGTGGCAACGATATGAGGCTGCTCTGGTGGAGGGAGGTGGGAGGGGTCTCAAACCCTACCGGTTTAGCCTCCTCTCCCATTGCTCTGCAAGACAGAGCCTGGTGTATCTTTAAAGACTTCTGAAGCCCAAACATTTGAACAATAATTGTAACTTATTACATTGTGTAAAGAGCTGATGCAGTGAGATATAAGCAGAGTCTTGATGGTTCTAGAAACGCCCCCAAACCTAACTTACCCTAGGGATTTTCTTCAAGTGTCAGGGAGATTAGGAAAGAAAGAGAATTGAGGGATAATTACTTATTAAATGGCTCTGGGTTGATGGTTTGTAAAAACTGGGCCATTATCCAAAGTCATTATTTGGATCTAAGAACATAACCTGGTGGCCGAAAGCAAGTCTCTTACAAACCTTGGCTTCTGGGTCACTGTTGATACTACAAGAATCATCATCGTCAGGGTGTGGGGCATTTCTAGACAGAAAAACAGAAAAGTGGACTTAGAATTCTGTTGCAAACTGTGTGCACAAAGCTATGCACTGACAGCAGGTCAGTCCTTCTAATGTCCTACCTGAGTTTCAAAGATGCATAGCGTAGGGTTGCTCCTTCAAACTCTTTTAAACTGGGGTCCGGGTTAACAGTGGCTGCATGCAAATCCTAGAGGAAAACAGAACCTTGTTAACGTACAATGGGGGAGGAGTCCATTCATTGCCTCAAATATCAAACGGGAGAAAAGTCTTTCCAGCAAGAGGCAGAGAGTGTATGTGAGCTTAGGCAGAGAAAGGCATGCAAGGACTGTTGAATACTGACTGGTGCAAACGCCTGTTCTTACAAAACAACGGGGAACCTGGGGCATTCACAATGGGAGACACCAAAAAAAGGCAACAGGAGTGTGAGCTGAATGCCCCTAGCAAGAAGCCCGATCACTGTGTCCCTGCAGAATGCATGATATTCACGAAGAAGAAAAATATACAGCCACAGCCATGCAGAAAGGATAAAATATTAAATGATCTAAGATCTGACAATATACTTGCCTTCCAAATGTCACTATTAATCTTTCCCCCATTCAGAACAGCAAAATCACTCCATGGCTGTTTCTAGACATATAATTATTCACATAGGAAAAAAGCACATTGATTTAAATAAAAAGAAAAGAAAAGAAAAAAAAAAAACACAAGACACTGTTGTTAGCATTGATATTCACAAGATGGGTTAGGGAACAAGTTAACTCTAACAGCAACTTGTTGGCTCACACCCTCTATGTCTAGATTATCACCTGAAGACTGGGGCAGGAGAGTGATGGTGCTTTAATCACTTACCAAATAAACGACTAAACATTATTAGAAGCAGACAGTGAAGTTATTTCCTTAAGGTAATTTTAAAAGCAAACAATATAATTCTAAGTATTCAATAACTAGCATACCTAATTCCATAATAACCATTTCCTCCCTATAAACCAAACAGAACAGTTTTCTGGAGGTGGGGGTGGAAGGAGGGATGGGTACTGTGTTTGTTTGGAAACTAGGGCATGCCTATGGCTGAGGGCCCCAAAGCTGGGAGTCAAGATATTTTCATTTAAAGAAAAAAAGGAGAATGATGGGAAGAGAGGGTTAGTGAAGAACACAGACTGACATCAACATTTGGTGGAAATTTAACCTAACAAAAAACAGCTCTAAACAATCTAACATAAATTCCTCTAATTCATAAAAGCTCTACTTACTTTTTCTTTTTTTTTTTTTGCTACAAAAGCCTCTTCACAAATTAATCCTTGATCATGCAATGATTTTCTAAACATAATTATAGTGCAAGGCATGAAGCTTGGCCTTGTTGGGAGAGCTCTTGCAATAACTGATTTTAAATCTAAACAACTCCTCCATCCACCTCAGACAATGAGAAAATGTCTTTTCTTTCTACTAGGCCTAGTGAATAATCAAATATTTTTAATCTAAGATTTGGGGAAATAAGCAAGCAAGGCTAATAGAACTCAGGAACAGTCTTGTGAATTTGCTTTATCGACTAGTTAGGCAAATCTGTTTGTATAAGAAATTAACCATCAGCCGGGTGTGGTGGCTCACACCTGTAATCCCAGTGCTTTGGGAGGCTGAGGCGGGTAGATTGCGAGGTCAGGAGATGGAGACCATCCTGGCTAACACAGTGAAACTATGTCTCTACTAAAAATACAAAAAATTAGCTGGGCGTGGTGGTGGGTGGCTATAGTCCCAGCTACTTGGGAGGCTGAGGCAGGAGAATGGTGTGAACCCAGGAGGCGGAGCTTGCAGTGAACTAAGATATGCCACTGCACTCCAGCCTGGGCGACAGAGCAAGACTCCGTCTTAGAAAAAAAAAA